>NC_056725.1:936432053-936748303 GCF_019279795.1 Protopterus annectens | reverse complement strand
GAGAAGGATTTGATTGGGGTTAGCACTTTTAGTTAGAAAGAGTAACAGTTCAGTTTTTTTGGGGTTGAGGATGAGCTGGTTATTGGAGAGCCAGGTTTCAGCTGAGTTAAAGGATTGCTGGGTAGCTGATAAGAGCTCAGAGGGAGAGTTGGCAATGGTGATGACTGTAGAGTCATCAGCATATTGAACTAGGGTAGACTGAGGACAAGAGGTATGGAGTAGATTATTGGCCTTAGAATAGATCCTTGGGGAACCCCTATTTTAACTGAGAGAGGAGGGGATAGTGCAGAGTGCCATCTCACTGATTGCAACCTGTCAGTGAAGTAGCTGGAGAACCATGCAACAGTATCAGGGGAGAAATTAAGTTATACAGTTTATCCAACAAAAGAGACTGAGAGACTGTGTCAAAAGCCTTTTAGAAGTCTAAGAATAGGCAAGGTATAAGTTTATGGTTGTCTCTGGCTAGAGAAGTAGTGTTAAGGAAGGATAATAGGGCTGTAGTAGTGCTGTGTTTAGATTGGAAACAATGCTGAGTGGCTGTGAGGAGATTTTCCTGTGTAAGATAATAAATATATATATGTGTGCGTGTGTGTGTATATGTATGTGTATATATATATATATATATATATATATATATATATATATATATATAAAATATATATACATCCACACACGCACACACATGCATACGTGTGTTTGTGTGCATATATGCATGCACACGTTTACTGTGTAATGTAGAAGTGTCAGTTTTAATTAGCATCTTAATCAAGGAGTTTGGAAGACTTTTCTTTATTAATCTGAGACCTTGGTGGAGAAGACATATTTTGCATCGGTTACATTTGAGTTTTACAGTTCTTTTAAATTACACTGTATAACTGATTTGTACTGTGGCCCTTACAGAATGTAATATTAAAATATACATGAGTAGTTCACATTGTTTCTAAAAAAAAGAGAAAACAATGTACAGATTGTGCAAAATATAAGAAACTTGTACTAAAAGGCAAGCATGTGTACTTTCCACCAGACCATAGGATTGGGTTCGTACATGATAGAATGCCTGTGCAAGGAGAGAGTCCAAATTTCTATATGTAATGTGCGTGTCTTACAAATGAATGGGCGCTGAGTACTTAAAGTCCTGGAACTGGGAATAATCACCTTGCCTTGCACTCAACTCTGCAGTATTACATTCTTTAATAGCATCTTTCCATCAAATGAATCACCAGGACCGGTGGTCTCAGAGTCATATATTTAAGGTAGAGGATTTAAGATACATAGTCTTTGTAATGGGGGCTTTAATTGTGGCATCCATATTACATAATTGGACTTTTAAAAGTTCGAACATCATATGGTTGACACCATATAATCGAAATTTTAAAAGTTTGAAAATGTAATAAAAAAATAAACCAAAGGAAAAAACCTACCTGAATGGTTTAAGCGGGGGGGGGGGGATGACTCCCTGCACACCCTACATAGGGGTGTTCACTCTCCGCACCCTCAGCTCTTTAAATATACCAACTCCGAGATCGCACTGCAGTGCAGAAAAGGGAAATCTTCCCATTCTGCACTGAGATTTCCGTTGAAACATTCAAACTTTTAAAACTTCGATACAACATGGTATAGACCCTTAATTGTGGGTTACATTGTCTTGCACTAAAAACTTGATGTTAAATTACAGTGCAGTGTGTCTGAGACCAAGTCCCCCCCCAATGTACAGTGATCTTGTAGTTAGTAAGCGCATGTAACAGGGCTGTGAGAGGCATATCCCACCATGAACACTGTTTGTGGGGTGTTGGGGTGGGTGCAAAAACTCTTCTAGTTTCAAAATTCACATTATGTGAAGTTGTTCAATCTCACCATTCATTTATCACTGATGGTTTCGGAGCCGATCATTGGTTCTGACACGGCGGACTAGCAAGCTCAAACTTCTCCAGTAGCTCGAGACCCCACCCCTTATCCCATGATGCACTGCTGGAATTACCTCAGATCTAGTTTGCCGCGGCACGAATCTCTTGGTTTCCAGCTTGGCTCGAGACTTTATTGGGAGTTTTTCAACTTTCAGCAAGTTATATTTTCACTTTTTTGTATACTTTGTTCTATTCATAGTAGCAGATATACTAGTCAGTAAATAGTTCTGTTTTTCTGTGTTTTTATCCCTTTCCTTAGTATTCTGTCTTGCCTTCGGCCTTTGGCCTTAGGATTAGTGATTAGGCAGTCCCCTTTGGGACTATCGTTTTGGATCTCTAATTACTGTTTGTAGTTATTAGTTGTTAGTGCCCCTTTGGGCTGTGTGTATGTTTGTGTGAGTTACTTAGTTTAAAACAGCTCTTAATTAATCAGTGTGCTTGAGTTGTGTAATGTCTAAAGATGAGGACAAGCATCCAAAGTCTGGGTTTAAAAAGTGCCCAGACTGCGGACAGAAAATGTCAGTCACAGATGCCCATGTGCAGTGTGTTTACTGCTTGGGTGAGGTACATCTGCAATAGTCTTGCAGCATATGTCATTCCTTTTCCACAAGAGTGTTAGCCGAAAGGAAATTGATTGATAGGGGTATCATTAAGGAACCCTTTTCTGAGGCATTGTCTTACCAGGATGGAGCCAGTAAATCATCTAAATCTTCCACAGATTCTAGATCTAAGAAAGGAAAGAGGTCAGAAATTGTGGTGACTTCGGCTCCATTGCCCTCGGAGCTGACAGTTTGCTCTTTTCGGAAACGGGACACGGCCTTGGAACCGTTTACCGAAAAACCTCTTTCCGTATTGCTCCAATCGGCTCCATCTGTCCACTCTTCCAGGTCCTCTGTCAGTTTATCTGATCTGGATATGGACCATCTGGTTCAGAAACCTTTGAATGCACCAGGCCTAGTTAAATTGCTGTCGGCTCAGACACAACTGTCAGAGCAGAAGACCACTACCCTTGAATTGTCTGCTCCTCCTCCAAGCTATATCGGACCTTTGGAGCCGGAGGAGGCTGACCTGATGATCGTGGATCTCTTGGAGCCGACACCTGCTCCAGTGTCATCTGCCCCATCTGCTCGGATGTTCTTGGCGCCGACACTCTTCGGTCGGGTCCAGGGATGATAGCCGCACCGACTTGATGCAGACCCTTGCTCTCGGGGGCTTCTACCTTGGGCTCTAAGCCCATGGCTTCAGTGCGGGAGGAAATCGCGGTTCCATCGACTCATCCTCATCAGAGCCGAGGTGCTTTCAATGCCATGAGATGAGTGTTGTCTCCCAAGACTTCCTCATCTCAAGGTCTGGCTGCTTCTTCCCCTAAAGTGCCTGTGTCTGTTTCCTCCGGTCCTCCCAAGCATAGAGACCCAGAGCCTCAGGTAGCCCCACAGGGCACTCCCTGCTCTTCTGAGACCTCTCCAGAAGTTCCCCCGAAGAGGTTATGCAAGAGGAGGCATTTGGACTTCCCCCATGAGTCTATCACATCAGACACCGACCTGGATGAATCAGAAGGGTCCCCCAGATTCCCCCTCTGAGGACATCTCCTTTGCGGAGATTCTTGAAATCCTTAGCCAGAGGGTTGATTGGCAGTCCAAGAGCCCTACTGAGGACGAGTCAGTTCTCCTGAAGGTGTTTGGGTCTCAACCTTCCACCTCTTGGGTATCTCCGCCCTACGATGAGCTTATGGATCTGGTCTCTCGTAGGGTGTGGGAGTCTCCAGAATTTATTGAACCTGTTCCTCGGAAGCCTAATAAGTTTATTTCAGCCCCTGTGGACAAGTCCTTTTTGATTAAGGGAGTCCCTGTTGATGCCATGGTGGTGGCAGCAGCCACCAAAAAGGAAATGTCTGAGACTTCCTCATCTATCCATCCTCCTAAAAGAGAATCTAGGATCATGGATAGATATGGAAAACGCATGTTCAGTTCAGTGACTTTCTCACTTAGATCACTGAACTACTTAACACATTTTACCAGACTGCAGAGAGATCTCCTTAAGGAGTTGGGAAATACTCTTCAGGGTGCTGTAGCTTCGAGTGTATCCGATAAGATTGCCACTCAGCTCTCTACCCTCAATTTGATAGTCAACTTGTCCATGCTTCTCGTATCATATGCAGCTGATGGTTCGAGTAGAGCCGCAGGTACAGGAATCACACTCTGTAGGCATGCCTGGATGCAACTTCGCAGAATCCTTCAAGTCTTCCTTTACTAATACCTCATTTGATAGCTCATCCTTGTTTGGGCCAAAAGTGAAGGAGTCTTTAACCAGGTGTGAGCAAGAAGGAAAGACTCTGTCTGCCGTCTGAGTCAGTTTTTCCACCCCCACTTGACCCTTTCCCAAAGGTCAGAGGGGAGGAAAGATGTGGTTCCGGAAAGCCCAAGGAGCCTTTCAAGACGCGTGTCGAGCCCCCCTCCAGAGGCAGAGGAGGGGGTTTCAATGGAAGATGCCGCCCTTGTGGCAGAGGGGGGTCCACAATGCCAAGATGACAGAGATCACTTCTCTGGTCAATCCTACCAGCACTCCTTAAGGGAAGCCCGCCTGTCCTACTCTGGAGGCAGTCAGGGGTCACTTATCTTTGTACCCCAAAGCCTGCCTAAATATAACAGACGACAGTTGGGTACGAAGTATCATTTCCAGAGGGTATTTCATACCATTCTCCACCCAGCCTCTTCCCATCAAAAAAATCCCAGGCATTCCACCCAGTCATTTTGGACAAGCAGTAATAGAGGTACGCCAATTGCTAGAAAAGAGTCATTCAGCCAATCCCAGCAGACCAGACAGGATTCGGAACTTACTCAAGGTTCTTTTTGGTTCCAAAGAAAACAGGGGACAGGAGACCCATTTTGGATCTTAGCAGACTCGACCAATTTGTGAGAAAAGAGAAGTTCCGAATGGTCACGCTACAGTCCATACTCCCCTTGTTGGGGAAGCACAATTGGATGTGCTTGATCGATCTCAAGGATGCGTGTACTACCTCATAAAGATGGCCAGACCATCCAGAGATCACCTGCGTTTCCGGCTGGGAGCCAATCATTATCAGTTCAGAACTCTGCCCTTTGGTCTCACTACAGCCCCCGGAGTGTTCTCCAAGTGCATGGCTGTAGTCACGGCTCATGTGAGGCATCTAGGATTCCAGGTGTTTCCGTATCTAGACGATTGGCTCCTTACCTCCACCACCAGGCATCAACTTCTTCAAGCGAGAGAGGCTACTCTGACACACTGCGATCAGCTAGGCATTACAGTCAACTTCGAAAAATCGGCCTTGTTGCCATCGCAGCATATCGTTTTTATAGGGACAGAACTAGATAAGTCAACCACCACTCTCAGCCTTCAGCCAGAAAGAATCTCTATTCTTCGCCAACACATCATGTCCCTAATGTCAAAGAACAGAGCACCAGCAACAGAGTTATTGAAAGTTCTAGGATTGATGGCGGCCACTATTCTAGCAATCCCCTTAGCAAGGATGCATATGAGAATCCTTCAATGGCTTCTATTCATGCAATGGTCTTACCAAGAACTTCCAATGAGTCACATGATCCTGATAAAAAATTCCTGCAAGAAGGATCTTCAGTGGTGGTTGACGTCTCTTCATATCACAATAGGATGTCCTTTCATGCTTCCCCCTCCTGCTGCCACTTTGACCACAGACGCTTCCCTGATAGGGTGGGTGGGGGGCTATTTCAGGGAAAGACTGCCCAAGGCACATGGACAGATCAAGAATCGCATCTGCATATCAATGTCCTGGAGATGAGAGCAGTACTTCTAGCGTTGCAATACTTTCAGGACTCTCTTCCTCTAGGGACAATTGCAATACAGACAGACAGCATGTCAGTGGTTTGTCTTATCCCCTTTGCCGAGAAGCCCTCAGAGTATGGCAGTGGGCACTGTTGTCACAGCACTTTCTGTTGGCAATGCACATCCCGGGCAAATCCAGCGTAATAGCGGACAGACTGAGCAGAGCAATTTTGTTGCCCCACGAATGGTCTCTCAAACAAGAGATTGCGGACAAAATCTTCCTCAAATGGGGCCAGCCTTCCTGCGACCTCTTCGCCAGTCACATCAACAACAAATACAGAAGCTATTTTGCTCTAATTCCCATGCCAGGTCACTCCCCGAGGGATGCTCTTGCCCACGATTGGCCCCCGGGTCTCCTCTATGCATTTCCACCAATTCCCCTGATTTTCCAAATTCTTACAGAAAGCAAAGTTGCTGGGACGGACAATCATCCTCATAGCCCCTCATTGGCCTCAGCAGATTTGGTTCCCGTTTATCATCATATTCTGGAAGATCCATGGATCCTGGACCCAGTTCCGGACTTCTTGACACATCCGTCAGGGGATTTTCACCCGTCATTGCAGACACTGAAGCTAACCGCTTGGCTGCTCCAATTCCCACCTAGCCAGGCTTTACAATCTTTCCCATGACACTAGTCAAATTTTATTGGCTTCCCACAAACTTTCCACCAGAAAGTTGTATCATAGTAAGCAGAATAGATTTTCCATTTGGGCTTCTTCCCACAACATTGACCCTTATCAATAGCCATTGTCTTCTATCTTACAATTCTTGACAGAAATCTTCAACAAAGGAGCAGCGGCAGCTACGGTATGAATACAATTAGCTGCTATATCTAATTTCCATCTAGGAATTGATGGTTTGAATATTATGGCTCACCAATTGTCTAAGGCTTTTCTAAAAGGTTCCTTTCACATAAGGCCTTCAGTGAAGACACCTTATTCCCCCTGGAATTTAAATTTTATGTTATCTCGTATCATTCTTCCTCCTTTTGAGCCTGCGTCATCTTGTGAACTAAAATTCTTGTCATGGAAAACTATCTTTTTAGTAGCCATCACTTCAGCCCGTAGAGTGTCAGAGCTCCAAGCCCTTTCCATCAAACCCCCTTACATGGTCTTCCATACTGACAGAGCATCTCTCTGAACTAATCCATCCTTTCTGCCCAAAGTATGTTCTGAGGTTAACATTAGTCAAGTCATTGAGTTACTGGTATTCTTCCCTAATCATACCAACAAATTGGAATATATGTTGCATAAACTCGATGTTCATAGACAACTTAGATTTTATTTGGACAGAACCAAAGACATTAGGAAATCAGATAAACTCTTTGTGTCCTTTTCTGAGACCAGGAAAGGTAAACCAGTTGCTAAAACAACCCGATCTAAGTGGCTGAAGGACTGCATCACCTATTCGTATGCTTCACATAATATGCCATTGTCTAGTAAGGTAAAGGCTCATTCAACCAGAGCAGTTTCTACCTCGTCAGTCTTTCAAGCCAAATTGCCTTTGGATAACATCTGTGCAGGAGCCACCTGTTCAAAACCACACACTTTTATAACTTATTACAAAGTGGATAAGGCCTCCAGGGACAAAGATTCATTTGGTTCTACGGTTCTGAAGAGTGTACTTCCGTGAGCCCCCCAAGATCAGGGTGCTAGGGACTCTACCCATCAGTGATGAATGAATGGCGAGCTTGAACAACCATAACGTAAAATGTGAGTTGTTCCATCTCGCCTTCATTCTCACGTACCTCCCTCCTTCCCCCTCCTGGCTGACAGTTGACTTGGAGGTCCTGGTTTTTCAATGTGTATTCATACTAGGCAGAGTTATTATTGTACTTTTATATGGTACGCAGCAAACAAGATCTGATGTAATTCCAGCAGTGCATCATGGGATAAGGGGTGGGGTCTCGAGCTACTGGAGAACTTTGAGCTTGCTAGTCGGCCATGTCGGAGCCGAGGATTGGCTCCGAACCCATCAGTGATGAATGAAGGCAAGATGGAACAACTGACATGGAACATTATGGTGAGCACATAACTTATTTTTTCATTTAATCGCAGTCTGCTTTTAGGAAGTTGTGAGACTGGGATTTTTTTTTTTGAATTGTGGATGTGTGAGAGGAATCCAGACAAAGATTTGCGTTTGTCCCACAGTTTTTGGCTAATTTTGGTCATCAGGGAATCGATCAAAACTTGATCTTGGACATGCAGTGATGCATGGGGGAAGTAAGCTGAAACAGAGAGCTCAGCACATTTGAGTGGTGGCTGTCCCAGCTATTTCTTGTAGCAGAGGCTGTCTTCATAAGTGATGGCCGTGGGTTTGAAGAAGTGAAGTATTCTACTAGCAATGTAAACACCTGCTTTTCCTTTAACTAATTATTAAGTATTGAGCAAGCGTGGCAAGTACTCCAGGTTTTGTGCAGGTATTCCTAACTGTTTTGTCCACATTTATATTCATGTCTTTTCTGGGAGATGCATAATAAATGATTCCAATGATTATTGACATGAAACTGCTTTGGTTAGTTCTTTCTTAGGTGAACTGGAGATGTGCTTCCATATCACTGTTGCAGTATTCTTTACCTAAGGGATCTCCTGCCAAGGATAGCCCAACATCCAGCCAGTATACCAAAGCCTTGAGTTCTTAATAAGCACCATGCGTCACACACATGCTTCCCACGCATGTACTGATGCAGACACTTTGAACAATTTTGCCGCCAGTTCAAATGCCACTGTTGAACAAATGTCTGAATGCCCTTCTGCTGTGCTGGTTACCAAGCTGTGTTTTCAAGTAAGTTCCCCGTTGGGGTTTCTTTTTTCTTTTGGTTTTTGTGTTCATGTTATCCAGAAAGGGAAAATGTCAGTGTGGGCAGCTGATTCCCCATAAAGACCATCACAACCAGTGTCTCTCTTACTTGGGTGCTTCCCACAGTGATACTCAGTACTCTGTTTGCCAGGCGTTTGTGCCTAAGACCCTATGTAGTCATCTCTCTTCATTCTCCGTATAGAACCAATGGCTTAAGTTGTTTGTTCAGGGTGCTATGGCAGAATCCTCCCAACCTGAGGGCCAACCATCTGCCAAGAGGAAGGCCAAAAAAGTCAGGTCTGATCTAGCTTCTGTCCAGCCTTCTTTTGACGTTGCTGTCAAGGCTGGTGAAAGCCTGGAGGACAGTTTGGCAGCTGCTTTGGATTTTTCTGCCCCAACCCTGTTAGAGGCTGGCATGGATCTGGCTTCTCACCTGTCCTCCGAGGCTTTTCAAACCTCTGTACCGGATATTGATTGGGACCCTTGGCTAATTACTTCTGTAGGAGTGAGGGAGATTCCTCAGATCTTAGTAAGAGGGGAGATTCCTACAACCATTATAGAGTTACACCAGCGGTCTCACCCCCTGAGTGTGTGTTGAAAGGATGTCCCTTAGAAAAAGAAACAAAATACAGAGCATATTTCCCCTGTTGAGAAAGGTTCCCAATGTGAATGGCAGGATTTCACTCTGGGTTTGTTTAATGCTTTGATTAACATGAAGCCCCTTCAAGGGGTCTGTGTTCCTGCTCCTCACTGGTCTTCCACTCCACTTAAGAGGCCTAGGGAATTGGATTCCTGAGATGAGGATCTGGACTCTGGAAGAATCCGTGGCTTATTCTTTCCAAATCCTTTCCCCCTTAGACTGTGGTTCTGAAGAGGAGGAGGAGGACTCTGTGAGTACAGATTCCCCTTTGAAAGAGCTCTCCTTTTGAGGATACCCTTGCCTGTATGATGGATTATTTTAAGTGGGATTGTTTTCCAGTCTCTGAGATTCAAAAAAATATATTATGACCCTCTTCAGATAGTCTCCCAAACCACCTGCTGTTCCTCCTGTTCTGGCTGCCTTCTCGGCAGTCTCTGTATTCCCTGTTAGCATCCTGCATGTAAGAAACCAGATAGATTCTGTAAAGTTCCCGAGGAGTGCAAATTACTTTTTAAGTGCCCTTCTGCTGACCCTCCTTTTTTTAATGTCATTGTCCTCTAAGAAACCATCCAGGTTGTTGCCTTCTAATAAGGATAGTAAGACTATGGAAAGGCTGGGCGAGAAAGTTTGCAGTGTATAACTTTATCATTTAGGGCCATTAACTACCAGACCCATATCATCAGGTACATTTTGGCTTTCCATTCTCAGGGTTCTGAGGTGGTTTCTGACCTTCCTGACCGATGGGAAGACTTTGTCCCTTTTCCTGCTGGACTCTGCTTCTCAAGTTGCCTGCCACTCAATCAAATGCAGCTGTGATGCAGTTGCTGCCTTTGATTCAGTTATGAGGCATTGCTCTTGGCTTTGTCTTCAAGCTTTGCCTGAAGCCATTAAGGCCAAACTTATTAGATGTTCCTTTAAATAATAATAGCCTTTTTGGATCTGCTGCTGTTGCGGAGCTTTTCAAGTCACTCCAGGACAAGAGCAAAGCCTTGCAGGAGCTGAAACATATATTTTTGTTTCTCATATTCCTAAATTTCAGAGGAATTATCCCTCCAACTCTGCTTTTGGTTGTGGCAGTCTTGCCCTTGGAAGTACCTTCTTCACCTTTCAGGTATTCCTCAGCCTCCTTGGAAACAGCTCTCTCATTTCTCAGAGGTTCTTCACTCTGATGTTCTTCATGTTTCACTGTTGCAGTCATTACATTTGGGTTATCTGCCTGCAGGTAGCCCTCAGCCGGCCTGAATATCAAAGTCTTGGAGTCCTGCATCAGATGCTGTCCCTTCTTCCATGACGTCATGTCAGGGGTATAAAACATGCAGCCGATGCCATTACATCAGTCTTTCTTGCTGCACAGTGCCCAAAGCAGAAGCAGTTTGCAAGTGCCGGTTGGCCGACTCCTGAAATTTTCATTTTCGAGTTTCAAAACCGATGTCTTCAACTAAAGCTAAGTACCCCGTTGGAGAAACTTTTTCTTGCTCCTTACAGATGTCAGTAAAAGTTAATAGTTGCATTACTTGTGGAAAGCAAATACCTCATAAAGATTTTCATTCGTACTGTATTCCTTGCCTAGGCCCTGACCACGACGTACCTTGCTATCGGTTTTGTGCTTTATTTAATCAGCACACTATCCGTCATCGGTACATTTTCGCCTCTAAATATTTCAGTTCTCGGTTTACTTATCCAGAAATGTCGTTGGTTAGCCATCCGACTACCGGGACTCCAAAAAAATGCAAAGATAAAGACAGAGACAGGCCGCCAAGGTCCAAAACTGCCGATGACACTTCTCCTAACTCAGTCGCCAGTTCGCCGGTACTCAGTGAGGTGCTTTTGCAGCACCTGATGCCCGCTACTTCTGATTCGCAGGCCTCTACTGAGACCCATTCGGAGTCCAGTATGCCACGAGATGCTTCAACTGTGGAACCTGCGGATGTCTCTAGCTTGGATGGGTCCGGAGCCGCTGTGCAGGCACCGGCTTCTGAGGGTGTATTCAGGCCTACAGACTTGCATATTAAACAGACGCCTCCTTCTTCTCTTAGGCCTACATCTCGAACCATGCCTAAAAAAACAATGCACAGGCCACATGCTCAGGCCTCTATGCCCAAAAAACAAATTATAAGAATGGCTGAAGATCTGATAACTCTAATCAGGGGTAGCCACCAACCCCCCCCCCCCTTCTAAGGGCCTAGGACTGAAGTGGTTTATGAATCTTCTGACCAGGATTCTGTTTTTTCTGATGATCTCGATTTGTCCTTATTTACTTATGAGGATTCTGATGCAGAGGACTCCATTCCTTCTGCTTTACCTCCAGAAGATTTTTCTTTGGGGAAACGTTACATACTCTAAGGGAGCATTTCCACTGGGAAAGCCATAATTTTTCTAATTCAAAAAATAGGCTTAAGGATTTCTTACTCCTACATCAGCATAGGCCTTTAGCTATTCCTCCTGTATTAGACATTGTTGATGATGCTTTTTCGGAATCTAGTTCGGCCCCTGATTCCTTGCCTCTTGCTCCCAGAAAACCAGACAGATACTACAGGGTCCCTGAGTCACACAAGTTCCTTTTTAAAAATCCTATTATGGATCCAGAGACTATTTCACATGGGCCCAGGGGCATTAAGGCTTCTATTGCTAAAAATCCTACCCCTTCTGATAGAGACTCCAGGGTGCTGGATAGATGGGGAAGAACGTCTACACTTCTGCAACTTTGGCCATTAGAGCTTTAAACTGCCAGTTTCATATGTTAAAGTATCAGCAACATGTTATTGGATTGCTTAAACAGAAAATGATGTTGATTCCTGGCTGTGCGGAAAATAAAGAATTACAGGATTTAATGCATTCTGCTGAACAAGTCTTTGCAATGTGGTTTTGATTCATTAGAGGCCTCTTGCAGGGCTGCTGTTACTGGGTCTGTGCTCAGAAGGCATGCTTGGCTTAAGGAACAATCTTTGCCTGATCATGTTAAAGCTAAATTGTTGGATGCTCCCTTAAATCAGGACTGCCTGTTTGGCAACAAGGCTGAGGAAGATGTTCTTCGTGTTTCACTGTTGAAGTCATTACATTTGGGTAATCTGCTGGCAGGTTTCTCTCAGTCGGCCTGATTAGCAAAGTCTTGGGTCCTGCGTTGGTTGCTGTCCCTTCTTCCATGACGTCAAGTCTTCAGGGATATAAAACATGCATCTGACGCCATTACATAAGTCTTTCTTGCTGTGCGGTGCCCGAAGCAGAAGCAGTTCGCAAGTGCCGGTCAGCCGACTCCTGAAATTTTCATTTTCGAGTTTCAGAACTGAAGTCTTCAACTTAAAGCTAAGAACCCCAATGGGAAAACTTTTGCTTTCTCCTTACCGATGTCAGTAAAAGTTAATAATTGCATTACTTGTGGAAAGCAAATACCTCACAAAGATTTTCATTCATACTGTATTCCTTGCCTAGGCCCTGACCACGACGTACCTTGCTGTCGGTTTTGTGCTTTATTTAATCAGCGCTTTATCCATCATCGGTACATTTTTGCCTCTTAAGTATTGCGGTTCTTGGTTTAATTATCCAGAAATGTCATTGGTTAGCCATCCGACCACCGGGATTCCGAAAAAATGCAAAGATAAAGACAGAGACAGGCCGCCGTGGTCCAAAACTGCAGACGACGCTTCTCCTAAGCCAGTCATCAGTTCACTGGTACTGATTGAGGTGCTTTCGCAGCCCCTGATACCCCCTACTTCTGATTCTCAGGCCTCTACTGAGATCCATTCGTAGTCAGGTATGCCGCGAGAGGCTTCACCTATGGAACCCGCGGATGTCTCTACCTTGGATTAGTCCGGATCTGCTGTGCAGGCATCGGCTTCTGAGGGTGTATTCAGGCCTACAGACTTGCATATTAAATCGACTCCACCTTCATTACTAAGGCCTAAATCTCAATCTATGTCTAAAAGAACGACCCAGGCCACATGTTCAGGCCCCTATACCTAAAAAAACAAATGATCAAAATGGCTGAAGATCTAATTACTCTAATCAGGGGTAGTCACCCCCCCCCCCCCCAAGAGGCCTAGGGCTGAGCTTGATTATGAATCTTCTGATCAGGTTTCTTTTTCTTCTGACTCTTCTAATGACCTGGATTTGTCCATACCTACTTATGAGGATTCTGATGCAGAGGATTCCATTCCCTCTGCTTCCCCCTCTTGAGGATTTTTCTTTTGGGGAAATTTTACATACCTTAAGGGAGCATTTCCACTGGGAAAGTCAGGAATTTTCTGATTCAAAAAAGAGGCTTAGGGATTTCCTCCTTCTACCTCAGGATAGGCCCTTGGCTATACCTCCTGTACTAGACATTGTTGATGTGTTTTCAGAATCCAGTATGGCCCCTGATTCCCTGCCTCCGGCTCCAAGTAAACCTGACAGATACTACAGGGTTCCTGAGTTCCACAAGTTCCTTTTCAAAAATCCTGTTACAGATCCAGAAACCATTTCTCAGGGGCCCAAGGGCATTTCTACTGCTAAAACTCCTACCCCTTCTGATAGAGACTCCAGGGCGCTGGATAGATGGGATAAGAAGGTTTATACTTCTGCAGCCTTGGCAATCAGGGCTTTAAACTGCCAATTTCATATGTTAAAATATCAACAGCATATTATTGGACTGCTTAAACAGAAAATGATGTTCATTCCTGACTGTGTGGAAATAAAGATTTACAAGATTTATTGCATTCTGCTGAACAAGTTGGAAAGCATACTTTGCAATGTGGTTTTGATTCTTTAGAGGCCTCCTACAGGGCAGCTGTTACTGGGTCTGTGCTTAGAAGGCATGCTTGGCTTAAGGAGCAATCTTTGCCTGATCATGTTAAAGCAAAATTGTTGGATGCTTCTTTAAATCAGGACCGTCTGTTTGGCAGTAAGGCTGAAGAAGTTCTAAAAAAGATGAAAGATAAAGCTAAATTTATGCAAACTGTTAAAGATTTCTTACAAGTGCAACCTCCAAGATTTAGTAGGCACTGGCCTACTAAGAATTGGTCTTTTCCAGCTCCTTCCAGATCCTCTCAAGCCAAACCCAGACACACCAAAAGCACCAGGTTTCAGTCTCAGGGGACTCTCAGAACTAAGCAATGGGGGCCCTCCATTTCCAAATCTGGAAATAACAAGATACCCCTATGGTAAACCGTCTCAATTGCTTCCTTTTAAAATTACCAAGCACTTACCTTTTAGCTGCCCCTCTGGGGGGAAAGATTGCTCTTCATGCAAAGAATTGGGAACTCATAACTCCGGACAAATGGGTTTTAAATATAGTGTCCCAGGCATACAGATTTCATTTCCACACCTTGCCAACACCAAACGGGTGGCCAGACCTGCCCCCAAATCAGTGGGCAGAGGCTCAAAAACAAGTACTTTCCCTCTTAAACATGGGGGCTATTCAGCCAGTACCAGAAGAGGAAAATGGACAAGGTTTCTATTCCAGGCTTTTTCTGGTACCCAGAAAAGACAAATCATAGCGTCCAATTCTGGACCTGTCTACTCTAAACACCTTTCTGGACATTCCAAAATTCAAGATGCTGACTCTTCACCAGTTACTTCCTATGCTAGGCAAAGATGCCTGGTTGGCAACTCTAGATTTAAAAGAAGCATACCTGCACATCCCAATCAGGGAATTTTGCAGAAGATACCTAAGCTTCAAAGCAGGCTACTTGCATTATCAGTTCTCTGCACTGCCCTTTGGCTTGTCTACTGCACCCAGAGTGTTCACAAAGTGCCTGGCTCCAGTTATTGCATTTTGCAGCAAAGAAATATTCAAATATATCCATACCTGGACGATTGTCTAATTCAGACAGAAAACAAGGGCATACTTCTAAATCATCTGGCGTTTGTAAAAAGGGTTCTAACTTATCTGGGGTACACCATAAATGAAAAGAAATCACAACTGGTACCCTCTCAACAGATTACATTCCTGGGTGCAAGCTTGAATGCAACTGCCCAGATGGCTTTCCTCATGCCAGAGAAGCAAATTCATTTGGTAACTTACTTCAAACAAGTGGCCACAAAAACCCTGCTGTGTCTGCAAGACAAATACTGCAAGCTTTGGGGTTCATGGCCTCCTGAATTCTTCTAATTCCATATGCAAGACTGCATATGAGGAAACTACAGTGGTACTTAAAACGTCTATGGAGTCAACTTTGTCGCAGCCTGGAAACAATAATTCCTATCATGCCTTGCCTATGCCTGGAATTCCAATGGTGGGCAGAGGCCTGCCACAAAAACAAGGGACTGCCATTCACACTACCTCCTGCCGCCCAAACCCTAACTACAGATGTATCAGACTATGCATGGGGGGCTCACCTGGCAGGGAAGTGCATTAAGGGCAAATGGAACCCAAATCAAATGCACCTACATATCAATCAAAAAGAAATGTTAGCTGTACAGAGTGCTCTGACAGCCTTCAAGGACTACATTCTTCCAGGACAACTAATGGTAAAGACTGACAACACCACGGTTATGTGGTACATAAACAGGCGGGGGGGGGGTGCACATTCTTACCCCCTCTGTAGACTAGCCATGGCATTGTGGAACACAGCCCTGAGCTACCTTGTGCACCTACAAGCTCAGTTCCTGCCAGGAAAATTGAATACACTGGCAGACGGACTAAGGAGAAATATCATGGACCCACACAAGTGGAAACTGGAACCATGGATTTTCAACATGTTGACAAGCAAATGGGGGAGCCCAGACAAAGATCTATTTGCCTCCCTCCAGAACTACCAGTTGGACAAGTTTTGCACAAGGACTCACCACAAAGAAGCCTGGAAAGTGGGTGCTCTGTCCTTCAGCTGGAAAAACCTATCAGTCTGCTCCTTTCCCCCTCTGCTTCTGCTCTCCAAAATTCTGCTAAATGTCAAACAGGACAACCCGAGAATGATTTTGATTGCTCCAGACTGGCCACGCCAACAATGGTACCCACTCCTACGCAGTGTGTCACAAATATCTCCATGGCACCTGCCTCAGTCCCCTTCCTTGCTGTCTCAGAACCAAATTCTGCACCCTTAGCTTCCAACATTGAACCTTGCAGCTTGGCTAATTACTTAAATTCACCCTTATCATCCCTCAGCAAACCTGTGATGAATGTCATCTTGGAGGCGAGAAGGCCTAGTACTAGAAAATCTTATGCTGACAAATGGAAAAGATTCTGTGCCTGGAACCACTCTTTAGGGATGAGCATAGCAGCGTCCAATTTACCTCAGATTTTGCAATACTTAAGTGAGATGTTTCACAAGGGCCTGTCTTTTTCCTCTATTAAAATCCACGCTTCAGCTATTCCAGCTCACTATAACACAGAACCACCCCTCTTCTCCCATCCCCTGCTCAAGCAGTATCTTATAGGGGCAAAGAACCTGAGACCACCCAGGAGAGCTCCTACCCCTGCCTGGGACCTTAACTTTGTTTTGGAGAAGCTCACTCTGCCTCCTTTCGAGCCAGATGCTACTGCAGACTTAAAATTTCTTTCTTGGAAAACAGCCTTCCTTTTAGCAATCACTTCAGCTAGAAGGATATCTGAATTACAGGCCCTTATGGCAGTGGAGCCTTTCATCATCTTTCATGCGGACAGGGCATCTCTGAGGACCAGTCCATCCTTCATGCCCAAGGTGGTTTCCAGTGTGGCTCTTAATCAGTCCATTCATTTGCCAACCTTCTTTCCCAATCCACAGAACAAAGGGGAACGGATTCTACATTCCTTGGATGTGCACAGACAACTTAGATTCTACTTGGACAGGACTAAATCTCGAAGAAAATCTGAACAATTGCTGGTAGCATTTGGTGCAGGAGCAGAGGGGAAGGCTATTTCAAAACAAACCATTTCTAAATGGATACGCCATTGTATTCATTTCTGCTATAAGCACCATGGAAAACCTATCCCCCAGGGGATCAGATCTCACTCCACCAGGACTGCATCTACTTCTGCAGCCTTTCGCAGAGGTGCTCCTACCAGGGATATCCTAGAAGCTGAAGTAGCAAACAAACACCAACTCAGATTCTACTTGGACAGGACTAAACCTCAAAGGAAATCTGAACAACTGCTGGTGGCATTTGCTGCAGAGGGGAAGGCTATTTCAAAGCAAACCATTTCTAAATGGATAGGCCATTGCATTAATTTCTGCTATAAGCACCGTGGAAAACCTATCCCACAGGGGATCAAACCTCACTCCACCAGGGCTGCATCTACCTCTACAGCCTTTCTCAGAGGAGTCCCTACCAGGGACATCCTAGAACCTGCTACCTGGAGTTCTGTACATTCTTTCACCAAGCATTATCATTTGCCAATTTTCTCTAAATCCAGAGCTGGCTTTGCCACTGCAGTCTTGCAGGGCCTTATAGCTGGTCCTAATGCTATCTAATTTCCTCCTCCCAACCATGGCTTTGGGAATCTACCCAAATGTAATGACTGCAACAGTGAAACATGAAGAACATAGTACAGTTGTGTACACTTACCATAAATGTAGATGTCCGAGTGTATTCACTGTTGCAGTCCTGGCACCCTCCCTCCAGCCCCCTAACTTTTTTTGGCTATACCTCTACTGTCCTTTACTAGGCTTTAAAGCTTTTTAGTGTATTTGCTTTTTTGTTGGAGGTATATCATTGCATTTTTATAGTTAATTGCTTCCCATTAGGGGTGCACCTGACATCTGGGGCAATAAAAACTGATGTAATGGCGTCGGCTGCATGTTTTATACCCCTAATGACCTGACGTCATGGAAGAAAGGAGAGCAACCGACGCAGGACCCAAGACTTTGTTAATCAGGCCGACTGAAGGCTACCTGCAACCAGATAACCCAAATGTAATGACTGCAGCAGTGAATACACTCAAACATCTACATTTATGGTAAGTATACACAACTGTACTTTCTGACAGTTGCATTTGCTCCACTAAATGCAGCTTTTTCAGGCGCACTCACAAGTTCGTTTAAGCATATATTGACCATTTTGTGTCCTTGGTCTTAGCAGTGTTTGCCTCCTCTTAGTAGTACCCCCCACACAGTGACATGCTTCAGTGACCTCACAAAACCTGGGGTCCAATAACCATGTAAATGAGAAGCTGTAGGTTTCGTGTACTTGGTGTGT
This sequence comes from Protopterus annectens, assembly GCF_019279795.1. Lineage (NCBI taxonomy): Eukaryota > Metazoa > Chordata > Ceratodontiformes > Protopteridae > Protopterus > Protopterus annectens. The sequence goes on along the minus strand of NC_056725.1, from coordinate 936,730,036 downwards.
GCAAGGTACCAAAGCTTTAGAGCATCTAAGTAAAATAAATTTGATTTTTTTTTGTAGTATGTGTATAACATATGCTTAAAAAGGTATATGAGCAGTGTGTTTCAGTGGCTAAGTCATTGAACATGAAGCTGAACTGACGGTCTCTCTCTATTTTTTTGGGGGGGGGGGGTAGTATGTGAAATCTTACATTTGTGAGAATTGTTCTGCCTGTAGTTGTGTAGTCATGAAATTTGGCAGCATAGATTTCTAGTTGAGCTATGGATTTGCAGTGAGTTAAACCAAGCAGACCTACATTTGCGTTTTTACTGTACAGTTGCAGGCAAATATGTTATGCAGATAACTTGTGCCTAATGGACTTCACCCACTTAAGCAGAAGAATAAAGTGCAAATAATTTAGGCAGGCGTACTACATCTGAACAGCCCTGGGGAAATAAGTGGCAAAAAAAAAATCTGAACAGATGAAGCCACATAAAATTATTTATTTATTATAGTTGTTTCAGTTGACTTAAAAAAAAAAAAGTTGGGTATCTTACTTTTTCTATTTTTCACATCAGAGAAGTTATTGCCAGAGTTTCATTTTACTTAAGGAAATGCAGACTCTGTCTTTGTGATGAGAAACTAGCAAAGGCATACTAACAGAGTCTGCCCTCATAGCCAGTTATTTTCTATAGTGTAGGATTACCAGCAAGTGCGCAGGAAGTCCTTCTAACACTAAAGTTTATTTCAGTAGCATTTCAAAAGTGTCATAAAGGGTCATGTGTTTGCTAGGGATGATTCCACTGTCTGCACTGGTACATCTGTGTGAAAGTGTTAATTTCCCACTTCTCTGTAGTTTTAGTTGCAAGTTTTATTTATTTATTTATTTTATTTTACATTTGTTGACCGTGCTAGTCCAACTGGATACATATCCATTTTCAGTGGAGGCCCGGGGAGAAAAGCTCCAGTTAAAAAACATAGTAAAAAACATAGTAAAAAACATACTAAAAAAAACATACAGAAACATCTATTACAAACAATAGAAAATGGCATTAATATGGAATAATTCATCTTCAGTTTAACAATATTTAAAAAAAGGACTGAGAAAAAAATTGAGTGGAACTGTTAAGCAAGGTGAGTAGTACTCATGAGTGACAGTGTTAGAATTAAGAAGGAAGGTTAGTTTGAAGAATGGTTGCATGAAGAGTTATGGTTGAGAATATTATGTTTTAAGGGTATCAGATAATTAGAGAAAAACAGTTAGTCAGGGTTGGTACAAGAGCATAACCAGTGGTTAGAGAAGAAACGTTTTAGGTTAGTTTTAAATAGTGGGAGAGAGGTTAGGGTTGTAAGGTCTTGTGGTAATTTTACTTAAGGAAATGCAGAAATCTTGCATTTGTGAGAATTGTTCTGCCTGTAGTTGTGTAGTCATGAAAAAAGGATGTGCGTTGTAAGGTTATTTATGTGCAGGTGAACCGAATACCCAACAGGAATAAGAAATGCTAGTGTCCTGTCTGCTTTCTTGCACCATGAAACACTTTTCCTTTTCCTGGCTGCATGGTTGCTACTATAAAGTTTGCTTACTAAAATCCCTCACTTTTTGTATCTCAAAGTACTTCTCCTTTTCTAATGTTTCCCTTACTTGTCTTTCTTTCTTTGAAGATATTTTCTTTCACTCCTTAGTTTTGTCAAGTGAAACTGTGATGTCTTGCTACCCTTTTGTGATGGAAGCTTTTTCATTCTGATATTAGAATCTCAGTTAAAAGTTTCAGTTGGATCTCATTTGAAAGAATACACATATATGTAACCTCACTTTGCCCTCTAAGGACTTGCCTTCCAGTTCTGGTAAGTCATTGTCACTCTTCTGTACAGCTGTCATCTTGATGTCCTTTGAACTCTGTGGGTACAAATGTAATAGAAGTGGAAACTTGCTCTTTTTTTTTCTTTACCTTCACATTTTCATTAGTGTTGTCTTCCACTTTGGGGAGATGCTTCACCCAATGTAATTGCCTCCTCCAATTATCCAGCTTTGCCAGCTTATAGTCCTCACCTTTGTTCTCAACGCTTACATACTTGAGTTGGCGTTGTGCACATTTTACCACATTTATCCTTGTTTCTCACTGTTGTTTTTTTTTTTTTTTTTTTTGTCATTTATCTATTTACCTGTGATACCTTCCATGGTATTATCAGCTGATGCAACACCCACAAATTATTTTATATTCTTGCACACATTCACAGAAAAACAATTTGATAGATTGGTAATGCCTAGCTTAACTAGTTATTGTTTTAAACATGTGCACCAGCTAACGATTGATAGAGTCCTACATTCCTACTCTAGTTACTCTTCATTAGAATTGATTTGTATACATTTTCAGTATTTTTCTTTACATTTTTAGCACACTGCTTACTCAGGAATGTTTTTGTGTGTGCAATTATTTTTAGAATTTTAAAATAAGCTGCCTAATCAGGAATATTATTTCATGCATCCTTTGCTTCATTTAAGAGGGAAATTGGTCCTGAACTGTTCCACAGTGTATTGCATTTTGTCCATTGTCTTCAGCAGCAGATTGTGTGAGAGGCTGCTCTGTTTGACTTTGGACGTTCCTTGGAGTTTTTAAAGGAAACACCACCCAAATGCCAAGGATTTGGCATTACAAAATGTGCTTCATTCCTATTAGTACAAGTACTTTTGGGTGTAAAGAAGACATTGTCTCCTCTGTTTACAGTCTATGTGCATGTAAGTTTGTCTGTGTCTGAACTCCTGTGTTATTTCCTTCTGTTATCCATGATGATATGTGCTACTCGTCAAAGCTGATCTGTAAACCTGACTAATTTAAGAGAGGAAGGTTACGTTTGATGGTTGCACCTTTAACATAATTGGATCACTAATTTCTCATCTTTTAGGGCCAGTAGCTAAAGAAATATTCAATACACTGCTGTGTTTTCAAGTATAATTTGTCATTCATAGATTTTTACTAAAGGCACTTGGTCGTAGTATTAGTATATTAGGCAATACAAGGTAAACCAGAGGATTAAACACAAGTCGTGTAGCAACAGATTTAATACTGCAGTGAAGCTGCTTACTACTAATGAAAGTTTGAGGAAGTCTTGGAATAAGACATACTATCTCTCCAGTCTTCCGAGAAAGCCAAAAATTCAGAGTAGCACCATTTTAAAAGCAGTAGAAAGCCAAGAAGCCTCTGACTCAGCAGTGTCATATAATGGTGACACAGGCAATACAAGGTAAACCAGAGGATTAAACACAAGTTGTGTAGCAACAGATTTAATACTGCAGTGAAGCTGCTTACTACTGCGGTGGTGGTGCTGCGGTAGCGCTGTCGCCTCACAGTAAGATGTTGTCCCGTTTGATTCTCAGCTAGAGCGTCTTCTGTCTGGAGACATGCGTGAATGGGCATACCTTCGTTGAAGGTTGTGCGTCAGGGCTGGCAACTCGGCACGTAAAATCTACTGCCAATCATTAGTGGACCAGAGTTCTGCTGTGGCGACCCCAAACCGAGAAAAGCCGAAAGACGGAAGTGAAGCTGCTTACTACTAATGAAAGTTTGAGGAAGTCTTGGAATGAGACATACTATCTCTCCAGTCTTCCAAGAAAGCCAAAAATTCAGAGTAGCACCATTTTAAAAGCAGTAGAAAGACAAGAAACCTCTGACCCAGCAGTGTCATATAATGGTGACACAGGCAATACAAGGTAAACCAGAGGATTAAACACAAGTCGTGTAGCAACAGATTTAATACTGCAGTGAAGCTGCTTACTACTAATGAAAGTTTGAGGAAGTCTTGGAATAAGACATACTATCTCTCCAGTCTTACGAGTAAGCCAAAAATTCAGAGTAGCACCATTTTAAAAGCAGTAGAAAGACAAGAAACCTCTGACTCAGCAGTGTCATATAATGGTGACACAGACTATATTGTGGATTATTAAACCAGGCTGTGAAACCAGTCACGTTAGTGTGTAGTCCCCATTGTCATTTTTGGGCTTAATTCATTGCAAAGTAATGTTAATCTCTTATGATTGATGGAAGTGTATTAGTGTTGCTTGGTATGTCAGGGTATGATGAAGCATTTTATTTTTTCCTTTGTGAGTAGAATTTCAATTTAAGTTTGTCTTGCTGCAATGATAGTCTGGTAAAAAGTCACATTAAATAAAAACTCTGCATTTTGAAAGAGAATATAGCAAAACTTAACTAATCCCAACATAACTACTCTGTACTGGGTGATGGGTAGGGGGCTTTACAATAGTCACATAAGCAAGGAAGATCTGACCATGAGCACTGATTTTAGTATCACATATTCCAGGTTCTGCAAATTAATAAATATCCAAAAGTACTCCCCATACACACAGTCCAAAATATAATACCTGAAGGGCCATACATTGTTAAACCATTCTGAATAACACAATAAATTGAAAAGCATTAAATATTAAGTAAACACACTACATAAATCCTAAACTGCCACACACAGCCTTGTGTACATTTCCAAACGTATTAACCCATTAACTCGACAAGTAAATTTCCCAAACCACTTAACACTTTTGACTGCAGTCGTCTGATACGGACACAGACCCCATATACTTTAGCAGATATTAGTGGGGTTAGAACACGTGCATTAGTGGTAAAGAATCATTACTGGTTTTTTTTTTTTTGCATTACCGTCTTTCATAGGTTCATAGGTTTAGGTTCATAGGTTCATACTAGGCTATCTGCCCGAGGGCATTTACAAGCCTAGCCCATCGTTTTGTGGCTTAGGCCACCCCTTTAGTATGGGGAACTATACCCATTATTTTTCTGTGCCTCTGTCGAGCAGTGACACTGAGGTAATCCCTGGGGTATATCTGCGATCTCCCATCCATTGGTCAAGATTTCTCTTGAACAAGGCCAGCGAGGTGCTCTGCCTCACATGTACCGGGATTTTGTTCCACAGCATAGGGAGTCTTTGGGTGATGAATCTATCCCTCCAGCACGTGTCAAGGTTTAAGTCTCCGCCTTGTGGCTCTGATGGATCTAGATTTTTGAGGTGAAGCATATTCATCAAATCTGGGTTTGACATGGCCTTGTATGTTAGGCAAAGGTCACCTCTGAGCGAATAGAGCTGGAGTTCTTTCAGTCGGGCAGCATAGGACATTTTGAGACCCTTTATCCTTTTGGTGAGGAACCTCCAGCTGCTGCAAGTGTCGGGTCAGATACATTCGAATGGGGCATTGTACTCAATCATTGGTCTGATGAGTGATGAGTAAAGGGAGACTATGACCTCCCTTGATCTAGATGAGAATCCCTTCATGATAAGGTGGGCAATGTAGAAGGTCTTCCTAACTACTTTAGCTACATGGGTGTCGAATGACAGACTACTATCAACCTGGGTCCCCAGGTCCCTGATAACTTCTTCTGTGCTCAGTGGATTGCCACCTATTTGGTAGCTAGTAACCTTGTTTTTCCCGAAGGGTATGACTATGCATTTTTGGCATTTAACTTTACACCAGTTATCCGCTTCTGTGAGACCCTTCTGAAGGATATCTGTGTCAGATGTGTTTTCTACTATGGCTTGCAGTCATCTGCAAACTTTGTCAGCCATAACCCTCCTGTGTTTGCTTGTACTAAAGTAGATGCCAAACAAGAGTGGGCCCAGGACTGAGCCCTGTGGGACACGACAGGCTTTGAGTCTGACATGGCGCCAGCAGCTCTGACCCTGTGGGTTCTGTCACTCAGCCAGTTTGCAACCCATCTTGTGATGTATGGGTTGACATTTAAGCTGATGAGTTTTTCAATGATACCCAGGCCTTAGCCAGATCGAGGTAGGCTGTATGGACTGCCTTCCTCATCAATGGCTTTGGTGACTGTTTCAAAAAGTCAACCAAGTTTAAAAGGCATGATCTGCCTTTGACAAAGCCAAACTGGGTTGGATCCAAAGTCTGCAAATTCCTATGTCTTTATTTATGAGGTCCATTATGATCCTCTCCATGGCTTTGCAGATAAGGCTTGTCAAGCTAATGTAATTTCCAGGGTCGGTGGAGGCAAAGTGGTACCACAGTTGCAGTATCCAGAGGTAAGACTTTGATTAAACAGCTGTCCTAGCTGTGGGTTTAATTCCTCATTGAGTTCATGGAGCGGACACCATCAGGTCCCATGGATGCTGTGTTTTGCTTTGGAGAGAGCAGTTCTCACTTGGGCGCTGGAGATGTTTGGGGGCTGCAATCGTTTGGTATAGATATCTCTCCTTTGGGGAGGGGAGAAGTTTGCACTGAACCTGTCAGCCAGTATGTTGGCAATGTCTGTAGGATCAGTAATCTTCACATCATTTTGAACTAGTTTGAGCATATCTGGGAGTTTCCTCCCAGGTTTCTAACATAGCTAAAGAAGGCCTTATGATTGTCTTTTGAGTCTTTAGCTATTTTTCTCGAAATTTGCTTTGGATGATTTTATGAGAGCTCTTAGTTTTTACTTATAGTGATCAAGGGTGTCTTACCTTTAAGGATTTTGCTCTATCTTGTAGTAGCTTCCTCCTTTGTTGTAGAGTTTGTTTATGGCTGGGGTCCACCAGACTGGATGCTTGCCTTTGGTACAAAGAGTCTTTGTTTTGCTTGGGATTGCCTTATCCATGCAGTCCTGCAGGTGCTGGTAGAAGGCATTTGTAAGTGATTCAGCGGCTTGAGTACTGTTTTCCGGGCCTTAAAGGAGACCACACTAGTCTTTAGAAGTGTGAAGTCGGCTTTGAGAAGTTCTTTACTGTGGTCTTTTTATTTCAGGTGGGGGTGGGATGAGGACCTCCAGCGAGATTAGTTTGTGGTCTGATCTCACCAGTGAGGGGTACACCTCCGTGTTGAACATTGTGCTCCCATGTTCGTGATGATGAGATCAAGTATGTTATCTCCTCTTGTGGGATGGTGACTAGTTGTTCCATGGCATTTGAGTTTATGAATTCCAGGAACTTTTGGGCTAGGTGTTTGGGCTTGAGTAGTGTTCCCAGTCTATATTAGGGTAATTGAAGTCACCTAGTATGATGGTGTTTGGTGATACATTTATCCTCTAGTGTTTTCAGGAAGGCCATGTGAGGTTCCTGAGTTTGTGAGGGTGGCCTGTAACATGCTACAATTTGCAGAGCAGTCTTGCCTATGGTTAATTGCACCTGGATGGTCTCCGATGCATCAGTCTTGAGGTGTGGGTGTCCTTGATGAATATGGATACCCTCCTTTCTTGGTATTGTCCAGATTTTGCATGATATGAGGTAAAACCTGATAGCGTGCTCTCAGGAGCCTTGAACCAGGTTTCTGTCACAGCACAGACATCGATGTTCTCCATACTGAGAAGGGCATTTTGAGATTTAGACTTCTGGCATTGAGCAGCATTCCCTTAGTTTTTCCTTTTGTGTTCTAGGGTGGTAGGTTTAGAATTTGAGCCTTGCCTAAAAAGGCACTATGGGGGTGGCAAGAGCCAATATCCGAATCCCAGGGTGACAGGTGCAAGCCGCGTGGCTTGTCCAGCATGTCATCCCAGGCAGACAGACACTGATCCCCTTTGAATGACACCAGTGTTTAAGCCAATTGTTAAAGCTGATCATCTTATCTCTGTATTGTGGCATCATTCTTGGTGAAGGTAGGATACTGCTCAAGGTCAGGGTCATACCTGTCTGGGCTACATAATCAGAGAGCTCCTCAATGTCTCTTTTCATGTAGTCCTACACCAGCGTGGACAATGACTGAATCATATTTGTACCTGCTGTTGAGAGACCTGAGTGCCATGCTTTATGTGGCGGATTCTCAGGCAGCTTACTGTGACCTTCTCCTTACTCAGTCTGGTGAGCGGGACGTCAGTGTGTCTGACTATGGAGTCACCAATGACTAGTGTGTCTGGCATTGTGTTTCTGTACTTTGATTTGTGCATTTTGCTTAGAATGCATCTCTTGTGTGTGGATCCGTGTGGCAGTGTCCACAAACGTAATTAGTGCATACTTATTCTGTTTGTATCGTGCATTGCTGTGCAGTGGCACTTGTGTACTTGTATAACATTAGAACTGTACTCATTTGCACAAAATCATTGCTGTAGTTTACTTTTACTGACATGTATTGGAAAAATAAGTAAATCTGGATCTTGTATGTTGTTGTTACTCCAGGTTATGAAAAGAAAGCAGTATCTTTTTTTTCATCTGCATGTTCGCAGTACGGTAGACTTTGATGGTGAGCATTATAAGGGTAGTACAGCCTTTCAAGAGAACTGAATGTGGACAGCATTTTTTGTTTTTATATATATATATATATATATATATATATATATATATATATATATATATACACACACCAGTGATGCCTTATTAATGTTTCTTGTTGACTGAAATGGATGTGACACTGTTTATTTTTTTATCGTTGAAGTTTTCAATGTGTCTTATTTCTTTTTTTTTTTCTTTTAGTCTAGAACCAGGTACTGTTTTATGTGTGCAGTATTCCACATAATTTTGCATATAGTTTTGTTTAATTTGAAGAAACGTTAAATAAGTTGAAAAAAAAAGCCTCTGGTTTGCAGAAAGCATGAAAAATCGACATTACTATGTATTTTAAAAGTCTATATAAGGAAAATTTTATAACCAGGGGTCAGTTTATTTCATAATTATATATGAGGGATTGCAAGTTCTAGGGCCCTAGGTGAATAATTTGTTTACAGCGTTATGGTCACAGGATAGTCTGCTCTGTTGCTCAAGGAATGAACTGATTAATCTATGTAACATTTAGCTGTCTGATTTGTAATCATCACTAAAAAAAAAAGTGTTGCCGTCATTCTGATAATAACATGCCCATTGTGTCATTTCCCTAGGCACTAGTATGGGTCTGAAATGAAAATGTGTTGTCAGTCACTTTTAAGCCATATACAGAGTTTTTATGACGGTTCTGATGGGAGCTTGCTTACTTTGTTTACCTTTGGGTAATTTGATATAGCTATCGTTAGGCCCCTTTCCACTTCTTTTGGAGATTCTGTTTAAATTGTATAACATTTTGTTTATTTTTCCTCTTATGCATTATTTTACATTAAATTTAAGCCAACACATTTCCAGTTTTCATAGTCTTGTTAAGTTGATTTCATCTACAAAAGTGCCTTTGCTATTCTTGTTTGCCCCTTTGCATATCTTTGTCCCTTGCATAAATGCCTACTTTTCCTTCCAGATGTTCTAGTGTCATCTGTAGGTACATTAAAAAGGTCTGAGCACCCTTGTTAACCATAGTTGTAACTCAGGAAAGGCAGATAAGCCACACAGGCTGGAAGTTTGAAAAAAAATATTTTCAACATTAGCAAGTTTGGAAGTGTGTCCTCATCTTGGAAATCTGAAGGTCTGGTGTCACCTTTCCCCCAAACTGTGCCCATCTACATTTAAAGTTGGACACCAACTCATCCCCAAGCTGGAGAACTACATGACATACCCCTTCTTCTGGTGTCATGTCATGTAGGGACTTGTATTTTAAATCCTTAGCTCAGCGTCCTTAGTGGCAGGCTGAATGAGCAAAGTTCTACAGCAGGTCCCTTTGGTATTTGCTGTCATTGTTCTCTAGCTCCTGGTACTGGTAATCGCATAGATCCTGCTCCATTTAGTATAATTCCCTTCAAGATCGACATCTGTGACGCTAATTGAATTTGAGTTGCCAGGGTCACACTCTGGGCTTTATCCTGCTGCCGCATAGGTCTGACTTTTTTAAGATTTTTGCAACACATTTGATAGTGCAAAAGGCAAATATATGAGCTTGCTGACCTTTAAGGAGATTTGCTTATAAATAGTTTCTTATCTCTGCACCACATAAAGTAGTGCATAAAGTGCTGAATGACTTTTTCACAGCATTGAGAATATGTTTGGCAGCTGCTTTTGTTGGTGGAAAAACTTTTTATATTAGCACTTTCCCTACAGTCCTGACACTTGGCTTAAAAGTAAACTTTAACCTCAGTGACATCATTGTAGTGAAAGTGTGAAGTGTGTCCATAGAATTCAATGGGCGCACTGCCATGCATGTGCAGTGGTGCATCATTAGTCAGTGGATGGAGTGCTCGCTTTGCTTACGGTGATGTCAGGATGGACCTCATTAGATGTGTTTGGACCCTGGTTTAAGTTTATGAACCTTTTACTTAAAAAAAAAAAAAAAAAAAAAACTAAATTAGAGCAACATAAATGCACTTAACTCACTAGATGCCACGATGCACTCATGATCAGGACCAAATCACTTTAAGTGGTTCCCTATTTGGTGTTTTGGGTTAAAGATTACGTTTAATGTACCATAACCAACTTTAATTACGATAAAAAGGGTTTACATGCATACTTCTGCGTGCAAACACTTTTTTTTGTGAAAATAAAAGTTGATATTAAGCCACTCTGAGAGGAATTTTTTTTGAAAACCTGAGCACAGGAGTCAATGGTACCCTTTGCCTTATTTATATCATGAATATTAATGTGCCTGAAGGAGGTGTGTGTGTGTACGCCAGTTTGTGGGCCATGTTTATTTACAGTGGGATTAGTGTGACTACATATTTGTAAAACAATTAGTGTGGGATAAGATGAACGCCTTATGGAGGCAGGTAAGCCTGAAAAGCTTAGTGCCCAAGGATCTCATGAGCAAGGAATGGTGGGAGGCTTTAGCAACTCCATAATTTCTTCTGGGGCCTTACGGTAACGCAGTAGGTGAGAGACAGCCTTGTATACCTCTAGCCTTGCTGTCTATTACTTCCACTTACTCATCTGTTATTGTCCACCGCTGATAATGGGCTGTCATTCTCCCAGTGAAGCCAGGCCTTTGAGCATTTACTGCTCTATTAGTATTTCAGAAGATGCAAGCTTAAGGTGCTTACTGTTGGAGGGAGCAGACACATCCTTGATATTTTGACTTGCTATTCCAGGAGCTTCGGGTTCTTGAATAAAACCTACAATTTTGTTACTTTGTAGAAAATAAAAGATATGTGGACATTTGACGTTTTACCTAGTGGGTCACAACACACCAGGGGTGCATGCATCCCTGATGGCTCACTGAAGAAAGTCATACTATAGAACTGTGTACACACTGTGCTTGGGGAACTCTCTCTCAGCATGACACCACCAGCCAAGAGGAAGTGACAGCCATCATTGCATAGATGTCCAGCTTCGGGTTTCAGATACAAGAACATGTCCTTGTCTGGGCTATTCTTTTTCCATTGGAATGTTGCACGCATAATGAAGAGAAACCTTCTTGTCTCCTTTAGGGGGAGAGACACAGTGTGCCACATATTGTGGAAGCATTATAATTGAAGCTGGGATTAAGGAGCTTTTGGACACCACAAAACATAGCTAGAATTGCTTGGTGATGAAGAGCCAAAGCCTATAGGTATTCCTCCAGCACCTCCGTCATTTGATGATGCATTGAGAGTGCCTCTGTGGAGCCAGATTAACAGCTCCCAGTCACAGGAATCCTCTTAGATTTTGTAGGTATGAGTAATAATTTGCATGGTCTGCACCACAGTGCAGTGAGTAGCATTTTTACCCAGAGCCTTTCTGCCAGGATGTCAGAGATTCCCCTGTTGGATTCTTGGCCGTGCTACCTTCTACATTGAGTCTGCATGTCCTCCCTTCTTTTCTGTGGGCTTTTTTGGTTATTGTACACATGCAGAATATGGATTGTTGACTCTGAACTATCTGTAGTTTACATTGCAGTCTGTATTCATTAACATATTCACTTACTAAATTCTGTGAATGATGATAGCTGTTCATAGAGGAGTTGAATGTGACTCAACAGCAATGGGTAGATTTAAAAACTGAAATACCTATGAAAGTCATGTAGACATCTATCTCAATGTTTTAGGGGTTACCAACTGCCTGTAACCACTGACATTCTGCACAGACAGAAGGCTTCATATCCTGGATCGTATTTGGAAGAAAAAATGTGCGTTCAGCACTCTGGACCTCAGTGCAATTAATTGCCAGATCCATATGCTTTTAGCATCAAGTAGATAATCAGCAGACAAATAGAAGACATGGTGGAAGGAGAAGCACTGTGGGACCATAAAGCAAAGACTAAAATGACTGTCCCAGGCCACCATTAAAATTAGTAACAGTGTTATTAAATATGGGTACAGTACCATAGACTCCTGTGCCAGGGTAGCAGCTAAAGGAGGCATACATGGCTTAGAATCTACCCTTTGCCAGATGATGTTAAAAGGCATCTTCTTAATGTACCTTTGATCATCGTCCCAAGACATTTTCAAGCATTGGAAGAAACAGGAAAGACTGTGCAGATGGTGACATTTTTTCACCTGACAATTCCTAAATACAGTGGTAATTATAAAAACTAAGCAATGACCCTTTCATTGGCAGCATTGTCATGTGGAGCAATTTAAGCAGAAGTCCTTTGTAAAATAGCAGTGCAGTTGAGGCAGGGCCTGAGCAAAGGCGGGGGGAATGGCCCTGCAGTTTTGACTGTTACTGCCATCTCCTTTCCTATAAGTTAACCCCTAGCCCCTCAAAGTCAGACTAGCTTCTGTGAAGGCTGCCAGCCTAGCTAGATAGAATTTTGTAAATAATTCTATGTCATTATAAATATTATTGCAATCCACAGGCTTGTTCTGTAAATGTAAAGAGAACTATATGTTATGATTAAACTCTTATGTTGTACTGAGCTTCAAAAATGTAACCACAGTGCACTCTGCTGGAAAAAAGCTGATAAGTCAGGCATTGTATGACTGATCTCAAGCTCAGAGACTGGATGTCTGGGCCCGGAAATTCTCTCTTTTGTATTGATTTAAGAGAGAATTACTAAGGTTTTACATGTATAATGTCTTTTATTGCTGTGGCTTCCTGGCCAGGTACAGCTTGCTAAGAAATGTAAATTTTGAGTTTCTGTTAGCCTGGGAACTAAGGAAGTGATAAAAATGATGTAATGTGAAATGACTCAGCAGTAGTGGGTGTTTATCAATTTAAGACTTTCTCAGAGAGAAAGATTTAGGCATTTTGGATTTTGTCTGAAGAACATCAACTCACCACCACTTGCTTGCTCTGTATGTAAGTAAGGTATTTGTTTAGAACAGTGATTTGTCTTACAGATAGAAATAGCCAGATTAGTCAACTTTTTTCTATATTTATGTCAGAGTCTTCTACAGCCTTTTAAAGCATTTTCCTGTAATTTCTGAACTCTTTAATGCCATTATGTTGACGTAATTAAATTTGTCTTGTGCTTTTATTTGTTATTAAATATTTTTAAACCTTTCAACTGTGGCTGTTTTGTGTAGAGATAATTCAAGCTTTAGAGCACTTGCATGTATTTAGTGATACTGTACTTGTACTAAGCCGCTCCAGAATAGCCTTAGCCCTGGGTTACACTTACTATTTGGATAACAGTAATATTGCACAGTGAAATTGGTCACCCTTCAGGAAGGGCCTTATTAGTAGCTGATAAATAGTGGTTGGTGGCAGTGGATTACTACCTTATAGCCTGGGCAGAAAGGAGCATAGATGGAGAACCTGTGACAGCCTTCCCCAGGAGTGTATGTGAATTTGTATATAACTCGTATCCTAAAGTGTGTGTGTGTGAGCTTCTTGGGCAGGGATACGAAGCACTGGTTGGACAAAGGGTGCTGGAGGTTTTGGCTTGACCACTTGGCTGAGATCTGTACCCTATAGCTGTGCCAGTGGGGAGTCTTATTGGGGATCTGGAGAGAAGGGGAGAAACCAGCCCTGGAATGACTGTGATCTCTGTGTGCTCTTAAGGGCAATTGTAATTTACTGTGTGTGTACTTGTTATCCTTCCCAATGTGCATGCCCCTCACTGGTGCTAGTGGTGAGGATTGAGGCTTCTTGATTACTGGGCCTGTGCATGGATGTCTCATATTAATTTAACCCCCGAGAAAGCAAGCTAGTTTTTCACGTGACCCTTGAGAAATGTTGCTTGAGAGGGTTATGTCTGTCTGAGTATACCTTACCCCATTCCCTGTCTTGAGAGCCCATCTGCTTTGGCATTGCTAACCCCACTGTGGTGCTGCACTGACAATATATGCTTGAAACCCTAGGCTTCATCTTAGCAACTTGGTAATTTCTAGCTGCCTCAGCGTAACCATGTTAAGGGATTGTGATCTGTAACTGCAGTGAATCTTCTTCCATACAGATAAGGCTGAGGTTTGTGCAGTGACCATGCTATGGCTAGACATTCTTTTTCTACAGCTGCATAGCATTCCTCCCTGGGTTGAAGCCTACAACTGAGATAAACTACTGGGTGCTCTTCTGTCTCTCTGAGGAAATGTGGCTAAGTACAGCCCCCACCCCATGGTTCTAAACATCCACATGCACAACAAATTATTTGCTGTAATCTAGACTGGCTAACCCAAGCTTCTTTCAGTTTCTGGAATGTCTGCTCACATGCAGCGATCCACACTACCTTATCTGGCCTGTTTTTCCTTGTCAGGTTTGTGAGGGGAGCAACTATGGTACTATAACTGGGGACAAACTTTCTGTAGTACACTGGTGTCCCTAAGAATGCCCTCACATGCTTTTTGGTAACCTGTGCAGGCCATGCCTGAATGGCTTCCACTTTGGCAGGTTCTGGCCTTATCCTACCACTCCACACTCTATGTCCCAGGTAGGAGACCTCTGCCATATCCACCTGACATTTGCTTGGCTTAATGGTGAACCCTGCCATCTGTAGTCTGCCCAGCACCTCCCTGACATGTTGAAGGTGCTCTTTCCAGGATTGGGTGTAGATGGCAATGTCATCTAGGTAAGCAAGGGCAAACTCTCCTGCTCCTGCTAGGATATGATTTACAAGCCTCTGGAAAGTTGCTGGGGCATTTTTCATCCCAGAGGTCATCTTTGTGAACTCATACAAGCCAAAAGGCATAACACAGAGCCTGACTTCTCTCTAGCACTGAGAGTCAAGGGCACCTGCTAGTAACCCTTGCTAAGATCAGTGGTGGTAAGATACTTAGCCCCACCCAGCTGCTCTAGGGCTTCATCTGTCCTACGCATGGGGTAAGTATCTGACTCTGTGTGACTATTTAATTTTCTGTAGTCCACACAGAACCTGGTGATGGCATCCTTCTTTGGCACCAGCACCACTGGGGAGGCCCAGGGACTGTTGGACTCTTGAATTACCCCTAGTTCCAACATTTCCTGCATCTCCTTCCTCAGATTCTGTTTGACTTTCTCAGGCACCCTATAAGGGGCCTGCCTAATAGGCCTTTGGGGTCCTGTATCCACCTGGTGCTGCACCAGGTGGGTGCACCCTGGCTTCCCAGTGAACACTTCCCCTAACTCCTGCAACACTGCTTGGATTTCTCGAACCTGGGTAGGAGATAGCTGCTGGGACATTGCTACCCCTTCCACTGAGGTGTCAGTCCCAGCTCCACTGAGGAGATCAGTCACTAGATCTCCCTCAGATGACTCCTGCAATCCACTGCAAATACTCAGCACGAGGGCCTCCATATCATGGTAATGTTTCATCATGTTAACATGGTACAATTTGTGCTCCTGCACCCTGCCTAGCAGTTCCACCATGTAGTTAATATCACTGACCTTTCTTACCACCTTGTAGGGTCCCTCCCAAGCTGCTTGCAGCTTGTGTCTGACACGAATGAGAACCAGTACCTGCTGCCCTATAGCATACTCTCTAGCTCGAGCATTCTTGTCATACCAGACCTTTTCCTGTTGTTGGGCTTCTGCCAGGTTCTCCTGGGCCAAGCCCACGAGTTCCGTGAGCCTTGTCCTGAGGTTTAGGATGTATGCCACAACAGACTGCTTGTGAGATTCACACCCACCTTCCCTCTCATCACAAATTAAGTCTACAGGCCCTCTCACCCTATGCCCATACATCAACGCAAAGGGTAAAAAACCTCTGGATTCTTGGGGAACCTCTCTGTAAGCAAACAGATGGGGCAAATATTTGTCCCGAATCCCTCTTAAACTGGTCTGCAAATGCCTGTAGAATGGACTTGAGTGTAGAGTTTAACCTCTCAACAAGACCATTAGTCTGGGGATGGTAGGGGTGGTCTTTAGGTGCTTCACCCAGCAGTACTTCCACAGACAAACCAGCAGGTCTGACATAAAATTGGCACCTCTGTCAGTCAGTATTTCTTTTGGGAATCCTGCCCTGCTGAAAACCTCTAATAAAGCATTTGTCACCTTTTCTGCCTCAATGGAGAACAAAGCCACTCCCTCGGGGTATCTTGTAGCATAATCTGCTGCCACTAGGATACACTTTTTCCCTGTGGAACTTGGAGTATTCAGAGGCCTCACAATATCCATAGCTACCCTCTGAAATGGCTCTTCAATCACAGGCAGAGGCATCACATTGTCTCCTGCCTTGCCTACCTTTTCGCACTCCTCACGAGTAATGCAGTACCCTGTTAAATCTCTGGAAATTCCAGGCCTGTAGAAGTTATGCATAATACGTCTCTTTGTATGTTTTATGCCTATATGACCTGCAAAGTGAATATCACGGGCTATGGCTAGAAGCGCCAGATGGTAGGCTCTAGGCACTACCAACTGCTGTATTCAGTTCACCTTCTAGCCCTCCCTCAGGGTCTACTCTCTGTACAGTAACCCTTTACCGATTCCCTCTTCTCTTGAGATTTAGGTGCCTCACTAGCTACCTGGCTCAGGCCTTGCAGTGTAGGGTCTGAGAGCTGGTCTCAACTCTCTTTGTAACCCTTCCCAGCTCCCCTTCCACAGGAAGTCTGGTATCCTTTGACAGCGGTGCCTCACTATCAGCCTAGTTACTACTACTCACCTCTAGCTTTGCAGCTTCTCTGTCCAAGGGGACCATGAGTACCCACAAGCAGCTGTGGCTCACCTTCAGTCTCAGTGTTTCAGGGTTGCTCCCTCCCTGAAGTAACCACCCAACTAGTCCTGGCTGCAAGTGTGCGGTCTTTCTGGGTTTCTTACAGGCTACCAGACCGGCATACTTGTCTCCAAGCCTGACTGTGTGCAACTACATTAACACATAAATCCTTCCGTATCAGGACATCTGCAGGATGGTAGTTTAGTACCCCTGTTTTCTCAAGACAACCTACTGTTGGCATTTTGTCTTTCCCACTTACTGGCTCTGTCACCTTTTGTTCCTCACCTTGCTTCCGTGGACATCTGTACACCACATGGCCCCACTGGGTGCATTCAAAACATTTAACCCTAGGTCCTGGACATGTACCTGGACTAGTGGCTTCCCCCTGCTACTGCCAGTTTCTGTTGGGGCAGTCTGGGCTGTGCCCACCATGGGTTCCTCTAGGCCCATGAGCAGTACTGGGGGGTTCCTTTCCTGTGCAGGGATGCCCTGCTTGCTAGGTATAGGTCTCCCTTCTTTCCCAGCTCTTCTGAAGTAGCACATTGTCTATCAGCTAACCAGATCCTCAGGCAAAGTGCTAAGGGCTTGTTCTTTCACCAAAAGGTCTGCCAGCCCTTCAGAAGTGGTGACCTGACATCCACTCACCCACCTATGAAAATAAGTGCTCAGTTCAGCAACATATTCACAAACACTTTCATCTGCCTTGCATCTATGCTCACAAAACGTTTTCCTATAAGTTTTATGTGTTAGCTTAAAAAATTCTAACAAACAATTCTTTACACCATTATAGTTAAAACAGTCAACGTCAGATAATTTGGAAAGTACATTTACAACTTTATCATGGAGTAAGGGAGTCGGGAACTGTACCCAGAGCCTTTGGTCAACATCATACTGTTTACATACCCTCTCAAACATGTGAATGAATACCTCTCAAACATGTGACTGAAACTATCAGAATTATCCCCCTCTGTAAATTGTGGAAGAAATTTACTGATATTTTGTGCTTCCGGTGTCTGGTTTTTCCCTTCCGCATTACCTCCATGACTCTGCCGAAGAGTCAGCATCTCCTTTTTGTGCTGCTTCTGCCTCTCCTTTTCCACACCTTCCATTTCCAAATTCCTGAACTCCAACTCAAGTCTCTTTAGCTCCAAATGGACTTTTAAGTCCTCTGCAGAAAGGTAGATCTCCACGGCCAGTTTGATCATCCTCCTGATTGCTGTTTTCTGCAGCTGTGACCAAAGCTGCAATCATGTCTGTCTTAGTCAGGTTTCCATGCACCACTCCTTCAGCCTGCCACACCTCAGCCAACTGGCTCCTTGTCAGCTTACCGTACTCCTCTGCTGACATGCTTGCCTGCTCTCCCTGACTATCTAAGCTAACAAAAGAAATAAAACGTTTGTGATCTGAACTTGTTCACTGCATGGCTGATTTAGAGCACAAAAACACCCTTCAGTGATCACTGTACACAAGCTACAGGAATTCACTATCCACACCACTACAAGCCAATTAGTATGTTTTGTGGCTAACTCACCACTATCAAACAATTAATATTTGGTGTGGATATCCCACCACTGCCAAGCAGTTAATATGTGACTCCTGTGCACTGGCTCAGTAGTAAAGGGGCCCCAATCCTCACCGCTAGCACCAGTGAGGGGCTTGCACATTGGAAAGATAACAAGTACACACACAGTAAAGTACAATTTCTCTTAAGAGCACACAGAGATCACAGTTAATCTGAGGCTGGTTTCTCCCTTTCTCTCCAGATCCCCAAAAAGACTCCCCACTGGCACAGCTATAGGGTACAGATCTCAGAAAAGTGGTCAAGCCAAAACCTCCAGCACCCCCTCTGTCCAGCCATTGCTTCATGTCCCTGCCCAAGTAGCTGACACACACACTTTAAGATACGAGTTATATCCACACACACTCCCTGGGAAGGCTGGCACAGGTTCTCCAGCTATACCCCTTTCTGCCCAGGCTATAAGGTAGTAATCCACTGCCACCAACCACTATTTATCAGCTACTAAGAAGGCCCTTCCCAAAGGGTGACCAATTTCACTGTGCAATATTACTGTCATCCAAATATTAAGTGTAACCCAGGGTTAAGGCTATTCTGGAGTGGCTTAGTACAGTATCACTAAATAAATGCAAGTACTCTAGAGCTTAAATTATCTCTGCACAAAGCAGCCACAGTTGAAAGGTTTAAAAATATTTAATAATAAATAATACAAACACAAGATAAATCTGATTACTTCAACACAATGACATTACAGAGTTCAGAAATTACAAGAAATGCTTTAAAATAATACTGTAGAATAGTCTGACATAAATATAGAAAACAACTAGACTAATCTGGCTATTTCTATCTATCTCTAACAGAAATCACTGTTCTAAGTAAATATCTTTCTTACATACAGAGCAAGCAAGTGCTGGTGAGTTGATGTTCTTCAGACAAAATCCGAAATGCTTAAATCTTTCCCTCTGAGAGTGTCTTAAATTGATAAACACCCAGTACTGCTGAGTCATTTCACATTACATCATCTTTATCACTTCTTTACTTCCCAGACTAACAGAAACTCAAAATTTACATTTCTTAGTAAGATGCAACTGGCCAGGAAGCCACAGCAATAAAATACATCGTACATGTAAAGCCTTAGTAATTATCTCCTAAATCAAGACAATAGAAAGAATTTCCTGGCGTAGACATCCTGTTTCTAGCTTGAGATCAAAGTCATACAATGCTTGACTTATCAGCTTTCTTCCAGCAGAGTGCACTGTGGTTAAATTTTTGAAGCTTAGTACAACATATAGTTTAATCATAACATGTCGTTCTCTTTACATTTGTAGAACAAGCCTGTGGATTACATTAATATTTACAATGACATAAAATTATTTACAAAATTCTATCTAGCTAGGCTGTCAGCCTTCACAGCTTCATTAATAATTTACAATGACATAAACTTATTTACAAAATTCTGTCTAGCTAGGCTGGCAGCCTTCACAGCTTCAACTAAGTTGCAGGTCTTGCAGGTGGATTTGGGATACAGAATCAAATTCAAGACATTCTCTCATTTTATGGAAATGCCTGTCTTTCGCATGACAGGTTGGATTAGTAGATCTTGTCCAGGATCAGCTGCTGTCATTGGCTACCATGGCAAATTTTTCTTCACTAGAGCAAAGAACTGGTCTATTTGAGGCTTTTCCTGGTACCCAGAAAAGATTTCCCTTGAAGACTCTTATTAGACTTGTTCAGGATAAACAAGTTCCTGAAATTAAAGTTTAGAATGTTAACTCTGGAGTTACTTTTCCTTCTGGTGTTGTAAGATGCCCTTATGGGTGGTCTGTATATGGAGGATGCTACTTACTCATCACTTTTTTAAGTGCTCATGAGATTCCTCAGAGTTGTATCAGGGGTGGGATATTTTCATTTTACGTCATAATCATCTGGGCTTTTCACTTCTCTGAGGTTACTCACCTACCTCAGACGGAAAGACATTGATATTTAACTGTACCTAAATGACTGTCTCATGCAAATGATGCCCGATGAAGAGCTGGTAAGTGTGTTGGGGTACATTATACATTACCTGACTGGTTTGGACATTTGTCTGCTACCAGAAGTCCAGTTTCACAATTTCTAGGAAGACTAGCATTTTAGGGGCCACTAAGGACACAGATACCAGATGAGACGGATTCTTTCTCCCTCAGGAAAAAAAAGAACTTTTCTCCTTAATGCAAGCTGCAAGTAAATCTCAGATGACAAGAAGATTTGTCTTCCTATTTGAGACGTTTCTGCTATGTCTGCTTTCATCATGAGGACGTGACCCTACCATTAGAGCCCTATGCCAGCAACACATTTACTCACTGGAGAGCATCCTAACCTTGAACCAGCTTTTAACGAGAGAATTCAGATGGTGGGTGAAACAGGTGCAAGCTGTTCAGGGATGCAGTTTGTAATCCCATCAGGATCCCAGAAGCAGCTTACTCTTTGTGGAGAACACATATTGACTTTCTGAAAATGGAGAGAAGGAGGCGCAACCAGGACAGATTCAACCACTTCATTGCCAAATACATGCTGTGTTTGATTTATGCCTTTAAAGTGTCCAGGTTACCCTAGCAGATAAAAGTTCTTAAGATGATAACCACCATTGTAATGGAGTACGTCAGACTATGACACCACCTGAATGCACAATAGATGATAACACCTTCAAACATTCTGTATCCCTTTGGCCTACAGTGCCATGACAGAGTTGCTGAACTACTCTATGCTCATCTTCCACAGATGAAATTATCTACCCAAATTTTCCAGAGTCTAACACTGAAGTGGGGGATCCTGGATGTAGACCTGTTTGCTCCTCCTCAAAGCCAAAACCTCTCCAAGAATCCCCCCAAAGACAGCAGGCTTGATAAAAGACTTCTTTTATTGGAGGAGGGGCTGCCTGCGAGTTTGTCTGCAGCAGAAGCAAATAATGTTACCATGCTGAAACCATTGTACACCCCTTAAGTGCTTAGTAGGGAAGAGCAAGAGGGAGCTAGTAGGGTTTAATGGAAAACTGTTTGGTTTGGTACTTATACTGGCTGTTTTGTGCAGCAGAAAGTCAGATGAGACAGCAGCTTTGAGAGGGGTGGCAGAAATTGAATTGTGAATAACTGGAGGTGGTATTTTCCCTTGTCTGTGAGGCATTATTTTGAACTTCACAGGTTTAGAGGAGACTGGAAAAAGTCAGATAAAAGGACATCTACTAGTGGCCAATTCCAAAGCATATAATGAGTGATGAGCAGAGCAGTGATCCTTGTACTAAATAGATGCTCTTATGGTGAGAATACTTGTATTAAATAGATGCTGTTATGGTGAGTATATTTGTATTAAATTGATGTTATGCGCTGAACATTGCTATTAGATAATGCCATGTTATAATCTAGTCATCCCCCAGAAGTACTGCTTGGTGAAGAGGCTGATGTTGTTTTGAGTAATCAGATATAAACTATCACGATGGTGGATTTCAGCAGTGCAGCTTGACTTCAGAACAGAGATTTTCTTTTGCAAATTGTCATTTCCATTCCATCATTGCAGTATTTTTTTACTTTGAGGCAGAAAGTCATCCTCTTGGTTCAGTTTACTTGGTGTATACAGCAGGTTGTCTTTGACTAGCAGGTGCCACTAAAGTATCATATCTGTGTTGAATGTTGTGAAGTAATACAAGAAGTTGAGCTTCTCAATAAACGGAAAATAATATATGCTGTGCTAATTTCCTCACAGGTGTAGAAGTAGATTTTACAATTCTTTTTTATCTTAAACTGGCTTTGAGGAGGCATAGAGTTCATTTTTTGTGTAGCTTTTGATTATTCACACTGTACCCTGTGTCCTGAAAAGATGAGCTTGTCGTGCCTTACCCTCTTATGCAAGATTTTCTTTGCACTTAATTACAATAGTAGCACTTAGAATTACATATTTTGAAAATATCTGTACAGTGTGTCTGCGCCTTCTCCCATTAACACACTGACGTTTGTGCTCTGTGTCAAGTTTTAAACTGTAATGTGCCCTTTTTTCTTCTTCTGAGAACTACTTCTATTAAATATTTTTGTAAGCTAAGAATTCATTTTCTGTTTTTGCTGTTTATCCAAAGGTCCTCTGTAAGTGTGTGAGTGCACTTTGGTGCTTTTTTCTTCATCTTTTTCCCCTGCGGTCTGTTGATCATTAGCTCTTTCCCAGTCAGTCCATTAGTTCTCCATCACTAGAGGGTCATCTGGGAGGAGCCATCATTTAGACAGCCTTCGGGGGTGGTTTGTGATTTTTTTTTTTCCTACTACCCTATTCACTACTTACATCTGATGAAGCACCAGGAAGGGGATGTGCAGTCAGGTGCAGAGAAATGTGTCCCTTCACTTTTAAAAGGATTTGTCCTCTGGCAGCCCTGCCTTGCCCTCAAAATATGAGTTGCGGTTTCCACTAGGAGAATGTCACCACTGGAATGAATGCCCACCCTCCCCGCGGGAGTAAAGTGGTCACTTCCCTTTACTCCTTCCCTTTCCTGCCTGGCTCCACCTCTGCCAAGGCCATTAATTGAATCACCTTTATCACAGGCAGGACTCCGACCTTTTCATCTCTGTGTCAAATCTGACTGCACATTAGTGAGGTGGTGTTGTGTCGATACTTGGTTAATAAAGCTGAGGTTTTTGCTTTGTCCTCATTCTTCTCTGCCATAACGTTTTGTGTTTTCACCTTTAAATTGAGACCATAGTAAGTGGCAGACTTGGTTGGCATCTTCATCACTGTGTCATGAGTTTTAATATCGATGGGCCTGTTCTTCTACACATAGGCCAAATCTGTTTCACTGGAGCTTATGCTCCTCTTAAGAAGCTTAAACGTTCATTACCTTCTTCCAGCTTCAGTACGCAAGCTAATGCAAGGCCTCTGATGTGAGGTCTTTGAAATATGCAGGACCCTATCTGCACTGTGGACCACAACAAACAATAAGGAGCTAAAAACCTGAGTTGCATGAGTATTTTGACTTGTGATAAACTACAGTAAACTCTCAGTTAACCGGAACTCAAGCCACCAGCAAAAAAATATCAAAACAATAGAGTACGATTTTTCAAGTGTTGAACTTTTTCCTCCCGCAGAAACATACTTTACGTTTTTAGAGTTTGCATTCTAAAAAGGAAGATAGGAATAAATTCCTTCTCTCCCCAGCCTGAGAACAAGTCAAACCAAACAAAATAGTACAGGGTACAGTATTAGTCAGTAATATGGCAACCAAATGCAGATAGATGAAGAACAACAGCAAAAATCCACAGAAAATAGTTTATTACAAACTCTAGTATTAGTCAGGCCTATTTTTAATAGTAACTCTCAAGCAACCAGAAACTACCGTTAGCGGAATCTGCCAATCCCCATGGTTCCGGTTAACTGAGAGTTTACTGTATGAAGTTTTGGTTCATACAAATGAGCAGTTTTAATATGGCAGTATTTCATTATTAAGAACATCGCTCATTACATATCAGCATTATAGTGCTGTATCTTTCTCTTTTAGATGTTGTCTCAATGATTTAAGGTTGGTGCGGATGTTATAAGCGTGGAAATTTTAGCGCACAGATATTTATGGTAGTAATTTTTTGTGCCACCTTTTAATATACTTCCTGCTCAAATGTTCTTTGTGTTTCACTGTTGCAGTCATCACATTTGGGTTATCTGCTTGCAGTAGCCCTCAGTCGGCCTGATTAACAAAGTCTTGGGTCCTGTGTCAGTTGCTGTCTCTTCGCTAAGGGTGTAAAACATGCAGCCGACGCCATTACATCAGTCTTTCTTGCCATGCGGTGCCTGAAGCAGAAGCAGTTTGCAAGTGCCGGTTGGCCGACTCCTGAAATTTTCATTTTCGAGTTTCAGAACCGAAGTCTTCAACTAAAACTCAGTACCCCGTTGCGGAAACTTTTTCTTGTTCCTTACCGATGTCAGTATAAAAGTTAATAATTGCATTTCTTGTGGAAAGCAAATACCGCACAAAGATTTTCATTCGTACTGTATTCCTTGCCTAGGCCCTGACCACAATGTACCTTGCTGTCGGTTTTGTGCTTTATTTAATCAACACACTATCCATCGTCGGTATATTTTCGTCTCTAAATATTTCGGTTCTACGTTCAGTAATCCAGAAATGTCGTCAGTAAGCCATCCGACTATCTGAATTCCAAAAAAACACAAAGATAAAGACAGAGGCAGGCCGCCTAAGTCCAAAGCTGCTGATGACGCTTCTCCTAAGCCAGTCGTCAGTTCGCTGGTACTCAGTGAGGCATTTTTCGCAGCCCCTGATACCCGCTACTTCTGATTCGCAGGCCTCTACTGAGACCCATTCGGAGTCCGGTATGCCGCAAGATGCTTCAACTGTGGAACCTGCGGATGTCTCTAGCTTGGATGGGTCTGGAGCCGCTGTGCAGGCACCAGCTTCTAAGGGTGTATTCAGGCCTACGGACTTGCATATTAAACCGATGCCTCCTTCTTCTTTAAGGCCTAAAACACGAACCATGCCTAGAAAACAGACGACCAGGCCCGCATGCTCAGGCCTCTATGCCTAAAAACAAATGATAAGAATGGCTGAAGAATCTTATAACTTTAATCAGGGGAAACCAGCCACCCTCTTCTAAGAGACCTAGGACTGAAATTGTGTATGAATCTTCTGACCAGGATTCTGATTTTTCTGATTCTTCTGATGACCTGGATTTACCCTTATCTACTTATGAGGATTCTGATGCAGAGGACTCTATTCCCTCTGCTTCTCCTCCAGAGGATTTTTCTTTTGTTGAATCTTTGCACACTCTAATGTGATTCGAAAAAGAGACTCCGGGATTTCTTTCTCTTGCCTCAGCATAGGCCTTTAGCTATACCTCCTGTACTAGACATTGTTGATGCCTATTTGGAATCCAGTTTGGCCCCAGATTCTTTGCCTCCTGCTCCCAGAAAACCTGACAGATGTTACAGGGTTCCTGAGTCTCACACGTTCCTGTTTAAAAATCCTATTGCGGATCCAGAGACTATTCCCAGGGACCCAAGGGCATTAAGGCCCCTACTGCCAAATACCCTACCCCTTCTGATAGAGACTCCAGGGCGCTGGATAGATAGGGTAAGAAGGTTTACACTTCTGCAACCTTGGCCATTAGGGCCTTAAACTGTCAGTTTCACATGTTAAAGTATCAACAACATGTTATTGGATTGCTTAAGCAAAAAATGATGTTGATTCCTGACTGTGCTGAAAATAAGGAATTACAGGATTTAATGCGTTCTGCTGAACAGGTTGGAAAACATACTTTGCAATGTGGGTTTGATTCTTTAGAGGCCTCTTGCAGGGCTGCTGTCACTGGGTCTGTACTCAGAAAGCATGCTTAGCTTAAGGAGCAATCTTTGCCTGATCCTGTTAAAGCTAAACTGTTGGATGCTGCCTTAAATCAGGACTGCCTGTTTGGCAACAAAGCTGAGGAAGTTCTTAAAAAGATGGAAGATGAAGCTAAATCTATGCAAACTGTTAAAGATTTCTTACAAGTTCAGCCTCCAAGATTTAGTAGGCATTGGCCCTCTAAGAATTGGTCCTTTCCGGCTCCTTCCAGGCCTTCTCAATCCAAACCCAGACAGCAGAAATCCCAGGTTTCAGTCCCAGGGTACACACAAAATTAAGCAGTGGGGCTACCACTTCCAAATCTGGGAGTAGTAAGACTCCCCCTTTGGAAAACGGTCTCAATGACTTGATTTTAAAACTTCCACGCACTTCTCAACTGAATACTCCTTTAGAGGGAAAGATTGGTCTGCAGGCCAAAAACTGGGAACTCATTACCCAGGACAAATGGGTTTTAAACATAGTGTCCCAAGGATACAGATTTCACTTCCACTCATTACCAACGCCAAAAGGTTGATCAGACCTACCCCCAAATCCGTGGTCGGAGGCTCAAAAGCAAATACTGTCTCTTTAAAACACAAAGGCTAGTCAGACTGTACCAGTAGAGGAAAAAGGACAAGGTTTGTACTCAAGACTTTTCCTGGTACCCAGAAAAGACAGTTCATGGCGTCCTATTCTGGACCGGTCTACTCTAAACACCTTTTTGGTGATTCCAAAATTCAGGATGCTGACACTTCACCAGTTGCTTCCTATGCTAGGAAAAGATGCCTGGATGGGAACACTCGATTTAAAGGAAGCATACCTGCACATCCCAATCAGGGAATCTTGCAGAAGATACCTATGCTTCAAAGCAGGCTACAGTCACTACCAGTTCTCTGCACTGCCCTTTGGCTTATCTACTGCGCCCAGGGTTTTCACAAAGTGCCTAGCCCCAGTCATCGCATTTTGCAGGCAAAGAAATATTCAGATATGCCCATACCTGGACGATTGTTTAATTCAGGCAGAAAGCCAGGACATACTTTAGAATTATATGGCTTTTGTACAAAGGGTGCTAACTTGTCTGGGGTACACCATAAACAAAAAGAAATCACACCTAGTAACCTGTCAACAAATCATATTCCTGGGAGAAAGCTTGAATACAACTTCCCAGATGGCTTTCCTCATGCCAGAGAAACAAATTCATTTGACAACCTACTTCAAACAAGTGGCCACAAAAACCCTACTATCTGCAAGGCAAATACTACAAGCCTTGGGATTCATGGCCTCCTGCATTCTTCTAATTCCATATGCAAGACTGCATATGAGAACTACAATGGTATCTAAAAAGCCTATGGTGTCAACATTCTCAGGATCTAGAAGTAATAATTCCTAGCATACCTTGCCTACGCCTAGAGTTTCTTTGGTGGGCAGAGGCCTGCCACCAAAACAAGGGACTACAATTCACACCACCCCCTGCCGCCCAAACCCTAACAACAGACCCATCAGATTATGCAGGGAAGTGCATTCAGGGCAAATGGAACCCAAGTCAAATGCATTTGCATATCAGTCAAAAAGAAATGTTAGCTGTACAGAATGCTCTGACAGCCTTCAAGGACCACATTCTTCCAGGACAATTAATGGTAAAGACGGACAACACCACTGTTATGTGATACATAAAAGCAGGGGGTACACATTCTTACACCCTATGCAGACTAACCATGGCATTGGGAACACAGCCTTGAGCTACCAAGTGCCAAGGACCACATTCTTCCAGGACAATTAATGGTAAAGACGGACAACACCACTGTTATGTGATACATAAAAGCAGGGGGTACACATTCTTACACCCTATGCAGACTAACCATGGCATTGGGAACACAGCCTTGAGCTACCAAGTGCATCTACAAGCTCAATTCCTGCCAGGAAAACTAAATGCACTGGCAGATGAACTAAGCAGAAACCTCATGGACCCACACGAGTGGAAGCTGGAACCAAGCATTTTCAACATGTTGACAAGCAAATGGGGGAGCCCAGATATAGACCTGTTTGCTGCCCCCCAGAACTATCAATTGGACAAATTTTGCACAAGGACTCCCCACAAACAAGCTTGGAAAGTGGATGCTCTGTCCTTCAGCTGGAAAAACCTGTCAGTCTACACCTTTCCTCCTCTGCCTCTGCTTTCCAAAGTACTACTAAAGATGAAACAAGACAAAGGACGATTTTGATTGCACCAGACTGGCCACACCAACACTGGTAACCCCCTCTTGCACAGTGCGTCACTGTTGGCCCCATGGCACCTGCCTCAGACTCCTACCCTGTCGTCTCAGCAGGAGAACCAGATTCTGCACCCTCAGCTTCATACACTGAACCTAGCAGCCTGGCTAATTACCTAATCTCTCCTTTACCATCCCTCAGTAAACCAGTGATGGATATCCTTTTAGAGGCAAAGAGGCCTAGTACTAGAAAATCTTATGCTGAAAAATGGAAAAGATTCTCTGCCTAGAACCAGTCTCAGGGGATGAACACAGCAGTGCCCAATTTACCTCAGATTTTATAAAACTTAACTGAGATACTTCACAAGGGCCTGTCTTTCTCATCCATCAAAATTCATGCCTCAGCCATTTCAGCTCATTACAACACAGAACCTCCCCTCTTCTCTCATCCACTGTTTAAGCAGTTCCTCAGAGGGGCCAAAAATCTATAACCAACTCTGGATGGCCCTAACTCCAGCCTGGGAACTTAACTTTGTATTGGAAAAGCTCACCCTTCCCCCTTTTGAGCCATCTGTCACTGCTGACTTAAAATTCCACTCTTGGAAAATGGCTTTCCTTTTAGCAATCACTTCAGCAAACAGGGTATCTGAATTACAGGCCCTCATGGCAGTGGAGCCTTTCATCATCTTTCATGCGCACGGGGTGTCCCTCAGGACCCAATCCCTCCATGCCCAAGGTGGTATTTAGTGTGGCCCTTAATCAGTCCATTCATTTGATAGCCTTCTTTCCTAACCCAAAGAACAAATGGGAACGGATACTGCACTCCTTAGACATGCACAGACAACTTAGATTCTACTTGGACAGGTAATCTGACCAACTGCTGGTGGCATTTGCTGCAGGGGCAGAGGGGAAGGCTATTTCAAAGCAAACCATTTCCAAATGGATAGGCCATTGCATTCATTTCTGCTACAAGCGCCATGGAAAACCTATCCCACAGGGGATCAGACCCCACTCAACCAGGGCTGCATCTACCTCTACAGCCTTTCTCAGGGGCGTCCCTACCAGGGACATCCTAGAAGCTGCTACCTGGAGTTCAGTACGTACTTTCACCAAGCATTACCGTCCACCAATTTTCTCTAAATCCAGAGCTGGCTTTGCCACTGTGGTCTTGCAGGGCCTTATAGCTGGTCCTAATGCTATCTAAATTCCTCCTCTCATCCTTAGCTTTGGGAATCTACCGAAATATGATGACTGCAACAATGAAACACGAAGAGCATAGTACAGTTGTGTACACTTACCGTAAATGTAGATGTTCGAGTGTATTCACTGTTGCAGTCCTCTTTACCTTTCCTCCAGCCCCCTGTCTTCTTTTGGCTGTACCACTACTCTACTTTACTATTCTCAAAAAGCTTTTTGGTGTATTTGCTTTTTGTTGGAGATTATAACCTTGTATATTTATCGATGTAATTGCTTTCCATTAGGGAGGCATCTGACATCTGGGGCAAGAAAAACTGATGTAATGGCGTCGGCTGCATGTTTTGTACCCCTGACGACCTGATGTCATGGAAGAAGGGACAGCAACCGATGCAGGACCCAAGACTTTGTTAATCAGGCCAACTGAGGGCTACTGCAAGCAGATAACTCAAATGTGATGACTGCAACAGTGAATACACTCGAACATCTATATTTTTGGTAAGTGTACACAACTGTACTGTAGGTATGCTGCACTGCACATTTTACTAACTTTGCCATGTGCAGTTCCCCCTGTCCCACAGACTTTATTTTACATTTGTAACTACTACTTGCACAGGCATACCTGTGAACTTCATTGCTCAAGAATTTTGTGCAAAGTCGAAAATAAGGAGTATACAAAGGCCCCAAAAATGGGAAAAGTTTCAAGTAATAGTCTGATTCATTTAAAACGTTAGTAGAACAACAAATTTTGGATCAATATACATTTCATTTTTTGAGCAATAAGAATGAAATGGTCATGTCTGCCTTAATTAACCGATTGTAATCTTCAGTAATTCATCATAAAATTAAAACTATTATGAGGGAGAGGGCAAAAGTATAAGGCAGTATCAGGGAAGTTCTGCTATGCATGCCACTCTGTGACAATAAGTAACTAATTATGTTAAGTTGTCCATCTCGCCTTCATTCTTGCTGTTTGGGTTCAGAGCCGATCCTCGGCTCTGACTCTGCCATCTTCTATAGCTCGAGAGCTGTTTACTGGCTTGAGGCTACCCCCTTATCCCAGCATGCCCAGCGTCAGTACCCAGATCTCGTTTGCCGCTTTAGCTGCGAGGTTGCTTCGTTACTGGCTCAGGCTAAGTATAGTTTTTTCTATTAATATATTGTTGTTTATTCTTGAAATTTTGTCAATTTTTGTCTAAATATATTCCTTTATCCCTTATCACTTTCTTGTGTATTGTAGCTTTGTTGGCCGTAGTTCCATAACTCACAGTCCTTCTTTTTCCCTTGAATTCGTTTAAATTAGAGAGTCCCCCCTTAGGATAGCCATTTAAATTAAAGACTTTCCTTTCTGTTCCTTAACTGTAAAAAAAAAAAAAAAAAAAGTCTATTTGTTTCTTGTTTTTTGTAGTATAGCTTTTTATTATTGTTGTTGTTACTAAAATGTCTAAAGATACCAAGGTATCTGGCTTCAAAAAGTGTGACTCATGCTGTCAGAAAATGTCTCTGACAGATGGGCACACTAGTTGTGTATATAGTTTGGGCGCTGCTCACCTGCAGAGCTCCTGTTCTATATGTCACACTTTTAGTCCAAGGATCCTGCAGGAGTGCAAAAACAAATTAATCCTTCGGGGATTATTGAACCCTCAGGATTCTCTGGCTAAAAGTACTCAGCCAGCGAAATCCCCTAAGTCTGTCAAGCCGTCGGCTCCTCCTTCAGAGCCGACTCCTTTACTTGACCAACCAAGTATGTCGGTGCAGGCTGGCACCAACAAGACAATTCCTCCGTCGGCTCCATCTGCTATTTCAGAGCCGTCTCAGAGCCATAAGAGACTGAGGTTTCCATCCTTGGAGTCCATCCACTCGGCACCTCAGTCACAGAGTGAACATAGCCATCATTCTTCCCACTCCTCTCAGTCCTCTAGATTATCGGATCATGATATGGAGAGAGTAGTAAGTTGGTTGCTTAAGTCACAGGCACTGGCTAAATTTCTGTCCAGCCTACCTCAACAGGTATGTGCTCCAACCGGCTCTATTTCTGTTCCTCCTCCGACTACATTTAGCTCGGAGCCGGAGACCATGGATCCACAGGTAGTAGAACCGTCGGCACCGATCATCATCTCTCCTTCGGTTCCGACGTCGGCTCCGATTACCTTGATTATACCTTCTATCGAGGGATCTAGGTGCCGAGGATCTCTCATCGGCTCCGAGGGGGGGGGGGGAGTGGCATCGGACCCTTGTCCGACCCTGTTCTCCCCCTTGGAACTTCAGCGCAGGTGAGCTCGGCTCCAACATCGGTCTCGGAGCCATCACCCTCAACATGGAGAAAATACTCCTGTTTCTTTGGAGCCAGAGCTTTCTTTGTCTAGAGGTCGGGATGCCTTCGAGGTCATGCGGATTGTGCTGTCCCACGAAACAGCTCTATTGCCAGCTCCATCGACTCCTCCCCCTGTGGTGTCTGTTCCAACCTCTACTCCTCCTCCAGACCCCAAGCGTAGGGAACCTATGCCCCAGGACACCCCATTGGGTGATCCCTCTTCTTTCAAAGCCTCCCCTGATCACTCAGAAGAGCCTGCCCGGAAGAAGAAGTGCAAGAGGAAGCACATAGACTCCCCTGAGTCTATCACTTCAGATACAGACATGGATGAATTGGAAGGGTCCCCAAGGTCCCCCTCTGAAGATGTTTCCTTTTCGGACATCCTTGAAATGCTTAGAGGAGGGACTGGACTTCCCTAGCCCCTGCCGAGGATGAGTCTGTATACCTGGACGCATTCGTTTCCCGACCTTCCACCTCCTGGATATCTGCTCCTTTCGATCCACTCATGTCTGTAGTGGCTCGAAAGGCTTGGTCAGCTCCAGATTCTGTGGACCCTACTCCGAGGAGACCAAACAAATTTATTACAGCCCCACAGGACAAACAATTCCTCTCCAAATGTGTGCCCGTTGATGCCATGGTGGTAGCAGCAGCCACCAAGAAAGAGTTAGCAGAAACCTTTTCATCTGTTCATCCTCCGAACATATGGAAAGCAAATGTTTGCTTCAGTGACCTTTTCAATGTGGTCTCTGAGCTATCTATGCCATTTTACACATCTTCAAACAGATCTCCTGAAAGAGCTTGGGGATACCCTTTAAGATCCTACAGCTGAGGAAACACCAGCCGTAGTAGCTTTTCAGCTTGCGACTCTTAATTTCATAGTCAACTCCTCCATGAGGCTGATTACCTGTGCAGCCAATGGAGCGAGCAGAGCCGCAGGGACAGGTGTGGCTCTCAGGAGACATGCTTGGATGCAGCTGTGTCAGTTTGCGGAACCCTTTCGAGCATCCTTCAAAAATACTCCCTTTGATGGCTCCTTTCTCTTTGGGCCTCAGGTGAAAGGCACGTTGACCAGGTGTAAGCAGGAAGGCAAGACTCTCTCTGCCATGGGAGTCTGTTTTTTCACTCCTTCCAGACCTTATCCCAAGGGTTAGAAGAGCGGAAAGATGTGGTTCTGAAAATCTCAGGGACCCTTGCCTGACACACGTGGTGATTTTTTCCCCAGGGGCAGAGGGGGAAACAACAATAACAGACGCCGCCCTCGTGGCAGAGGGGGACCGCAAAACCAGGGTGACAGAGAAACCTTCTCTGCCAAGTCCTTCCAGCATCCCTGAAGGGTTGCCCAACTGCTCACCTCTGGAGGCAGTCTGGGGAAGACTTTTGATGTACCCAAAAGCCTGGCAAAATATAGCAAGAGACAGATGGGTACTATCCATCATATCCGGAGGTAAAAAAATTCCCTTCCATCAATCCCCCATAGAATCAGAAAAGCCCATCCCAGATGTCCCACCCAATCAAGCAGTCACAGAAGTTTCAAGACTGCTAGAAAAAAAGAGCCATTCAGGAAGTCCCCGCTGACCAACCAGGATCCAGAACTTACTCAAGATTCTTTTTAGTACCAAAAAAGACAGGGGACTGGAGACCAATACTGGATCTCAGCAGATTGAACAAATCTGTACAAAAAGAAAAGTTCCGGATGGTGACACTGCAGTCCATTTTCCCTTTTCTGGATCAGGACAATTGGATGTGCTCGATAGATCTTCAGGACGCGTACTACCATATCAAGATGGACAGACGCTCCAAGAGATTTCTTTGTTTCCGGGTAGGGGCCAGTCACTACCAATTCAGAGCTCTGCCCTTTGGTCTCACCTCAGCCCCCAGGGTGTTCACCAAGTGTATGGCAGTAGTCACGGCTCACCTGAGGTGTCAAGGATTCCAGGTGTTTCCCTATCTAGACTGGCTCCTGACTGCGACCACCAGGCGTCAACTCTTAGAGGCACACAATCACATCATGCACTCAACTAGGCATTACAGTAAATTTCGAAAAATCTGCCTTGTTGCCTTGTCAGTCTATCACATACATAGGAGCAGAATTAAACACAAAAGACATGTTTGCAAAATTACCACAGGAAAGAGTTTCCACTATTCGTCAACAAGTGTTAATTCTAATGCAGAGCAAAAGGGTTCAAGTCAGACATGTCCTCCAAGCTCTAGGCTCCATGGCAGCTGCCATTCTTCTTGTCCCATTAGTGCCTTTCCACATGAGAATCCTTCAGTGGCTTCTTTTCATGCAGTGGTCTTTCCAGGAACTATCCATGTCTCACATGATCCTGATCACAGAAACATGCAGAAGGCTCTTGGTGGATGTTCTCCCCACTAGTAGTTCAGGGCAGACCTTTCATACAACCCCCTCCGGTAGCCACAGTGACCACGGACGCCTTCCTGATAGGGGGGGGGGGGCATTATCTAGGCATGACAGTCCAAGGCACTTGGCAACCTCACGAGTGTCATCTGCATATCAATGTCCTAGAAATGAGAATGGTTCTCCTAGCGTTGCAAGCCCTTCAAGACTCTCTTCCTTCCGGGACCATTGCAATCCAAACGGACAACATGTCAGTGGTGTGGTACATCAACAAACTGGGCGGGACCAGGTCTTACCCCTTGTGTCGAGAAGCACTCAGACTGTGGCAATGGGTGATTTCCTCCCAACGTTTTCTGATAGCAACACACATCCCTGGGAAATCCAACGTCATAGCGTACATGCTCAGCAGAGCTATCCTCATGCCTCACGAGTGGGCTCTGAATCAGGAAGTTGCGGATCTTATCTTCTGCAAATGGGGACAGCCTTGCTGCGACCTATTTGCCACTCCTATCAACAACAAATGCAGCAGCTACTTCTCCCTACTTCCTCTTCCAGGCCATATACCCAGAGATGCTCTAGTCCATGATTGGCCTCAGGGACTCTTTTACGCTTTTCCCCTAATTCCAAGACTTGTACAGAAAGCAAAATCGTTGGGTTGAAAATGATCCTCATTGCCCCATATTGGCCTCGACAGATATGGTTCCCGTTCCTACACCTCCTCCTTCTGGATTGACCGTGGATTCTGGACCCAGTTCCAGATCTTCTGATTCACCAATTAGGCGGGTTGCACCAATCCCTTCAAACTCTCCAGCTCACAGCTTGGTTACTCCACTTCCAACCTTAGCCAGGCTTTCCAATATCTGCCCAGCAGTCCGTGATATTATTGTTTCCTCGCATAAGTCTACTACGAGGAAAACATATGCTAGTAAATGGAACCTGTTTTCTTATTGGGCAGAATCTAGAAATTTAGATCCTTTCTCAGCCCCAGTCCATGAAATTCTTGAGTTCCTAGCACAGCTTTTTCAGTCTGGTGCGGCTTCCGCTACCATTAGAGTACAACTAGCTGCCATTTCTAATTTTCATATCGGTATGTTTAATTCTAGCATAATGTCTCATAAGCTCTGCAAGGCCTTTATGAAAGGAACATCTCTTCTTAGACGCCCAATTAGAGATGTTCATCATGTTTCACTGTTGCAGTCATCACTATAGGGTTCTTCCTGCCGGCAGGCAGTCCTCGGTCAGCCAGTCTCATAAGCTCTGCAAGGCCTTTATGAAAGGAACATCTCTTCTTAGACGCCCAGTTAGAGATCCTCCCCCTCCTTGGGATCTCAATTCAGATGTTCATCGTGCATACAGCTGCAGTCATAACAGATGGGTTCTCCTGCCGTCAGGCGGGTCCTCGGTCGGCCGAATTCCAAAGTCTAGGTCCGGCGTCGGTTGTCGTCGCTTCTTCCCTGACGTCAGTGCGACAGGGGTATAAAAGAACCAGCTGACGCCATTTTCTTCATTCTTTCTTGCCGCGCAGTGCCCGAAGCAGAAGTAGTTCGCAAGTGCCGGTCGGCCAGCTCCTGAAATTATGAAAATTTTGCAACCGAAGTCTTCTTGAAAGCGAAGTACCCCATTGGGGAAACCTTTCTTGCCTCAGACCGATGTCAGACAAAGTTAATAATTGTATTTCATGTGGGAAGCAAATACAGCATAAGGATTTTCATTCTCTCTGCATTCCTTGCTTAGGCCCAGACCACGACGTCTCGGTCTGTCGTTTTTGTGCTACATTCAACAAACGCACCATTAAGCGTCGGGCGGAGTTCGCCCAGCACTATTTTGGCAAAAAATTTAACTATATTATGTTGTCGAATACCCCGACTCCAGTTTTGTCTAAAAAACGCAAAGATAAGGACTGACACACGAGGTCCGCAGCCACTACCGACACCACGCCAAAGCCGACTATAGGTGGTCCGGTTCTCAGCGAGGCGCCTACGCAGCCCCTGCCTACCGACGACACTTCATTGGCGGTGTCTACTGTGCCCGAGGTCGCAGGCTCCTCGGCCCACACCCCGACTACAGATACCGAAGCCACTCCTGGTGGTGACACTCAGAATGTAGACAGGTCTGCCTCCTCTCAAGGTGTCTTCAGACCTTCCTCTTTTCCATCAAGGCTTTCACTAAGTCTAAAGCAGCCATGCATTCTAAGAGACAATCTACACAGGGCCCTTCTCCAGGCCCCATGCCTAAAAAACAGATGCTTAAAATAGCTGAGGATTTAATTTCTCTATTCAGGGGTTCTCAACCCCCCCCCCTGGAAAAAAGACCCAGAGTGGAGGAAGAATCCCCCTCCTCTGACCAGGCCTCCATTATTTCAGAGCACTCTGATGAACAGGAACATTCTTACTCCCCTTTTGAAGATTCTGATGCAGAGGAGTCCATTCCCTCTGTTTCCCCCCCAGAGGATTACTCATTTGGGGAAACCTTGCATACCTTAAGGGAACACTTCCATTGGGAAGGCCAAGAGTTCTCAGATTCCAAGAAAAGGCTTAGGGATTTTCTCTTGCTGCCTCAGCACAGGCCTCTGGCTATACCTCCTGTCTTAGACATACTAGATGATGTGTATTCGGAGGCCTGCCTTAACCCGGACTCTTTACCTCCAGCCCCAGTCAAGCCTGACAGATACTACCGGGTGCCTGACTCACACCAATTTTTATACAAAAGCCATGCAGCTGACCCAGAAACTATCTCACAGGGACCCAAGGGAATTAAGGCCTCCACTGCTAAAAATCCATTACCTTCCGAGAGAGATTCCAGATCTTTAGAAAGGTGGGGGAAAAAGGTATACACCTCGGCCACCTTAACCATGAGGGCTTTAAACTGCCAGTTCCATATGTTAAAGTACCAACAGTTTCTGTTATCACAGTTGAGAAGCAAAATGTCACAACCTGAACAACCAGACTTGAAGGAGTTGCAGGATTTGATGCATAGTGCAGAACAAGTGGGTAAACATACCTTGCAATGTGGTTTTGATGGTCTAGAGGCCTCATGTAGAGCTGCTGTTACAGGATCAGTCATACGTAGACATGCCTGGCTCAAGGAGCAAACCTTACCAGATCATGTCAAAGCTAAATTACTAGATGCCCCTCTACAAAAGGATGTATTATTTGGTGTTAAAGCTGAGGAGGTATTAAAGAAAATGGAGGAAAAGGCTAAATCAATGCAAACAGTGAAAGATTTTCTACAGGTACAACCTCCACGTTTCAGTAGAAATTGGCCTTCCAAAAATTGGTCCTTTCCAGCCACGGACAGACCCCAAAGAGGTAGATATAGGCGCCCGAGGGGCAAAGGGCAATCTCAAGGATCGTTTAGAGGCAGACAATGGCAAGCTCCTACACAAAGAGGCGGTGAGGATAGTTCACAGCCATTCAGAAAGCAAGCCCAATGACTTTCCCCTTTGCATGCCAAGCAAGGCTCAAATGGCAGCACCCTTAGGCAGAAAATTGGCATATTGTCACAAAAGACAAATGGATCCTGGACATTATAAACAGAGGCTACAGATTCCATTTTCACACCCTTCCAAAAATGAGAGGCATGCCAAACCTGCCACATAATCAAAGGGCAGAGGCACAAAGACAAATTTCAGATCTCATGGACATGAAAGCTATTCAAGAGGTACCTACTCAAGAACAAGGTCAAGGTTTTTATTCCAGACTATTCCTGGTACCAAGGAAGGGAAAAGATTGGAGACCTATTTTGGACCTATCCATCCTAAACACATTTCAACTCGTACCAAAATTCAAGATGCTCACATTACAGCAGCTTCTTCCCATGCTGGGCAAGGAGTCTTGGCTGGTAACATTGGACCTCAAGGAGGCATACCTGCATGTCCCAATCAGACAAATTTGCAGAAGATACCTCAGATTTCTTGCAGGTTCAACCCATTATCAATTCTCTGCATTGCCCTTTGGCTTATCTACTGCACCCAGAGTATTCACGAAATGCCTGGCATCAGTAATTGCCTACTACAGACTTCAAGGGATTCAAATATACCCATATTTGGACGACTGCCTGATCCAAGCGGACAGCAAGCACATATTTCTGAAACATCTGGCTTTTGTAATAATGCTGTTGAATTCTCTGGGGTACACAGTCAACAAAAAGAAATCAAGGCTAATACCCTCTCAGAAAATAATTTTCCTGGTTGCCAACTTGGACACAAACACCCGGATGGCCTACCTCACGCCAGAGAAATAGGGGCAACTAACTCAATACTTCAGAAAACTAGCAAATTTCACCAGGCTGACTGCAAGGAAAATCCTGCATGCTCTGGGATTCATGGCATCTTGCATCCTACTAATCCCATGTGCAAAGCTGCACATGAGGAAACTTCAATGGTACCTGAAAAACCTATGGTCTCAACACAGCCACAGTTTGGAAACAATAATACCACTAATTCCATGTCTTCAAAAGGAATTTCTGTGGTGGGCTCAAGCATGCCAAACACAGGTCTCCCATTCTGCAAGCCTCAAGTAAATCAAGTCATCACAACAGACGCCTCGGACTACGCCTGGGGGGTGCACATGACAGATCGGTGCATTCAGGGCAAATGGTCCCAAAAAGAAAAGCACCTTCACATCAATCAAAAGGAAATGCTAGCAGTAATAAATGCTATTATAGCTTTCAAAGACCTTATGCATCCAGGTCAACTATTAATAAGGGCAGACAACACCACAGTAATGTGGTACATAAACAAACAGGGAGGAACCCATTCATACCCCCTATGTAGGCTGGCCATGTCACTTTGGAACATGGCTCTGGAATTACAAATCGAACTTCAAGCACAGTACTTGCCAGGCAAGGAAAACACGCTGGCAGCAACCTAAGCAGAAATATGACAGATTCACACGAATGGAAGTTGCATCCTCAAGTTTTTACAGAGATAATTCAAGCATGGGGAAGGCCAGACATAGATCTCTTTGCCTCCTACAAAAATCACCAATTGACAAAATTCTGCTCAAGGACTTTTCATCCACAGGCCTGGAGAGAGCGGACGCTCTCTCTTTCAGTTGGACAACAATGACAGTTTATGCATTTCCACCTCTTCCTCTGCTTCCCAAAGTTCTATTAAAAACCAGAGCAGACAGACCAAAGATGATTCTCATTGCTCCAGACTGGCCAAGACAACACTAGTACCCACTCCTGAGGAGCCTGACGCATTCCCCACCATGGACCCTACCTCTAATGCCTCTTCTTCTGACTCAGCACAGCTTCAAAACTCTTCACAGTCAGTTGAAAACTCTCAATCTGGCCGCATGGAAGATTCCTTAACATCACAACACAGACCCTACTCTCCAAGGAGGTGCAGGATGTCATTTTGGAGGCCAGAAGGCCATCTACTAGAAAAGCTGACTCCGCAAAATGGAAACGGTTTTGTGCCTGGAATGAGAAAAAGGGCCAGAATCCTGGAAACCTGAATTTACCTCAAATATTACAGTATCTAGCTGAGCTGCTAAGCAGTGGACTTTCATTCTCCTCCATCAAAATCCATGCCTCAGCCATTTCTGCAGAATACAACACTGATCCACCTTTATTTTCTCACCCCCTCTTAAGACAGTTCCTCAGAGGGGCTAAGAATATAAAACCCGCAAGGAAACAACCAATACCTGCTTGGGACCTCAATTTCATTCTAGAAAAGCTGACCTTGCCTCCTTTTGAGCCAGCTGCCTCAACAGATTTGCAATATTTGTCCTGGAAAACAGCTTTCCTTCTGGCTATCACCTCAGCTCGCAGGGTATCGGAACTACAAGCCCTCATGGCTGTGCAGCCTTTCATCATCTTCCATCAGGACAGAGTTTCCTTACGAACCAACCCGTCCTTTATGCCAAAGGTGGTATCCAGGGTAGCTTTGAATCAGGCTATCCACTTACCTACCTTTTACCCTAATCCTCAAAACAAAGGGGAGAGACTACTACATTCCTTGGACATCCACAGACAGCTGTGTTATTATTTGGACAGAACAAAGCCTTTCAGAAAATCAGAACAGCTCTTCGTGTCCTATGCTATAGGAGCTCAAGGGAAGCCAATTTCCAAACAGACAATCTCAAAATGGATAGCCCACTGCATACGTTTTTGTTACTCTTTTCATGGTAAAACTGTACCTGCAGGCATCAGATCTCACTCCACAAGGGCCACAGCTACCTCTGCAGCTTTCCTCAGAGGAGTTCCTACCAAAGATATTTTGGAAGCAGCCACTTGGAGTTCTGTGCATGCCTTCTCCAAGCACTACCACCTACCATTATACTCCAAAACTAGAGCAGGCTTTGCCACTGCAGTCTTGCAGGGCATCCTGGCTCCTCCTAGTTTCACCTAGTGCCTACCACCCCTTTCTTAGCTTTGGGATTCTACCCATCTGTTATGACTGCAGCTGTATGCACGATGAACATAGTACAGTTTTGTACCTACCATAAATGTAGATGTTCAAGTGCTAATACAGCTGCAGTCCAGGTTTCCCTCCCGCCTTCCCCTCTTGGGACAGGCCTATTGGCTAACACCTCCTCATACAACCTGATTGGGGTATTCATTTATGGTGTATTTGCTTGCAACTACTGTATTTTGATTATATTGCATTGCTTTATTACATAAATTTATGTATTGCCTCTCTTCTGGGGGCACCTGACATCTGGGGCAAGAAAAACTGAAGAAAATGGCGTCGGCTGGTTCTTTTATACCCCTGTCGCACTGATGTCAGGGAAGAAGCGACGACAACCAACGCCGGACCTAGACTTTGGAATTCGGCCGACCGAGGACCCGCCTGACGGCAGGAGAACCCATCTGTTATGACTGCAGCTGTATTAGCACTCGAACATCTACATTTATGGTAGGTACAAAACTGTACTTTTTAGCTTCCTTAATTTTGCCTCCCTTTGAACCGGCAGCATCATGTTCTTTAAAATTTCTTTCTTGGAAGACACTTTTTCTGGTTGCTGTCACTTCAGCTAGACGTGTCTCAGAACTTCAAGCACTATGTGTTCGTCCTCCTTATCTGGTGTTTCACAAGGACAGAGTTTCGCTGAGGACCAATCCATCCTTTATTCCTAAAGTCTGCTCAGAGAACAATTTAAATCAATCCATAGATCTCCCAGTTTTCTTTCCTAATCACAGCAACAAGGCAGAATACAAGCTCTACCAATTGGATGTGCACAGACAATTGCGTTTTTACCTCCATAGAACTAAGGAACTAAGAAAGTCAGACCAGTTATTTCTTTCTTATGCTTTCAACAAACAAGGCCTTCCAGTTTCTAAAGTGACCTTATCCAGATGGTTATCTGATACTATTGCCTTTATTTATCAGTTATGAAATAAAGAGCTACCAGCTAAACCAAAAGGTCATTCACTAGAGCATTAGCCACCTCTAGCTTTTCAGTCTAGGTTGCCCATAGACTCAATCTGTGCAGCTGCCACTTGGGCAAACCCTCACACTTTTATCTCTCATTACAAGGTAGATTTGGTCTCCCGGAGCAGAGCTTCCTTTTGTTCTACTGTTCTGAAGAGTCTGTTCCAATGAGCCACTCAGGATTTTAGGTGCTAGGGACGCTGTCCCAAACAGCAAGAACGAAGGCGAGATGGACAACTTTACATCAAGAAGTTATGTACCTACCATAATGTTCCATGTTAGTTGTCTTCATCTCGCCTTCCTTCCTGCGTCCCTCCCTCCTTCTCCCTTCCTAGAGGATTGTGAGGAGTTCCCTTTTGTTTTCACTGGCTGAGCATCTTTTATTACTTCACATGCCAGGTAATTTATAACTCTTTCCTTATTTAAGTGTATTGGACAACCAGTTTTTAGGAACTGGTTACTCTACTTATGTCTAATGTGTGCTATCACAAAAGAGATCTGGGTAGCTAACGCTGGGCATGCTGGGATAAGGGGTAGCCTCGGGCCAGTAAACAGCTCTCGAGCTATAGAAGATGGCCGAGTCAGAGCCGAGGATCGGCTCCGAACCCAAACA
Organism: Protopterus annectens; assembly: GCF_019279795.1. Lineage (NCBI taxonomy): Eukaryota > Metazoa > Chordata > Ceratodontiformes > Protopteridae > Protopterus > Protopterus annectens. The sequence continues at coordinate 936,688,354 of NC_056725.1, read as the reverse complement.
GCAAGAAGGAAGGCGAGATGAAGACAACTAACATGGAACGTTATGGTAGGTACATAACTTCTTTATCTGGCAGTGCTATTCTTCTAAAACCAAGTTTTGATACTAAAATGAAATCACTGTGGCATAGTTGTGACTGCCATAGCTGTAAGTGACCTTTGAGACGGAGTCCTGTTGGATCATGCTAAATGTTGTGGAGTTGATGGTGGGTTTTTTTTAAAGAGTTCTCCATATTATTTTAATTAAAATATTCTTGATAAATGGCTGTGGAATCAAAAAGCAGAACTTTATTTTCATTACATTATCACTTTTATTTGCTTCATTTATTTATTTATTTTTGGGAGGGGGTGATGAAATTCTGATTTTTTTTTTTTTTTTTGTCTGCGCATGGTAGAAATTATTGAAAGAAAAATCAGAACAACAGCCAAAGGAATTGGCAATTTGTGTGATGGGAGATAAATTGATTTATTTTTTCCCTTAGTGACCACATCACTATTTGCTGAAAAACTTCATTAACCACTTGTAAATTGGGCTAGCGCAAAACTAGTTAAAACTTCAAATCTGTTAATAAAGATGACTGCCCGAGAGGATTAGATTCTGTGAAGTGTTTATTGGCAAGTTATGACACAGCAAGCCAAGTCCCTTTGTTTGTTTAATTATATACCATAGATGTGACTCTGTCTTTAGGGTAATTTTCATATTGCATGTTCATTAAACAGAGTTCAAAGTGATTGCATTTGTGCTTGAGTGTGTACATCCGCACATGCAAGTACCTACAATTCTAGCAACCGTGTTTTAGCCAGCTCCCTCTGGATTTTTTCTCTCTCTGACATTCACTGTATAATTTCAGATGCGTATGGCTGTTTGCTCTTTGGTAGATGCAGACTTGCTGTTGTTAACGCATCACAGTGTGAAAGAAGTCAAGAGGGCAGATCTGGTACAGATTTCATTTGACTGACAGCCTTGCAGAAATAATGCCTGTCTCGCGAAGTACTGGCTTCATCTATGCTGCTTGTACAAGTAGTACTTTTCTGATGAGTTTAGGGTGAAGGCAATGCTGACTTCGGGTTAATATAAAATGGTTCTTTCTGAAGATGTGAATTCATTGCTCTCAGGAATTAGCTGTGAATTCTAAATCTATTTTTTTTAAATAAGTTAAATTTCAAAATGTATCCCCTTTGTTTCAGATAAAAATTTCTGAACTGGATTGATGAGCTTACTATATACCTGCTGTGTAGAGAATTTGAAATGTTTGCAAGTCAGGCCTTAAATTTGCCATCATATTTTTGCAAGATGTTATCCCCAGCAGTATTGCTGGTAACTGAGCAAGAGACAGGTGACTTTCAAACCTTGACGTTAGCTACAATTTGTTCTCTATCCATAGCCTGATTACATTTTTTTCATAATTTTATATTTCAGATGGGCTTTTCAGTGGCTTATGTTGTATACTTCATTAGAGGATCGAGTTGCAAGTGTCTACCTTTAAGTAGATAACATGTTGTAGCAGAGTTCTCTACAAAGTTGGTCATTGCTGTATATTGTGCAGTGCATCATTATACATTGAAGGCAACGGTGCCACCCCTTTTGAAATGTACCATTCCAGTTTGTCTGTAGTATTTCTTGTACATGTATATCTCTAAGGCTTGAATGCCTTTGTTTTCCAACAGATAATGTTTTAACTAAAGGTGCTGTGCAAAGTATGTTTGAAAATCAATGTATTTGTAACCAGTTTATTTTTCTACATGAACTTTTTAAATATTTGCTTATTGTTTAAAATTTTCCTCTGGACTTTTCCTTGGTGTGCATTTGGTTGGGTTTTACTCTGGCTTCAGGTAAGTGGTAAAACGTATGTAAATTAATAGATTAAACTACAAGGTAAAAAGTTATATGTCGATTAATAGATTGAACTACAAAGTAATGAATCTTAGTTTAGTAAGTACAAGCAGAAATACACCGACGAGAGTAAATACTCAGTTGAAAGGTAATTGGAAATAAATGTAAAAATGAAAAACAATGGAATAAACCATGGACTGAGGCATCATAAAATATACACCTTTAATGAAATTATATAAAATACGACACATGTTGGAACAGAAATAGGTAAGCGCTTTCACATTAGCTTCTTCAGACCATTGACAAAATGCCAGCATCATCTACATTTAAATCTAAGGGAACCAATCAGACTCCTGTATCAATAATTATGTAAAACATAGCTGCAAACTTTAAAATCTATCTACAAAAATAAAAACTTATAAAGCACAAAATTTGAAATAAGCTAAAATAGAGATAATAAAACTTAAAAGGTATTAATTTTTCAAACCTCGAACCTTCAAAATAGGTTTAAAGGGGCTTTTTCATTCACGCTGCTGCCATGGTCAGCCCTTAACCTAATAATCCAGCTGACTTGTTTACTGTGTCATATTCCTAATGTCCCCAGCACGCATACCAAGTTCAACAACATCAGTGACTAAAAACTTTGTCTGTAGAACATGCTTAGAGAGTGCATTATTATTGGAGCATATCCAAATATTATAACTGTGCTCCCTTATCCTTTCCTTTAACATTCTGTCTGTCTCACCTACAATGAACGGCATGTAAATTGTGCAATAAGCAAGGTAGACTATGTGCTGAGTGGAACAGTTGGCTACCACCTTAAAAACAAATTCATGTACTGTGTCAGGGTGCACAAACACACCACTGCTATCAACATAACTATAGAAATTAGTTTCCACGGGGATGTGTGGTGTTATTTTCATTGTCATCCTTCCTTGTCTATCTTGAATAACATAAAATTATTTTTAAATTTCTCTTATTCTTGGATGTAAATAGTGTGGTCTCTTCCCTACTATATCACTTAGCTTAAGGTCTAAGGCTATTCCAATATTTTCTAATAATATCAATAGTCATCCAGTTGTCAGTAGTATAGAATAGGATAACACTCACCTTCCTCTTCAAGCCCTCTGTTCATATAAGAATTATCCCTTCTAGAAAAATAAGGGTGTGCTATATTATTCCTTAGCATGGGAAATTCATTTAATTCATTTCTTATCTCCCCTGAACCATACCCTCTAGTCGACGGTCTATTTTTAAGGTCCATCAATTCTGATAGAAACCCTTCCTCTGTTATATTAAGCCTTGATGCTGTTATACCTTGTCCCTTGATCACTTTTCAAAATACATGAGCAGGGTGCATACTACGCCTACATAGTAAAGAGTTTTTATAACAGGTCTTCCTGAAAATACCTGTGTTAATAAGACCATTGTCTAACTTAACCACAAAAACATCTAAATATTCAATCCTAGTGTCAGAGAAAAACATAGTCAATTTTAAGAATATTGTTGTGGTATTCAAACAGTCTTAAAATAAACATTGATTTTCTTTTGTCTCTGTCCAAATCAAAAACAAATTGTCAACAAACTGACAATAAAAAGGGACACATCGTATGAACCAGTCCATCTTAAACGTATACTTCTCTTCCCATGAGGCCCTGACCATATTGGTGTAGCTATTGGCACAAGAAGTGCCCATAGCTACTCCTTTTCGCAGGTAGTAAACCCCATCAAACATAAAAACATTATTATCAAGAGTACTTCCGTAAACCTGCATATCAAATCAATAAGAGAGTCATTGTACTCACTATGTGTAATGAGATGATCTTTCCCATAACCAATCCCCATGTGATTGGGGATCATGGTAAACAGTGATTGAACATCTAAAGTTACAAAGAAAAATTGTTTCCACAGATAACATTGTGGTATAATCATAAAGGTCAGGCAAAAATTGTCTTGAATCTTTCAGAACCATAAGATTTCTGTCTAACACTGGACGCAGATGTTTTTCAACATGTAACAAAAGTGGTTCAGTATACCAGTTCCGTCCTGAAACAACTGGTCTCAAAGGGGGCTTATGATAATTTTTATGCACTTTGGGAAGACCATGGATGGTAGGTATTAACGGTTCTTCTACAAGGAGATATTTAAATAAGTCATACAAAGTTTAACCCTCTCATCAAACAATCATTTAACATATTGAATATAGCAATAACCCACGCCTGGGTGTGGGTATCGATTTACCAGTTGGCGTGGTTTGGTCCCGGTGAAGCCGAGGGACCAAACAAAGACAACCGTGGGTGAACCCAGCATTACCCACACCCAGAAGTGGGTTATTGCTATTATACTATGACATTACTTAAGAAAAGAAATAATTACTTTTCTTAAATAATGGCATTGTATAATGCCTCTTTGCTGCCCTTCCGCAGCTGTCTGGTATCCGCGGCAGTTCTGATGTACTGCACATGCCTACACAGTACATCAGAGCTGTGGCCAAAAGCAATGGAGAAAGCAAGATCTCCGTTGCTTTTTACTGTTTCGCTATGTTAAATGCGTTTAACATAGCGAGACAGCTTTAAACTAAGCAACGGAGATGTCAGTTGCTTATTTTAAAGCTGTCTCGCTATGTTAAACCCATTTAACATAGCGAAACAGTAAAGCAATGGAGATCTTGCTTCTCCGTTTTACCTGTCTCGCTATATTAAATGGGTTTAACATAGCGAGACAGCTTTAAAATAAGCAACGGAGATCTCCGTTGCTTATTTTAAAGCTGTCCCGCTATGTTAAACCCATTTAACATAGCGAGACAGGTTTAAAAAAAAAGCAATGGAGAAAGCAAGATCTCCGTTGCTTTTTACACACTGTGTTGCTATGTTAAAGGAGTTTAACATAGCGAGACAGCTTTAAAAAGCAACGGAGATCTCCGTTGCTTTTTAAACCTGTGTCGCTATGTTAAACTCTTTTAACATAGCGAGACAGTGTTTAAAGACTTATACTAATGGAAAAAGTCCGGGCGACCGGACCTTTTTCCATTAGTATAAGTCGATTTACAACGTGCACGCTGGCCAATCAGCGTGCACGTTTTGGAATATTAATGGGGGGTCATGGTATAATAGCCTTCTCATCATATTGACCTCACCACTTTCAATAGCTATTAAAAATTCAAGTCACTTAACAGTTTCATAGAGTTAACATAATCAGACCTATTCAAAATAACAATTGGTCACCCTTATCAGCTGGACGTATCACAATCGTGTCATCACTCTCTAATTTAGACATAGCCAACCTTTCATTGGTGGTAAGATTATTGTCCCTCTTACCATCCCTACTGTTTCCACGACTGTAGGTATCCCTGTTATTATAAAAGCTGTAAAAATCATTTTCAACCAACTTAATAAATGCATCAACCAAGGGATGTGTATTTGGAATGTACATTCTAGGTCTTCTAAATGTAATATCCTGAGTTACAGCTTTGTCACCAAACTCAAGCGTAAGCAGAACATTCGTAATGAACAGTTTGAAATCTAATACAGTGTCAGTTAATTCACTCTTCTGTGGTGGAATAAAGGAAAGCCCTTTTTCCAGCACCTGCTTTTCATCATAAGTCAATATCTATTAGATATATTACAAATTATTGTATCTGTATCTGATTCCACGTCCTTTTGAGGGTTTGACCAGGATTCCGTTCTCCCGACAGCTTCCGTTTTGTACGCTGCCTGCTCATGGGTCGATTCATGCCTTTTTATAAATCCCAACTTTATGGGTAAAAAGGGCAAGCTTTGCTCGTCAGCAGTTCAGTATCACTGTTAGAAGTTTTAGTGGACCCCTTCCTTCTCGCATCACTCCCTAAGGACAAATTCTGAACGTTGCAAGTCTTAGTAACATTTTTATTCAGTTCACTAGCAGGCATTTCAACACTCATACTGGGTGCAGAAGATTCATAAACCTGTCAAACTGAGTTTTCTGACTTCCACTGGACCCACTACGATCATAATCCAATTCCGAATCATTGGAATGTCCCTCATTGATGTCTCCCCGTAGCATAGAATGAAGACAAACAAGTACAAGCAGAAATACAGCAATTAGAATAAATATTTGGTTGAAAAGCAATTGGAAATAAATATAGAAATGAAAAACAACAGTATAAACCAGGAGTGAGGGACCATAAAATGTACACCTTTAAGGAAATTATATAAAATATGACACGTGTTGGAACAGTACAATACACTTACCTGTGGAAATTGTAATTGTAACCTAGTATGCGTGCTGGGGACATTAGGAATATGACTGAGAGTAAAGAAGTCAGGTGGATTATTAGGTTAAGGGCTGACCATGGCTTGGGGCTTGAATGAAAAAGCCCTTTGGAAATCTATTTTAAAAGGTCAGGGTTTGAAAAATTAGTACCTTTTAAGTTTTATCTCTTTTTTAGCTTATTTCAAATTTTGTGCTTTGTAAGTTTTAATTTTTTTTTTGTAGTTGGCTTTTAAAGTTTGCAGCTGTGTTTTACATAGATTACTGATGCAGGAGTCTGTTTCCCTTCGATTTAAATGTAGATGATGATTGAATTTGTCAATGGTCTGAAGAAGCTAATGTGAAAGTGGTTACTTATTTCTGTTCCAACATGTCGTATTTTATATAATTTCATTAGAGGTGTACATTTTATGGTTCCTCACTCCCTGATTTATTCCATTGTTTTTCATTTCTATATATATCTTAACTTAATGTTCCCCGGCGTCATATGCACAATATGGGGATTTTGGGCATTTGTCTTCTGAACCACATCCCATTTCAGATATGAGAATTCACAAAAGAAAAGCATACTGAATAAAGCAAGATAGGCTGAACAACACATGGGGGGTAGGGATTGTGTATTAAAGTTCCAGTGTTTTGAGCTAAACATTAGAGGCTGTGTGCAAAATATTAAAATATATCTGCATTGTAAATCTCACAATAATAATTGCCACCCCCCCCCCTTTGGACTGTCATGTCATTCTGTATTATACAAATATAATTTTTTTTAAATAAATTAAAAATGCTGTACATTGCTGTCATCAGAACCAGCATAAATAGTCTCCTGTTAGAAGGATAACCCCTGACTGTGAACCAGCCAGTGCAAATTCAAGTAGCAGTTTGGGCATTAGAGAAGTTGTAATTGTGAGGATGGGGGATCGGGCCTGACAGGGCTAGTGGCAGTTCATCTTTCTGTTGGTTTAAGGAGTGGGGAGTGTGTGTGCTACATCATTGCAGGAATCCTTGCTGCAGACTATGAATTTCTTGTGGGTACTTCACTTATTTTTTTTGACTGTATACAAGTTTCTGTGGATTGATGCTAAATTGGGTCTCCCTGGTTGCTTCTGTAAGTGGGCTGTGCTGAGCCGCTCCAACCTGCTAGGAAAGTGAGTCAAACAGGCAAGTGACAGGAAATGAAAATTCTTTACAAATTGCATCTAAACCACTTTTGAATGGCTTTACATCAGTATCACGTTAGTGGTACACACATATCTTAAGTATACCTCATTATGAGGAACTTTCCTCATTTTGTGTCTTAAAACTCCAGTTCCTTGCTTCTTTGCATTGAAAGGGACTGTAACACAGTGTTTTTTTTTCTTTTTTAATTTAATATACTTTATATAAATAATGCAGACCCATATTAAGTTCGTCAAAAGATCTTTCTGTTGGTATAAAGTAACACATTTGTAACCATCCTGTGGACATCCAAGTTGAAGTTAAGCTTGAGGGGGTTTATCACTTTATTGCATTTGATTACTAAGAAAGTCCAACTGAGCAGTAAAACCTCTCTACATCAGAGGCCTGGGGGAGAAAAAAAACTCAAAATGACAAATATATACTCACAAGGTCCTGTAGTATATAGAGGTAGCAGACATTTGTACTAATGCAGAATGAATACAATAAGTCACATTTGTTATGTTCAGGTTCTATTTACAGTGTACAACGTTTTGTTTTCATTACATTACACCACTTGGAGTGATAGGTGTGTGTGTGTGTAAGCGTCACTTACCTTCAAGAAGGGAGAGCAACATAATCATACTAACAATATACATGGTTACCATTCATGGTGCAATATACAGTTAGTTTTTATTACAACTTTTAACAGTAGTCTATATTTGTGGGATGACTTTTGGCCGATTTATACCACATTGAGAGGTAATGTTCCACATTTTGGTGGTGGAAGGCTGAGAGCTATGGTAATACAAACCTTCATGTCCTGCCTGCACTACCACTTTTTTCACTCTTGCGTATCTCTCACCTTTTCGTGCAAGAATTCTGAGAAAAATAAAAATGAATTGGGGGTAAAGGCCTAAAATTCAGGATGGATTTTAAATATTGCTCTTATGAACTAAGAAATAAAAACATAAATTTTATGAAGAACAAACCAAAAACATGAGGCAAAATCTGGGCATTCTGCAAAGATCTGGACATTTGAGTGGTATGCCCTGTTGAACTCCCTCCATTGCCTTTATATAAACACTGATGCTGAAAGGTAATAATGCGTTTTTTAATTTGTTACAGCTTTTGAAATAACTTAGATAAATTGCATTTGTTGACCAGTTCCATGTGAGCAGTCGGCTGTTTAACTTTGCAGATAATTTCTATGCAGGAGCTCTAAATCTGTTTTTCTGAGTCTTATTTGTAGTACATGTTTTAAAACTATTTTTATATTTTAAATTTAATTCAAAATGCTATTTACCAATTGGTTTACTCTCTATTCAGCTGTATAATGTTACTTTGTTAAATTTATAACATTTTAACTTATTTTTTTGCAAAATGTCTGATTTAAGCTTTTTAATATTTTTAAATAAGAAATATTTCTGGCGAATGCTGCTTTTGTTTTTTCTTTTGTGATCCACTATTTAAAGCTATTTTCCATAGCTGTGTTTTTCGGCCTGTTTTGCCTGCTGACCTACAAAGTAATTTTAAGTAAGTTTTTAAAACCGAAATCTTTGTATTTAAGTCTTTGTAAATTGAGATTTAAGCAAATGCTTTGCATCTGCAATAACATCTTATGCATTATAGAATAGGTCTACTTCAGAAGACTGAATCCCAAAAGACTGAAAATTCAAAGTACTGAATGATGGAATTTGCCCTTTCTCCACTGTTGTACGATCTTGGAGTTGGTGTGTATAGATGTTCATCGCGTTACACTGCTGCAGTCATTACACTTGGGTTATCCTGCTGTCAGGCGGTCCCGCAGTCTGCCTGAGTTCCAAAGTCTTGGTCCGGCGTCGGTTGCTGTCACTTCTTCCCTGACGTCAGTGCGCCAGGGGTATATAAGATGCACCCGAATCCATTTTCTTCAGTCTTTCTTGCCGCGCGGTGCCCGATGCAGAAGCAGTTCACAAGTGCCGGGTGGCTGACTCCTGAGATTTTCGAAGTCGAATTTCAGATGTGAAGTCTTCAATAAAGCTAAGTACCCCGTTGGGGAAACTTTTTTCTTGACTCAGTCCGATGTCAGAAAAAGTTAATAATTGTATTTCTTGTGGGAAGCAAATACCTCATAAGGACTTCCACTCTTACTGTATTCCATGCCTAGGCACTGATCACGACATCACTAGTTGTCGGTTTTGGGCTAGATTTAACAAACGCACTATAAAAAGATGTTTTGATTTTGCTTTGCACTACTTTGGCCGAAGGTTCAATTATACGATGCCGTCGGATCAGCCGATGACCTCAGTACTGAAAAAAAGCAAAGACAAGGATAAAGACAGGCATCCGAGGTCCAAAACCGATGACGAAACCTCTTCTAGGCCAGGCGCCAGTTCTCAGTGAGGTGCTTTCGCAGCCCCTGACACCCGCTACCTCAGAGCCACAGGCCGCTTCCGAATCCCACGTGGAGACATCTAGGCCTCTGGAAACTCTAAAAGTATTGGGCCTACGGAAACTAATCCCTCAGATCGGTCCAGAGCCGCAGAGCAGGCATCGGCTTCTGAGGGTGTTTTCAGACCTTCACAACTTACCATTAAGACAACAGTCAAGACAAAGGTACCATTAAAGACAAAGAAACAAGTACAGCATTCTCCTGGACAGTCCTCCATGCCTAAGAAACAGATGCTCAAAATGGCCGAAGACCTCATTACTCTAATCAGGGGTTCCCATCCCCCTCCTGAGAAAAGGCCTAGGCAGGATACAGACTATGACTCCTCTGATCAGGTTTCCATTTCCTCTGATTCCTCTTCAGACCAGGGATACTCTCTACCCCCCTATGAGGACTCTGATGCTGAAGAATCTATCCCTTCAGCCTCTCCTCCTGAGGATTATTCTTTTGGGGAAACTTTACATACCATGAGGGAGCATTTCCATTGGGAAAGTCAGGATTACTCAGAATCCAAGAAAAGGCTCGGGGATTTTCTCTTATTGCCTCAGCACAGGCCCCTGGCTATTCCACCTGTGCTAGATATTGTGGATAATGTGTTCTCTGAATCCAGTTAATCTCCTGACTCTTTGCCCCCTGCTCTTGCCAAGCCAGATAGGTATTACAGACTCCCTGACACTCACAAGTTTCTTTACAAAAACCCTTCTGCTGATCCAGAAACTATTTCCCAGAGTCCAAAAGGGGTTAAGGCTTCCATTGCAAAAACTCCAGTACCCTCTGACAGAGATTCCAGAGCTTTGAATAGATGGGGGAAGGAAGTATACACTTCTGCAACTTTAGCAGTAAGAGCTTTAAATTGCCAGTTTCACATGCTTAAGTACCAGCAATATTTAATGGCTCAGTTAAAACAGAAAATGCTTGCAAGCTCAGAAGCTCCTGATTGTAAAGAAATGCAGGATTTATTGCATGCAGTTGAACAGGTGGGAAAACATACTCTGCAATGTGGTTTTGATTCTTTAGAGGCCTCCTGTAGAGCCGCAGTTACAGGTTCTGTGATTAGAAGACATGCTTGGTTAAAAGAACAAAGTTTACCTGATCATGTTAAGGCAAAATTATTGGATGCTCCCTTACAGCATGATACTTTGGTGTTAAGGCAGAAGAGGTGTTAAAGAAAATGGAGGATAAAGTTAAATCTATGCAAACAGTCAGGGATTTCTTACAGGTACAGCCACCTCGGTTTAGCAGGAATTGGCCAACAAAGAATTGGTCCTTTCCAGTGTCAGACAGGCCGCAGAGAGACAGATCTCAACCCCAAGGCTCAAACAGCCAGCGACAGTGGGGCACCTCAACACCAAAAGGTGGTGAGGACAAGTCCCAACCGGTAGTGAGGACAAGTCCCAACCTTACAGGAAACAGTCACAATGACTTTCCACTTCGTACGCCAAGCTCGCCCCTTCTGGAAGCCCCCTTAGGGAGAAAGCTAGCACTTTTTTCTCAAAACTGGCAAATAATCACCCAAGACAAATGGGTCCTGAATATTGTGTCTCAAGGTTACAGATTCCACTTTCATACTTTACCAAGGCTAAAGTGAATGCCAGACCTGCCACAAAATCAATGGGCAGAGGCACAAAAACAAATTTCAGCCCTCATGGACATGAGAGCTATTCAAAAAGTACCACAACAGGAACAAGGACAAGGATTTTACTCAAGACTCTTCCTGGTCCCCAGAAAGGACAAGGCCTGGAGGCCCATACTAGACCTTTCAGTTCTGAATACTTACCTGGATATTCCAAAATTCAAAATGTTGACATTACAACAGCTTCTGCCCATGCTGGGCAAGAAGGCTTGGCTTGTTACTCTGGACCTCAGAGGCATACCTGCATGTCCCTATCAGACAAAATTGCCGAAGATACCTCAGATTCAAAGCTGGTACAATGCACTACCAATTCTCTGCACTGCCCTTTGGCTTATCTATTGCGCCCAGGGTCTTCACAAAGTGCTTGGCACCAGTAATTGCATTTTGCAGACAAAAAGGAATTCAAATATATCCATATCTGCACGATTGCCTCATTCAAGCAGAGACAAAGGACATTCTTCTACAGCATCTGGCATTTGTAAAAAGGTTGCTAATTTCTCTAGGGTACACAGTAAACGAAAATAAGTCAAAACTAGTGCCCTCGCAACAGATTATATTCCTGGGTGCCAGCTTAAATACAATGGCCCAGATGGCTTACCTCACGCCAGACAAACAAGTTCAACTAACTCAATATTTTCAATTACTGGCAAGAAAGTCCCATCTCCCTGCAAGAACAATTCTGCAGGCCCTGGGATTCATGGCATCCTGCTTACTACTAATACCATATGCCAGACTGCATATGAGGAAATTACAATGGTACCTGAAAAGTGTTTGGACTCAACACACTCACAGTTTAGAAGCAGTAATACCAGTGATTCCCTGACTACAACAGGAGTTTTGATGATGGGCACAGGCATGTCACCTAAACAAGGGTCAGCCTTTTACCCAACCCACAGCCAGGCAAACTCTAACAACAGATACTTCGGATTACACCTGGGGAGCACACATGGCAGGAAAATGCATTCAGGGCAAGTGGACCACAGAACAGATGCATCTTCACATCAATCAAAAAGAGATGTTGCCTGTTCAAAATGCCCTAACAGCTTTCAAGGACCTTCTACATCCAGGACAATTATTACTAAGGACAGACAACACCACAGTAATGTGGTACATAAACAAGTAAGGGGGCACTCATTCTTATCCCCTAGGCAGGCAAGCTATGACCTTGTGGAACACAGCTCTAACGTATCAAGTTCACCTGCAAGCACAATTCCTGCCAGGAAAGAAAAATACTCTGGCAGATGATCTAAGCAGAAATACCATGGACCCTCACAAATGGAAATTGAATCCACAAATCTTCAGCATGGTAACGCAAAAATGGGGATGCCCAGACATAGATCTTTTTGCCTCCCCACTGAATTGCCAACTACAAAAATACTGCACAAGGACTTATCACAAACAAGCATGGAAAGTGGATGCTCTTCTGTTCAGCTGGAAAAACCTAAAAGTTTATGCCTTCCCGCCACTGCCTCTCCTTTCAAAGGTACTCCTAAAAGCCAGACAAGAAAAACCACAGATGATCCTGATTGCTCCAGACTGGCCACGCCAGCACTGGTACCCTATTTTAAGGAACTTGGCTCAAGGCCCGCCATGGATTTTGCCTCAAATTCCACACCTTCTGACTCAACAAAACAATCAGATCCTGCACGGTCAGCTCAAAACCCTAAACCTGGCTGCATGGCAGATACATTAGTCAAACAGGCAACACCTCACTCTAAAGCTGTTATGGATGTCATTTTGTAGGCCAGGAGGCCTAGCACCAGGAAAGCTTACTCAGAAAAATGGAAGAGATTCTGTGCCTGGAACCAGGCTCAAAACCTTTTCCCTCTTGTTCCAAACATTCCTCAGATTTTACAATACTTAACTGAGATGCTGTTCAGAGGCCTATCCTTCTAATCAATTAAGATCCACGTCTCTGTCATTTCAGCACATTACAACATGGATCCTCCTTTATTTTCTCATCCCTTGTTAAAACAGTACCTCCGAGGGGCTAAAAACATAAGACCGCTCCGGAGAGCACCAACACCAACTTGGGACCTCAACTTCATTTTGGAAAAACTGACCTTACCACCTTTTGAGCCAGTCAGTACAGTCTATCTAAAATTTTTATCATGGAAAACAGCTCTGTTCCTGGCAGTAACTTCAGCACGAAGAGTCTCAGAGCTACAGGCATTAATGGCAGTGGAACCTTTTATAATTTTTCATCAGGACAGGGTATCTTTAAGGACACACCCTACCTTTATGCCAAAGGTGGTATCTAGTGTGGCTCTTAACCAAACCATCCATTTGCTAACTTTTTATCCAAATCCCCAGAATAAAGGGGAGAAACTTCTGCATTCTTTGGACATACACAGGCAGCTACACTTCTACTTGGATAAAACAAAGGCTTTCAGGAAAACTGAGCAACTGTTTGTAGCATATGCTGCAGGATCACAGGGTAAGGCTATCTCAAAGCAGACTATATCCAAATGGATAGGACACTGTATTTGGTACTGCTACACTCACCATGGAAAATCAGTCCCAAATAATATTAGGCCACATTCCACCAGGGCAACAGCCACTTCAACAGCCTTTCTCAGAGGAGTACATACCAAGGAAATTTTGGAGGCTGTAACTTGGAGTTCATTGCACACCTTTACCAAGCATTACCACCTGCCTCTTTACTCTAAATCCAGAGCAGGCTTTGCCACTGCAGTTCTGCAGGGCCTCATAGCCAATCCTAACTATTTATAGACCAGCCACCCAATCTCAGCTTTGGGATTCTACCCAAGTGTAATGACTGCAGCAGTGTAACACGATGGACATAGTACAGTTTTCTACCTGCCATAAATGTAGATGTTCGAGTGTTCACACTGCTGCAGTCCAGGTTACCCTCCCTCCATCCCCTCTGAACTAGCTGGACTTATCTATACCTTTCTACCCTATACAACCTTTGGGGTGTATTTGCTGGTAACTGAAGCTATTGTTTTTATTTTATATGTATATTTTTGATTAACAATATGTATCGCCTTCCTACTTGGGGGCATCTGACATCTGGGGCAAGAAAAATTGAAGAAAATGGCATCGGGTGCATCTTATATACACCTGGCGCACTGACGTTCGGTAAGAAGCGACAGTAACCGACGCCGGACCAAGACTTTGGAACTCAGGCCGACTGCGGGACCGCCTGACGGCAGGATAACCCAAGTATGATGACTGCAGCAGTGTGAACACTCGAACATCTACATTTATGGTAGGTACAAAACTGTACTTTAGGGGGGTGTGGAGGGCACAACCCCCCCATGAGGGGTGCAGGGGAGGCTTGCCCCTGTATTAAAAATATGTTCAGTATTTTGAATTTTTGGTCTTTTGGGATTCAGTTCTTTTGATTTGTCAGTCTTCTGGCGTAGACCCATAAAAATTATCTTGTATTCTTATGGTTTAAAGGCAAGGAAAGCATAGTGATGCACTGTATTCGTTTGTGGACCCCTGTGACACATTGCTGATTACACTGTGCTTAATTTTGTAATTGGTCAAAAGTAGTGATCCTAAGGTCAGCGATGGCTTCCTTTCACTACGTGGTAGTGATACTTAACGTCTGTCTTTTGCACACACGTACTGTTTACCAGCTATTGGTCATGGTGAAAGAGCCCTTGCAGAAGAGGGAAATATGAGTGTTCCACTTGGATGACTGGCTCTTATTGGCCCTATTGAGGGATCCAATGTGGCTTCATTGCTGCTGTGGTTGCAGGTCTTGGGGATGTCTGTAAATTGAGAGAATATTTTTTGGTCCCATTTCAGAGGACAATCTTCACTAAGACAGAATCAGACACACACTACCTTTTTCCAATCCTTCTCAGAAGAAACCCCAGGAAGTCTTTGTCTTTGGTAGTGTGGGTGATGAGTTCAAGCTTGTGTCCCCCTGTATCTCTTAGACCTTATGGCATCCATGCAGTTCTGTTTGCATGCCAGCCTGTGCATATTTCGCACTAGCTGGTGACATGTGAGTGACTGTGAAGTCACCACCCTTTTAATGACCTTAGTCTCAAACCTTTTATCACGGAGGCATTGATTGGTGCATCAAACAGGTGCATGGGCCTTTAGTTCCTACAGGAGAACCAGGAATGAGTTTTGATGACCAGCAATTCACTAGTGATCTAACAGGGGCTCCTTCATTTTCCAGAAAAAAATAGACTCACTGAAACAGGGGCTTCACATGTACCAGCTTGTGCTTTGGGTGGTTTTTCTCACCCTAATAGCATGAAAATACAATTGCGACCGGAACCCCTCTAAATAGCTAGACTGTGGTGTGATATGTGAACATTGAAGGTGGCATGATCTTGTGTCCTTCAGTACAGAGAGGTGAGTGAATCTGTCAGTGGGCCACAGACCACCATGAAATCAATATTGACCTAACACTCAATTCTCATTAATGAGGGAGGAGAGTGCATTTGGTAGACTCCTGGAAATAAACTGCCAGTCTTGTCCTGGAGCTTTGATTTTGAGTCCTGTTTGTCCATGGATTTTTTGACCTGTTCACCATACTTGGAATGCATGCAGTGTTCTGTACCTGTTGTGATTCATTTAACGGGACAAGGGACGTTGATAGTGGACATTCACTCTCCTGTGGCAAAGAACATTTTTGTTGTGCTTTTCCACCATGCCTTCTGATTTAGCACCTCATCACAGTATTCAGAGGAGAAGGGCTACGACTCATCTTCATTTCTCCATTCTGATACAGAGTGTGATTTAACACCCTCGTGTCTGTAGCATTACAGTAAACTGCCCTAGTGCAGTCTAAGGAATAGCTGAATCCATTTAATGCTCTACTTGTTCTTTTGGACATCTGTCTCTTACTGGACCTCCATTTGGGGGTTTTAGAAGTGACTAGCATCAGCAGAAAGGCTACCACTCACTGATATCTTCTGCTAACTTGAAGAGGGTCTCTGCAAGTTTGAAGAGATATTCCATGCAATGTCATTCTGTGAGTTAGTCAGTGATCCTCACTTCTTGGGAACCTTTATAATGATTTTTTCCCCATAGTAATAGGAAATGTGTTATTCATGTGACAGTATCACATTATCATGGAGGGTAGAACTGTTTCCGAGCACTACTTGGATGTTCATCGTGCATACAGCTGCAGCAATCACAGATGGGTTTTCTGCCGTCAGGCGGGTCCTCGGTCGGCCGAATTCCAAAGTCTAGGTCCGGCGTCGGTTGTTGTCGCTTTCTTTCCTGATGTCAGTGCGACAGGGGTATATAAGACACAGCCGACGCCATTTTCTTCAGTCTTTTTTGCCGCGGGGTGCCCGAAGCAGAAGCAGTTCGCAAGTGCCTGTCGGCCAGCTCCTGAAATTACGAAAAATTGGAAACCGAAGTCTTCTTTAAAGCTAAGTACCCCGTTGAAACTTTTCTTGCCTCAGACCGATGTCAGACAAAGTTAACAATTGTATTTCTTGTGGGAAGCAAATACCGCATAAGGATTTCCATTCCCTCTGCATACCTTGTTTAGGCCCAGACTACAACGTCTCGGGCTGTCGCTTTTGCGCTACTTTCAATAAACGCACTATTAAGCGTCGGGCGGAGTTCGCCCAGCACCTTTTTGCTAAAGCCTTTGATTATAAAATGTCGTTGGAGACTCCGACTACCGTTTTGTCCAAAAAACGCAAGGACAAAGACCGACACGTGAGGTCCACGGTCTCCACCGACACCACGCCAAAACCGGCTACACGTGGTCCGGTTCTCAGCGAGACGCCTACGCAGCCCCTGACTACCGACGGCACTTCTTTGGCGGTGTCTTCTGTAACCGAGACCGCAGGTACCTCGGCCCATACCCAGACTACAACCACCGAAGCCACTGTGAGTGTTGAGCCTCCTAATGTGGACAGGTCCACTTCCACCCATGGTGTCTTTAGACCCTCATCTTCCTTTTCCATAAAGGCCTTTACTAAGTCCAAATCAGCCATGCATCCCAAGAGGCCTGTTGCACAGGGCCCATCTCCAGGCCCCATGCCTAAAAAGCAGATGCTAAAAATGGCTGAGGATTTAATTACTCTTATCAGGGGTTCCCAACCCCCTCCAGACAAGAGATCCAGAGTGGAGGAAGATTCTCCCTCTTCTGACCAGGGCTCCATTTTTTCAGAACATTCTGATGAAGAGGAACACTCATACTCCCCTTTTGAAGATTTTGATGCAGAGCAGTCCATTCCTTCTGTATCTCCCCCAGAGGATTTTTCTTTTGGGGAAACCTTGCACACCTTGAGGGAACACTTCCATTGGGAAGGCCAAGACTTTTCTGATTCCAAGAAAAGACTTAGGGAATTTCTTTTGTTACCTCAGCACAGACCTCTGGCGATACCTCCTGTCTTGGACATACTTGATGATGTTTACTCGGAGGCTTGCCTGAATCCGGATTCCCTGCCTCCTGCCCCAGTCAAGCCTGATAGGTACTACAGAGTTCCTAACTCTCACCAATTTCTTTACAAAAGCCATAATGCTGACCCTGAAACCATTTCTCAAGGCCCCAAGGGAATGAAGGCCTCTACTGCTAAGAATCCACTACCTTCCGAAGAGAGTCTAGATCCTTAGAAAGGTGGGGAAAAAAGGTATATACCTCGGCCACCCTAGCCATGAGGGCCTTAAATTGTCAGTTCCATATGCTTAAATATCAGCAGTTTCTGTTATCACAATTAAGAAATAAAATGTCTCAACCTGAACAACCAGATTTGAAGGAGTTGCAGGATATGATGCATAGTGCAGAACAAGTGGGTAAACACACCTTACAATGTGGCTATGATGCCCTAGAGGCCTCAAGTAGAGCTGCTGTGACAGGATCAGTCATTCGTAGACATGCCTGGCTTAGGGAACAAACCTTGCCTGATCATGTTAAAGCTAAGCTACTAGATGCTCCTTTACAAAAGGATGTACTATTTGGTACTAATGCTGAGGAGATACTACGGAAAATGGAAGAAAAAGCTAAATCTATGCAAACTGTCAAAGCTTTTCTACAGGTTCAACCACCACGTTTTAGCAGAAATTGGCCTTCAAAAAACTGGTCCTTTCCAGCCACGGACAAGCCCCAAAGAGGTAGATACAGGCACAAGGGGCAGAGGACAATCTCAAGGATCATATAGAGGCAGACAATGGCAAACTCCAGCACCAAGAGGTGGTGAAGACAGTGCACAACAATACAGGAAACAAACCCAATGACTTCCCCCTTTTCATGCCAAGCAAGTCTCAGCTGGCAGCACCCTTGGGAGGAAAGCTGGCATTATTTACAAGAAATTGGCATATTATCACAACAGACAAATGGATCCTGGACATTATAAACAGAGGCTACAGATTTCATTTTCACACACTTCCAAAAATGAGAGGCATGCCGAACCTGCCACACAATCAAAGGGCAGAGGCTCAAATACAAATTTCAAAGCTCATGGATATGAAAGCTATTCAAGAGGTACCTACTCACGAACAAGGTCAAGGTTTTTATTCCAGACTATTTCTGGTACCAAGGAAAGGAACCGACTGGAGACCCATTTTGGACTTATCCATCCTAAACACATTTCTACTCGTACCAAAATTCAAGATGCTCACATTACAGCAGCTTCTTCCCATGCTGGGCAAGGAGTTTTGGCTGGTAACATTGGACCTCAAGGAGGCATACCTGCATGTCCCAATCAGACAAAGCTGCAGAAGATACCTCAGATTTCTTGCAGGTTCAATCCACTATCAATTCTCTGCATTGCCCTTTGGCTTATCTACTGTGCATTCACGAAATGCCTGGCATCAGTAATTGCCTACTGCAGACTTCAAGGGATACAAATTTACCCTTATTTGGACGACTGCCTGATCCAAGCGGACAGCAAGCACATACTTCTGGAACATCTGGCTTATGTAACACGGTTATTGAATTCTCTGGGATACACAGTCAACAAAGAGAAATCCAGGCTAACACCAACTCAGAAAATAACTTTCCTGGGTGCCAACTTGGACACAAACACCCAGATGGCCCATCTTACGCCAGAAAAACAGGGGCAACTAACTCAGTACTTCAAAATACTAGCAAATTGTACCAGGCTCACTGCAAGGAAAATCCTGCAGGCTCTGGGCTTCATCGCATCTTGCATTCTTTTAATCCCATGTGCAAAGTTGCATATGAGGAAACTTCAATGGTACCTAAAAAACCTATGGTCTCAACACAGCCACAGTTTGGAAACAATAATACCAATAATCCCATGTTTGCAAAAGGAATTTCTATGGTGGGCCCAAGCATGCCAAACAAACACAGGTCTTCCATTCTGCAAGCCTCAAGCAAATCAAGTCATCACAACAGACGCCTCAGACTACGCCTGGGGCACATGACAGACAGGTGCATTCAGGGCAAATGGTCCCAAAAGGAAAATCACCTTCACATCAATCAAAAAGAAATGCTAGCAGTGATACATGCAATTACAGCTTTCAAGGACCTCCTGCATCCAGGGCAATTATTGATAAGAACAGACAACACCACAGTAATGTGGTACATAAACAAACAAGGAGGAACACATTCATACCCCCTGTGCAGGCTAGCCATGTCACTTTGGAACTTGGCTCTGGAATGGCAAATCGAACTTCAAGCACAGTACTTGCCAGGATTGGAAAACACGCTGGCAGACAATCTAAGCAGAAATATGACAGACCCACACGAATGGAAGTTGCATCCTCAAGTGTTTACAAAGATAATCCAAGCGTGGGGAAGGCCAGACATAGATCTCTTCGCCTCCCACAGGAATCATCAATTGAAAAAGTTCTGTTCAAGGACCTTTCATCCAAAGGCCTGGAGCGTGGACGCCCTTTGTTTCAGTTGGGCAGCATGGACAGTTTACGCTTTCCCACCTTTGCCTCTTCTGCCCAAGGTGCTCTTGAAAGCAAGAGCAGACAGACCGAAGATGATACTGATTGCTCCAGACTGACCAAGACAACACTGGTACCCACTCCTGAGGAGCCTAACACATACTCCTCCCTGGACCCTACCTCTAATGCCTCTTCTACTGACTCAGTACAGCTACAAAACTCTAAACAGTTAGCTGAAAACACTCAATCTGGCTGCATGGAAAATTCCTTAACACCACAACAGACCCTACTCTCCAATGAGGTGCAGGATGTCATTTTGGAGGCCAGAAGGCCATCTACTAGAAAGGCTTACTCCGCAAAATGGAAACGGTTTTGCGCTTGGAATGAGAAAGAAGGCCAGGATCCTAGAAAACTGAATTTTCCTCAGATATTACAGTATCTAGTTGAGCTGTTGAACAGTGGACTTTCATTTTCCTCCATCAAAATTCATGCCTCAGCCATTTCTGCAGAATACAACACTGATCCACCCTTATTCTCTAACCCACTTTTAAGACAGTTCCTCAGAGGGGCTAAGAATATAAGACCTCCTAGGAAACAACCAATACCAGCTTGGGATCTTAATTACATTCTAGAAAAATTAACATTGCCTCCCTTTGAACCAGCTGCCTCAACAGATTTGCAATATTTGTCCTGGAAAACAGCTTTCCTTCTGGCCATTACCTCAGCTCGTAGGGTTTCGGAACTACAAGCCCTCATGGCTGTGCAGCCCTTTCTCATCTTCCATCAGGACAGGGTTTCCCTACGAACCAACCCGCCATTTATGCCTAAGGTAGTATCCAGTGTAGCTTTAAATCAGGCCATACACTTACCTACCTTTTACCCCAATCCTCAAAACAAAGGAGAAAGGCTGCTACATTCCTTAGACATCCATAGACAGCTACGTTACTATTTGGACAGAACAAAGCCTTTCAGGAAATCAGAACAACTTTTTGTGTCCTATGCTGTAGGAGCTCAAGTGAAGCCAATTTCCAAACAGACAATTTCAAAATGGATAGGCCACTGCATACGGTTTTGTTACTCCTTTCATGGCAAATCTGTTCCTACAGGCATCAGATCCCACTCCACAAGGGCCACAGCTACCTCTGCAGCCTTCCTCAAAGGAGTCCCTACCAAAGATATTTTGGAGGCAGCCACTTGGAGTTCTGTGCATACCTTCACAAAACACTACCACCTGCCTTTATACTCCAAAACTAGAGCAGGCTTTGCCACTGCTGTGTTGCAGGGCATTCTGGCTCCTCCCAGTTCCACCTAGTGCCTACCACCCTGTGCGTAGCTTTGGGATTCTACCCATCTGTGATTACTGCAGCTGTATGCACGATGAACATAGTACAGTTTTGTACCTACCATAAATGTAGATGTTCGAGTGCTAATACAGCTGCAGTACAGGTTTCCCTCCCTCCTTCCCCTCTTGGTAAAGGCCTAGTGGCTAACACCTCCTCATACAACCTGATTGGGTTATCCTTCTGTGGTGTATTTGCTTGCAACTACTGATTTTTGATTATATTGCATTGCATGATTATATATATAATTTATGTATTGCCTTCCTTCTGGGGGCACCTGACATCTGGGGCAAGAAAGACTGAAGAAAATGGCGTCGGCTGTGTCTTATATACCCCTGTCGCACTGACGTCAGGAAAGAAAGCGACAACAACCGATGCCGGACCTAGACTTTGGAATTCGGCCGACCGAGGACCCGCCTGACGGCAGAAAACCCATCTGTGATTACTGCAGCTGTATTAGCACTCGAACATCTACATTTATGGTAGGTGCAAAACTGTACTTTTTAAGCAGTTCCTTTGAAGGCTTCCACATCTTGTCCTTGGCATCTAAATTTTTAATGATTGACACTGCCTTTCTGCATTCAAATAAACTGTGTGGTGACTGTAAGATTCTGTTTGAAAGCACTTTATTGTTGGCTGTCTTTTTTGCAGTATCTGTGAGCTGCATGCCCTTATGTGTGGAGCTGTATTAAACTTATTTGCAAGTATCTGTATCTGTCCAGACTAGCCAGTATCCAATATTCTTATCATACCTCCATTTACCTCTTGGCTAGCTTCTGTGGTGTCTGGGCCTAATACTAAAATCCATGTCTCCAAGATAATAGAATTGCTGAAAGCAGGGCTCAGAACCTTGCCTAAATTGTAAATTTTGAAAAAAGTTATTTGCATGGGATTCACATTTTCTGCAGTGTAACTTGACTCAGTAAAATGCAATAGTTTTGCTTAAGAAAAGTTACAGGGTCTTAAACCACTTCATGTTTTTGGCCTGTTGACTTCAAATGGTTGCTGCACGTCAATAAGTTATATTTTAGACCCTTCAAATTTTAATCAAGAAACAAACTCACTGATCTGACTGGTGTGTAATCTTGTCCATGCGAACTGAGAAAATCAGGAGAAGGACATAGTGACTTTTCCGGACCGATACCATCTCCTTTCTTTAGATAAACTGTTCGGTTTTGTTGCCATCAAACTGCTGCTTGATCCAGTGCATGGGGTGGGGAGTTCTTGCTAATGAAATTGTTCCTTGGGCTCAGAAAGATAGTTTCAGTAGCATGTACATCAGTGTATGAAAGCTGGTTTAAATATTCGTCATTAAACTTACCTTGGAGTTGAACAGGGATAACAAAACTAGTAAGAAAACCTATCAGAGGTATCTGTAAGGTCCTCCGTGAAGAATGACTTCCGTGATTCACAGCAGTGCCACCTTCCTCCAGATCTGAAAATCCACACCTTTCTGCCTTGTATTTATGGAAGGAAGTTCTATATGTGTGCAAGTACTGTGAAAAGCAAGGAACCATAAGCATTACATTGGTGGCATTTTGGCTACAGTATATCTGTAGTTGGGGGGGGGGGGTGGAATTCCTGCATCTGACAATCCTGAAAAATTTGGTGGTGGTGGCAGTGGGGGCTAAAGGGACCAGTTGATGCATGCATATGAACAGTTTTCCATACTTAATACATAACACTGTAAAATTAGATTATTTTTATTTTATTTATTGTATTTATCCTTTGTTGGGCATTTTTTGGCCAGTACTAGTAACTTCTTTTCAGGGGACACACAGTAATATTTATACTCCTGGGAAAATTACACCAGGGCATCAGGGACCATCTCGTGTTTTAGGCCTGTACAGCTAGAGTGCATGCACACATCCTGTTCCTAGTGCAGTGGCGGCTGGGAGGACCGTGTGCATGTGAGAACATGGCAGAGAAAAGAGGAATCATGTTTTATTTGAGCAGAGATGAGGGAGCAGCAGAGTTAAAGATTTGGAGAGTATATTTCAGAAAGAGTTATTTGTGGATATGGAGTCAGAAAAAGAAGTGAAAGAAGATTGTTTGCTCTCCATTTGGGATGGTTGCAGGATGATTTATTGAAGGAAATGATTGACCAGATTGAGCCGGAGAATGGTGGAGATGCCTCTTGGAGTGAAGTGATGGAAAAAATCCAAAAGGCAAAGTAGAGATGATTCTAAGGAAAAAGGACAATGAAAGGCAGAATAAGGAAAAGAAATTGTATGTTGAGGCAGCTGCAGGAGGAGGTTGGAGAAAAAGGAGGACAGCGAGAAAAGCATAAAAAATGAAATGTATGTTCAGAATCCGAGAAAAGTGAGAAATAATTAAGTAGGTATGACATCTGGAACAATATTTTTGTACCGCTGAAAACTGATGCCCATGCAGTAAGGGTTTTCATTCTGATAAACAGATGTTTTGTGATATTTTTGAGAATGGACATAGGGAGAAATTTTTATGTTAGTATGAAAAATGTAAGGATGAGATCTCTTGGAATTTGTGTATAATTAACATTTAATCGAAAGACTAAAAAGAAAATACATGGGCATTTTAACATGTACATTGAAAAATTAATGTTAAAAAGACATTTAGAAGAAGTATGTAGTAATGTTATGGATATTGTGAAAGTCTGAAATTCTGCATACAAATGACAAGTAACTGAAGCATGCAAAAAAAGAAAAACGGCACCAAGTGTAACACTGACACCAAGAATGCAAATAACTATATATTTAAATGAAGAACAAATCCAGCTATGCACTTTTGTCCCTAATATCAACCAGGACTTCATCAGAACTAGTTAAAGTTATGTAACCATTGTTTAAATAATTTATGTCAGAACATACATAGACCCTAAGCATAAGTTCTAAACACAATCCATTATATGCATGAAATCTCTTTAAAAAAAAAAAAAATGAAAAATTCAAAACTATTTTTTTTACCACAATAACATGCACTTACTTCATTACACAAAAGCATCTCATAAGTAGCCTATCTCATTTTCAGATCAGGAGTAATTGATAAAACAGCATTAATCCTTTTATATGCATTAAGGTGAAATTGCCACAAAAGTTCCTTATATTTTAATAGTTTCCCAGGTCCCTCTCTGGGATTGTGAGGTACAATCTCCAAAATATCAAAACTAAATTTCTTGAAATCTTGACAAATCACTGAATGTTTATATAAAAATGTTATTAGATTTATTAATGTCATGTATATGTAAATTCTCTTTCTAAGAGAATCTCATCTCTTTTTAAGTTCTGATGAAGTAGTGGTTGACATTAAGGACAAAAGCACTTAACTGGATTTGTTGTTTATTGAAACAAATACTGATTTTTATTCTTGGCGTCAGTGTTACACTTGGTTCTGTTTTTCCTTTTTTCTGCATGTTTTGGTTATATATTGTAAAAGTTTATTATAGCAGGGTTTTTGGATGAGTGGTTGAAAAAGTATGGTGATTTTTGTGTGTGTGTGTGTGAAAGAGAACATTTGATTGACAAATATAGTAAAAGGAATTTTTTTTTGGGGGGAGGACATAATACAAAAGATGTGAAATAAAATGTTATAGATGTAATTAAATGGCAAACTTCGACTGTAGAAAGGAGAGCAAAATAAACATTCAAGAAAGTAAAGAATGGGGATAGTTTATAAGAAGAAATAATGAAAGTTATAGATAAAAAAGGAACAAAAGGTAGTTAAGGAAGGTTCTAAAGTAAGCAAAGAAGAAGACATAGGTTGCAAGGAAGTAAAATTACAAAAAAATGGAAAAAGCATAAAATATAGTAAATGAAAAGAAAATGTAAAGGAATAAGGCTGAAGAAAGTAAAGAAGGAAATGGGTGACTGTAAAGTGGTTACCCTAAATGTGAACAACGTTATGACTGATGTAGGAAGGTTGATGGTGTACCGTTGGTATAAAGAAATGAATGCAGATATAATTGCATTAATTGGCTCCTCTTTTCACTACATGTTAATCTTATATCTGATTTGTTATGGAGTGGTAATATAGAAAGGAATTTGGGTATAGAGAGACGTGTGGGAAGTGTGGTGATCAATAATGAAAACTTTTTAATTTTAGATCATCTTAGCAGGAAGAATGTATATAATTGGTTTTCAATTAGAAGGGGAGTTTGTTCTATGCAAATACATCAAGCAAAGAGAGAGTAAATGTTTGGTTTGCTGATACCTTACATTGTAGTTAATATGAATATTATTTTGATGGGGGGGATTTTAATTGTAATTTAAGAAAAGATGTAGGTAAAGTTGCTGAAGATGTTAAAAAGAGTATTATGTTTGGGTGGTTTTATAGGGAAAATAATTTGCGTATAAAAGGTTAAAAACTGAGACTCTATTCAGAAATGGAATTTATGGGATGGAAGGTAATAAGGTAAGTTAAAATGTTAATGCATTAAAGAACTAATGTACTGTGTGAAAATAAGCAAGTAAAGTAAGGTTGATGGGTATGGATGTGAAAAAAGGCTTATGACATATTAAATAGACCGATACAGAGAATTTTGGAGTGTTATAATGTAAATAAATAAATATTAAGATTACTGAGAGAGACAAATGATAAAAGTATAAAACAGAGTTTTGATTAATGGAAAAATAAATAAATATGTAAAATACATAAGCGGTTAGAAAACATGCCAATGAGTAGTTTAATTTTTGTGATGTATATGAATGTTTTAAGTGAAGTATATAAAGAAATGAGGATATGCTAAATTTTGATGTAAAGACGAAATTGAAGTACCATTAATAATGGCATGTGGCTTTGTAAACAAAAATCCCAATATAAAAGCATGGTATTTTCATATTCCCAAAAGCATATACACAAAATAATAATATAACTTGGGACTCGGTAGCAGTTAAAACGATTAGTAAGAATGGTCTAATTTACTGGCATCAGTTGATAAACACTAATAAAGTACTAGTCATGGAGCAAATTATTAGTGAGTACAACCTTGAAATTAAGGTTGTACTTGCTAATCATTTTTATTGAGTGAGTTTTTACTACTCACCTCTTTCCTACTAGCAGTATACCCATTCCTATAACTAGTCACACCACTACACCAATTAAGCCAACATTTCCCATCATGCCAAGCCACATCCCGGTTCTGTCATTTATAACTGCCTCCACCTGATCTCTTTTATGTAACCTTACATCCTACAGTACTCAGCTTCAACATTGCCACCAGTCACCAACCTCCATAATCCCACCTGTCTTCCCCCAACTCACTCCCACATTTATAACTTCTCAACCTTCCTCACCTACAACACCTTACCTTCCTAAAATTAACCCCCCCAGCTACTCATCATCTCCCCGAGGCAAGACGAAACACTATCTCCCTCTCCACCCACCCCACACATTTCTTTCCTTTCTCACAACCCTGCTTCTTTCTGGGAGCATTCATCCCAACCATGGACCTCATTTCCCCTCCTCTTCAAACCTTACTCCTACTCTCTCCACCTTTCCTCAAAGTATCACCCCCAAAAACACCTATCTTTGTATGCTATGAACATAAGAAGCATAGTTAACAAAACAAGTGAATTCCATGCCTGGTTTATCCCATCACTCTCCTGACATCCTAACTATCTGCAAAACCTGGTTAAAACCCCATATTCCTGACAGAGATTCCATTCCCCCAGGTTGCAACATCCTCCAACTAGACAGAATTCTGAGAAAATGTGATGGTGTTGCTATCATGTACTCCACCCACCTCACTGTTACCCCTCAAACTATCCCTTCCCCCCTTTACTCCCCAGCCAAGCTACTAGTCACAAAATGTAAACTTTGTGCTCATACCTTTAACATTGTAGCAATTTACATTCCCCCTGGTGACAATATTACAACACTAGAAAATATTCTCTACTGCCTCACCCAACACCTACCAAATGAAACAATACTTATCGGTGGTGATAACATAAACTGGCAACATCTCTCATCAGATTCTCCCACATCCAGTATTAATATACATGGTTTCTCCCAACTAGTATCTACCCCCAATTATACTACAGAATCAACCAATCATAACTCTCTCCTTGATTGGATTCTAATCTCCCACCCCCAAAAATATTTCCCTGAAACATTGCCAGATGCTCTTAATGACCACTGTCCCATCAAAGTCTTTAGATACACCCCACATTACAGCAGACCACACAAGTACATAGTTTGTTGCAAATTAATAAACTTTGATCCCAACACATTAAACAGTCAAATCTCAGCTATCAACAGGTCTTTCCTTAGGCAACTACCCCTTGACGAAGCAGTAACCAGATTTAATTCCATATGCCTAAACTGACTAAACTCCCTGGCCCCATTACGCACTGTTAGGGTTAAATTGACAGTATCCCCTTGGCTAACCCACACCACCTGCTCCCTAATGCTAAAGAGAGACAAGGCTTGAAAGCTCTGGTCCAAAACTAAACTTCCATCTCATCTCATACAGTACAAAGAACTTCACAACCTCACCAAGAAATCGGTTTACAATGGTAAGAGCATTTTCTGTAACAACCTTCCGACCACAAACATAGAAAATCCCAAGAACTTCTGGCACACTATCAATCAAATTCTACATCCAGGCAAACCTCCTTCCCCAAACCATGTCCCTCTAACTCACCACTAGAAATTGCCACCAACTTCAATTCTTATTTCGTTGAAACTATCAGCAAATTAATTACCCAAACAATCCGCAGCACAAACATCACTGTCCCCATTATCCCTTCTCCTCTTCCCACAAGCCCCTCTCTGGCCTTTTCTCTCAAAATTGTCTCAACTAACTACATTAAATCCCTATTTCTAAAACTTAAACCATGCTCCCCCTCCATGGACAAACTCCCCCACTCTTTCTCCAGAAAGCAGCCACCTCTTTAGCCCTCCCCATCTCTATACTCATTAACCGCTCCATTACAGAGGCCAAAGTACCAGCAATCTGGAAAGACTTCTACACCTTACACATTCATAAAGTAAGTAACTCCTCTGAACTTTCCAGTTACAGACCCATTGCTATTCTATCCCTTAAAATTCTGGAGAAATGTGTACACAAACAAATCCTTCAATACCTCCCTCAAGAGAACCTACTTACCCCCACTCAGCATGGCTTTCACCCTAAGCATAGCACCTTTACTGCCCTAATTTCCTCCACTAACACCGTATCACAAGCTAGAGATTAAAACAAACTAGTCTGTTGTCTGTTTCTCGATCTCTCCAAGGCTTTCGACACTGTCTCCCACTCCCTCCTCTTACACAGACTCTCAGAACGCAACCTGTCCACCTTCACAATCTCTTGGTTTACTAGTTATCTTAACAATAGACTCCAGTCTGTCAAATGGCTTTCCGCAATCTCTCCTACGCTACCCCTCAGGGATCAATCCTTGGCCCACTGTTATTTAATATCTTCACCAGCCAGCTGTATAAATCCTACCCACAGTCATCACTCATTCAGTACGCAGATGACTCCACCGTTATTACCACAGCAGATACCCTCATTAACCTACAGCCTACTACCCAGGCATCCTTCCTATCTATTGAGAACTGGCTCACCAAGAACCAGGTTATACTAAATCCCAAAAAGACAAAACTCCTGCTATTTCTCCCTAAAAACACGAGAAATCTTAAATCTTCCTTCTCTATCATATCCCACAACAACACCCTTATTAATGTGGAATCACAGACCAAACCACTTGGGGTCATCATTGACGACCAACTGAAGTCTGACCTACACATTCTTAATATTAAAAAAGAAACACCAAAAACTGGGACTCCTTTACAGGAATAAGAAATTCTTATCCAATGAAGCCAAAATTGCACTGTCCCACGCCTACCTTCTCCCCTGCCTACTCTATGGCTCATAAATCCTCACCAACCTTCAAACCACCTTCCTATCAAAACTATTATCCACCTATAACAAAGTGGCTAACTTCATAAACCAAATAAGCTGAGAAACCACAAACAAGTAAAATACGGTCACTGCAGTTCGAAAAGCGCTTCAAATAAATAGTTTCACCAAAGTATTGCTGGTTTGCGAATTTGACTAACTGCAGTGATGGTATTTTACTTGAAAGTGGCTAACTTCGCTGTAGATTGCCCCAACTACTCACACCACTGCCTAGCTCTTAAAAAGTTAAACTGGCTAGAACTACCGTACAACCTACTCCTCTCTCAGCTTCAAATGATAATGTCTATACTGTATCTTCTCTCCTTCTGTCCCAGCATATCCATACTCCTCTCTCCCTACTCACCACCAAGATCTCTCCGAAGTGCTGAGCAAAACCTTCTCACTATCTACAATAAGTCATAACCTGTATAGCTGCTCCCTGGCTCAAGCTTGGAATAAACTTCCACTGGACATTCAAAACATCAATCATCGACATTTCAAAACAGCTACCAAAAGCCTACCTAAGCTAAACTTGGATCTGTCAGTGTAACCACCCTCCTTGACCAACTTCCCCCCCACCATTCAACTCTGTCTCCGAACCTTTTTCCTCTCTTTTCTACTGCCCTTACTGTGTATCAGCCTTGACATAACTAGGTCCTGACTACATTAATATTCTACTAGCAAAGCAGCTATTAAATGAACTAATAGTTGACTAACTCACGCTCTTTAAATATTGTACTGGAGAACATTTATAATGTTGATTGTAAATACTTTGAGATGTTACCATGTATTATATATAATTTTTCTTTTAATATTTTTGAGTATTCGTGTTATACTGTTCACAATGTATTTGTTTTTATTTACTTGTGGAGCTTTTCTCCCAGGGCCTTCGCCGAAAAAGGCCTTCGGCTCATTCGGACTAACCCGGTCAACAAACGTCAAATAAATAAATAACGTGGTTAACACTGCAGGGATTAAGACAAACAGTTTTAAACCAACAGGCACTAATGCTGGTCTGTTACGGAAAAGGTTCCTAAGTTTATAGAGCAGTTAGTAAAGCTGATGGAATTTCCCATGAATGGGAAAGGAATTTTATCAGTTAAAGAAACGAGTTCATGTCTTTGTGTCTTTCGGCTTTTCCCAGTTAGGGGTCGCCACAGCGGAACTCCGGTCCGCTAATGATTGGCTGTTGATTTTTATGTACCGGCTTGCCAGACCTGACGCACAACCTTCAACGAAGGTACGCCCATTCACGCATGTCTCCACGCAGAAGACGCTCTAGCTGAGAATTGAACCGGACAGCGTCTTACTGTGAGGCAACAACGCTACCGCAGCACCACCACCACGGGTTAAAGAAACAAGAGTTCATAATAAACAAAATATATGGAAATACTATGAAACAGTTAATGGTAAAATGCCAGATGATAAAGATAAACTAATTCTTACATCTCCAGAACTAACATCTTTATCACTATATTGGCAGCTTTTCATGTGGCAATTTATACACAGAGCATACTTAACAACACACAAATTAGAACTAATATATAATAAAGAAAATAGATGTTGGGAGGTATAAATTACAATCAGTAGCCAATTGGCAACACATGTTCTATGAATGCCATTTACTTAAACAATATTGGGAAAGTATTAACTATTTGTTACAGGCAGTGTTCACTGATAATTTCCAACTTAACAAAATGTCTAGTTTTGTTGAACACCTGTGCCGTCTTGTGTTCCAAGGCAAAAATATGTAATTTTGTGGACTCTCCTTGCTATTTCACAGAACTGGAAATCTGTAACTCCTCGCAGTTGGAATTGAAAACAATGAAGGAAAGAACAGAATGACCTACTTCCTTAAGCATTGTCTGGCAGAAAGTAAATCAAGTGCTGAAAACAGAAAACTGTAATAAATTGTAATCTTATTCAAAGATACATTCAAGAAAACAAAGTTTTTCAAGTATAGACATTCTGTGTAAATAGTTGGTTTAGTAATGTTTGTTTTTGGAATTGTTTCTCCACTTTAAGCTTTGACTATGTAACTATTTCTTTACTATACATACTGTGTATATGTTTCTGAAAATAAATAAAAATGTATTTTTATTCAGTAAAAAAATGTTATGTGCAGAAGATGTAATAATTACAAAAATATAATGCTGATGGAGATTTAGATCAGTTGAAAACATTAGATGGTGTATGTTTGAAATTTTATGAAGTAAAAAGCAAGGAGTTTGGAGGAATATTGAAGATAGGACATTTTGATTTTAGTAGAAATATAGAGATTTTAAGTATTCATTTTGTAAGTTGCGAAACTATGAAATTTCAGTGATTAGAAATAAATAGATAATGTTAGTATTTTATGGATATCTTTTTAATTTTTAATAAAAGTGTATTTATTGAATGGGTATGTTTTAGGGAAAGTTTAGTTTCTGTTATGATTTGCCCAGAAAACATAGATAATAATAGTAAAATTGTTCTGTTTTTTATGGGTTTTAGGTTTGAAACTAGCAAAGAAAGGGGCTATATATAATGTGGATGGGATTGGAAATGAGAGAGAAATTTTGTGTATCCTTGGGAAAATTTAAGGAAGGAAGGGATCAATCAAAGGTAAAAAAATTAGAGGGGAAGGAGGACAGGATTTTTACTGAGGTTAATGACTATCTATATTGTATTCTGTTTTCTACACGCACACACTTTTTCTGGCTTTCCTTGTACTGTGTTATCCTATAGAGAATGCATTGCTTATACTCTGTAACTAAGACTAAACTGTATTAATTGTGTGACTAATGTGTAAAAAAAAAAAAAAAAACACTGACTGACTGCTTGTTAAATTGAACTATGGAGCTTTTCTCCCCGGGTCTCTGCTGAAAAAGGGCTAACAGCCCAGTCAGACACCCCAGTAAACAAATGTAAAATAAAAATAAATAAATAAATAAAAAGTTACAAAGTGAAAGCAGAGGTGAAATAATAAGGCAGTGGGATACAGCAATTGCTTAGAATGTGGGAAGTTAATGTATTGAAGAAGCAGCTTTAAAATGTTGGAAGGTTAAGAGATTATGGGAACAATTTTTAAAGTGTAAAGAACAGGGGAATACTATAAAAATGAAGATATAAAATATTTGTTTTGGCTGGTTTGGAAGGGATCCTAGGTTAAATCAAAATATATTAGGCTAGACTAAGAGAAATGTTATTTAACAAAACTTAAAATGACAAGGAAATTTTAGTTAAGATAAAATTGTTTTTACGATACAGGGGACTAATTGTTTAAAATGTGTTTTTAATGGGGGTATTTATGCATTTGTATGTATCAAATTATTTGAGTATGTGTTTTGCATCTATGATGGAAAATCTAAAGATTTTAATATTTAATGTAAGAGTATGTGGATATGACTGTTTATGGATGTGTCAGTAAAGAACACCTCCTTTTATTGATTGTTGCCATGGGATCATTTATATCCACCCAAGATACCACCAACTCAGGCACACGGAACTTTGATTTAACATCTTAACTGAGAAATGGCACACTGAGGAGTGCAGCACCCACCTTGTGTTGCAGTGCAGCTATAACAATCAGTCTACCTAGTGTGGGAATAGAACCCACAGCCTTCTGCACCAAAGGCGTGTGTGCTACCTTTTGCACTACTAACAATGTTTCAGTTTTATACTAGTGTTGAATATATGTGGTTTCCTAGTTGAACCAAATGCAAGACATTCAAATCAGGTTTCACTGTACAAGACTTTAAAATCATTCATATTTAGTGCATGATTTCTGCACATCAGACATATAATATATTGATACCTTTAAATTCTTGTTGCACTTCTCTGTGACCTCACACTGTTGCAGACATTGCTTTTAGTTTTGCATAGTTTATTTGCATTTTTAGAATTAATTTTATGCCAAAACAGATTTTTTTTTCAGAAAGTTTATCAGCTGTGTTCATTCATTTTGTGATTTTAACGAATGAAACTGTTGTCCCATAATGTAGGGATTGCAGTGTGTGTGTATACATATATATATATATATATATATATATATATATATATATATATATATATATATATATAATATGTAATTAATGTGTGTGTGACAAAGACATTTTTGAAGAAGGCACTGTAAGCAATCCTACACTTGGTGGAGTAACTTCTGGCAGCTAGCCATCTGGTGGCAAATGGTAATGCTGTCTACAAACCACATAGAAAGGGTTGCTTAGGCCATGCAAACCTTCCTTTACCCAGTGCAAAACATAGTAAAGTTGTATTTGTTTTTGTTAATTGTTTTGAGTGTTTTCTGCTTTGAGAGGTGGGCACAAATTGACACCATCTTATATGAGTAGAAACAAATGAGATTGCCATAGTACTGAGTGTAGAATACAGGGATCCAAGTCGTTGACTACCACCACACACATTTCAGGTGTTAAAAGGGGTTGACAGAAGGAAGTGGTAGTCAGTTGGTGGTAATATACAATCTTTGCATAATGAATTAAGTAATATCACAAGACTGGAAGCTGACATAAAAATTGTATCCAAGAATCTGATAGAATGTTAGACCAATTAAGTTTCACCTCCACACTAGAAAAGGTAATGGAGTAAATTCTGAGGGGCAGGATTGTGGATTTCCTTAGTGCTTTCTTATAGGTAGACAGCAGAATTGTTGAACATACACATGGGTCAGTTCAAGTTATCCAGTTCTTTGAAACTGGATCACTTCTGATGGTGTTATGGTGTATCTGGACTTTCATGGGACCTTTGGTCCCTTATTGGAGGGTGATAAGAAAGTAAAGTGGTAGGAGTTAGGCAGCAAAATTCAGTAGGAATAAAAGAAAATTCTGTTGAGCAAGAAACAGATTGGTTAAGGATGTATTGATTATTAAAAAAAAAAAAAAAAAGTAAGAAAAAAGTGTTACAGGGCACATTGCTGGAGATTGCCCTGTTTGTGTCTTGTTTACATTAAAGCCGAAGAGCGCGGTCAGCCTTTTTGCTACTGGTACCATCACTAGTGCAGTTGTTTGGCGTTGCATGGAGAGGCGAGGTCTGCAGATGAAACCTGATACGGTTACAAAAAGTACTGGATTATGCTTTTTGATTAGAGGAAGTGTGGAACATAATACAGGATAGGTAATGTGGTCCTTTGAATAACTGGGAGAAAACTCTTATTGTAGTTGCACATAGAATGAACTGTGCAATACACTTAGATAACCAGAAGTAAATTGCAACGAATAGCTGAAGAGAAACTAGATGAAGTACACACAGGCAACATAGATTGTGTTTTGCAGCCCATATCTGGAATAGTCTGTGTAGTGTCCTGGAAGGAAGCAGTACTGAAGGAAAGTGTTTTCCAAGCTAATGGGGCAGTGAAATGCCAAGGATTGGTCAGCAGGTTGAAGAGACTGTAATCATAAACAGATTTGTTTTTTGTTGGAATATCTGCTGCAATCTCTATGCATCTTCAGCAGGCAAAACTAAGTCACTAACGGAAGCTAACACACAAAGTATGTGGCTTGCACACACACCACAGTAAGGTACATGGCATGTACACACACCGGAAGTGGTGGAAAGGTTATGTTACAGATGCAGTATGTTGTCAGGGAGAACATTATGCGTGAAATCTGGGTGATAGACTTGTAATCTCTGAAACATTTTCTTTTACTGGGGTTTTGGAACAGACTGAGGTTTGGTCAGTACTTGGGTGTTTGTAACCAGTGGAAAATTAGCGAAGCAAGGAAACGTGTATGGAAGGGGATGTTGCAGTAGTTGGGTGGACTTTATTGCTTGAAAGTCTTTACGGCATCTTCAAGTATTTGTATGCTGTTGAAGCAGTTATGTCAAAAATGTAGAATGGTGGTGGTGATGATAGAGACGTGGGATTTGATCATGTGACATGGAACAGTCCCCTACTGGTTTACAGTATAGTATAAAGAGGATTTTGACAAGTTTAGGATTTCAAGATTTCTTTTATTTTAATATCTAAAGAAGCTTTTGTGATTGCTATGAATCTGACGGTTCTTTATTTATCCTGCATGACTGAGTTTAGAAAAAAAGAATGAAATAATTTTTGCATGAAGAAACACTAATTGGATAAAACTCTATATTTAAAACATTCAAATTTGAAGTAATAAAAGCTTGCACACATTAATGAACAAAGATACTTTTCCTCTCTCATGTTTCATTGTCATTGGTTCTTTGATCATTTAGTGTTTGACCACCGATGGGAAGGTAAGGCTAGTCTGATGACAACCATCCTAGTTACTCTGCATTTTGTTTTACTCCAGAAGATTCAGCTTTTCAGTTTTGGTATGTAACATTAAGTTGATGTTTAGACATTATTGAAAAGGGTAGTGCATGCATTTTTATGCATTAGTTCTTTGTCATCAAGCCTTTTGGATACTTCTTGTATGAACTTGACATGTGCCAGTCTCCGAAAGAATGATTTTAAAAAGTATGAAGTAGGGTCATTCGTAACTGCAGGCTACAAGACAGCCTTATCCCATGCATAAGATTTAAGATCTGATGGTTAGAAGGCTACACTGGATTTTAAAATCACTTCTCATTGTACAGCAGTTCTTCATCAGGTGCTTCCTCCTTGCTGTGCCGCTGCTCTTTTGACACTCATATTTTCTAGGAGCTGCTATGTGTTGTGGGGTTTTTGGTAGTTGTTGAAACTGTGGGGTCTGTGTGCTTCATCACTTTGTTATAATCAGGACATGAGCATTCGACCTGTTCTGTACCCACCTTAGGGCCTAAAATACACAAGACTTCATTTCTGCAGCTTTCATAGAACACTTTGTTGCCAGTCTTCTTTTTGCAATGCAACTTTAAATGGCACAAGTTAGATGAATCTAGAGATCACCGTACCCCTTCCTTTGTAAAGAAATGTGTTTACTGTGTCCTAGTGACGATGTTTTCATTGTGAAACCTACTGGTTTGAATTGTGAGCAGTGTGGTGCTTCAGAGTAGTCCAAATGTCATTGTCTTAGGTCTTCATGTCCCAGCTGATTACTTTTGAGTCTTTTTTTTTTTTTCCTGATAATTGGAAAACCTGTTGATGTTCTCAAGGCTGATGTTGATGGCGGTCACACTGGGTGCATTATTCATCCTAACATATAAAACTGCTTTTGAACTCTGTCCAATGATTTGATGATGCTTATCAATTTAAAACAAATGGGCATTCCCTATTACCACACAGACTGCCACCTGAGCTGCACAGATAACGTGCTTTGTCTTGTAGTATTTGCTAAGGGGTTAAATTATAGTTTTTCATAATATTTGCCAGTGGTTAAATTACAGTTCTTATCTTATGTTGTTGGCCTTTTGTCAGTAGATTCATTTCTTCTGTTGAAAAGGCATGGAAGCCTAACATCCCAACTTATTTTCTAGCTGAAATTGAATTTGTTGATGCAGTGTTGGTGACTAATGGTTAATAAGCCTTTGCCTGGAGCTGCTGTTACACTTTGATTGGGATACAGATGATGTTTCCTAGATATCAGTTTGTCTTCGTCTGAGAAAAGAGCAAGGAAAATGTATGTTTAATCGGCTTGACAGGTTATCATACAGACCACCCGGCAACCATATAGTGTTGTTTAGATAATTCTTTTTCTGAAAGTATGGCAGTTATGCAAAAGCATAACATTAAGTTCCTGCAAGTATCTGTCCCTCATTTACCCCCTCAGAAATAAAGTTAAAAAAATGAATCTTGAAACTGTGGAACAGAAGCACTGTACTGTGTCACTATTACCCTGATTTGCAACTCATAATAATTGTTGTGATAGAAAAATGTAATGGAACCTGCCATTTCCAAACACGTGTGTCTGTCTACAGCTTATTATGAAGCATTGCTGTAGCAAAATGGAATAAACCTACCGTGTGGTAGAGGCGATAAATTGACACAGTTCTTCTATAATGTGCAGGCAAGAAACAGGAGCAGAGAGGATTTGTTGTCATTTATAGTGTCTTTCTGTTCATTCAGTTTTGTTATTGGTATTTTGTCTGGTTTTGCATTTACTGTTGCCATTTGTTAATATCAGACACTGTTGGGAATACTCGCTCTGCATGGGCACATCAATTTTTTTTCTTTTATGTAAAATCATATGCTGAAATTGGATGACACTTATTGAACAACATATAGTCGCTGATATTTTTGTAATATGTGACTGTGTGCGGTGCTTTGTTCTGCATGTACGGGGTAAAACATTGTGATAGATTTGTGCACATTAGATGATATTTATTCCTTTTTCTTTCTTGCATGTAATCCACCTGTGCTACATCTCAGGGCATGTGTTGACTTTATACTTTCCTTTGCTGCTTATCAGCGTCTCTGCAGGCTTCTTGATTTGAATTTCAAAAATGGGGAGTGAATGAATCTTTTGCTCGCTGAGCTTGTGTTCCTAGGTACTCCTGCTTTGCTATCTGCTTGATAACCAGGGAATTGAGAGCAGGTTTAGGGATTATTTACAGCTGCTGAGGGGATTTTGATTAAGGGTTACAGTTTCTATTGCTCCTGTGCCAAAGTGTATGGTCGGTGAAAATTAAGAGGAGGCATAAAGTTTTTTCAATTTTTCTGGTATTGACCAAGGTTTTTGTGTATTAGAACTGAACAGTAAAGTACAAATGTCACTGTGCAGATGACTGGTTTAAAAAAAAAAAAAAAAAAAGGCAGGTACGAGTCTGTTCTCACAGCAGTGTTTTTGTTAGTGTTTACATTTCAGATGCTGAGGTTCAGCTACATTTGAACAAAATACATGAGACACATTGTCAGACTAGGCAGTTATTGTGTGCTGAGAATAGGGGATATTTATTTTGATATTTTGGTGGGACTGAATGTATATTTTCGGAGAAAATTAATTTAACTGTCTAAAAACTGAGTATGACTGCTGATAAAGGGCCATTTAAATCCATAACCTTTACTTTGTGGACTGAGTTATTCATGTATTCTTAATTTGTCCATTCTCTTTCTGTTAATATTAGTATTTGTAAAACCCATGTGACTTTGAATTCTCCAGTTGCTAAATCCATCCCATTTTCTGAAAGGTTGTTCTATAGATCCACAGTCCTCTCTGAAAACATCACATCCCTCCTCACGTGCCTGTGTAGGCCATGTTACTGTTTTCAAATTTTGTGCCTTAGGCCCGTTTTTTTTTTTTTTTTTTTTGGGGTGGGGGTGAGGGGGGCTCTGCAGTGGGAAGAACACTTTGGTTACATTCTAGTGCCATCTGTTTTTTTTTTTTTATTTTTTTAACAATGACTTGCCCAGATCGTGCATATTCCCTTTGACCTGTACAGTTTTCACCTGCACTAGGAATAAGACAGTGAGTATGCCCACAGGGTCTCCAGATGTCGTCCTATATCACCGTTGCAGTATTCTTTACGTTTGGGATTCCCTGTGTAGGGCAGCCCAAAATCTGGCCAGTATACAAAAGGCTTAGGTTGCCTTAAGGGATGCCGCACATCACACGTATGCTCCTCGCGTAGTGTAGGGCATAAAGGTGATGTCTGGACCTACCATCCTCTGAACTTCTTTGCCGCCCGTCTGAATGCCATCTCTTGATCATCTGTCTGAATACCTACATTCCTTGGCTGGCTTCCGAGCTGTTGCAAATAAGTGCCCCATTGGTATTTCTTTTTTTACTTGTTCTTTTGGTTGCTTGTGGGGTTTCATGTCATCCAAGAAGGATAAATACCAGTATGGGAGACAGATTCCCTATAAAAACCACCACAAATAGTGTCCGTTTTGCCTTGGTACCTCACACGACCATACATCCTGCTTTATTTGTCAGACTTTTTTGTTCCTAAATCTTTGCATAGTAGACTTTTGTCTTTGGTGTTGTATCTTGTGAATCAGCGACTTAAAACTTGTTGTGAAAAATACTATGGAGGGAACTTCCCATCCTGAGGGACAGCCATCAGGGAAGAAAAAAGGCTAAGAAGCCTAGGCTGGAATCTTCTGTTCTCCAGTCTCCACCGGATGTTTCTCCCGAGGTGAGTTGACTACCTGGAGGTTTGCTCATCTTTATCATATTCTCTGCTGTAACCAGGTTGGAGGCCAGTGGGGATCCAACATTAAGCACGTCCAAGGAAACTTTGCAGACATACATTTTGGATGTTCAGGGAAACTACAGTTGATCATTTTCAAGGCATCTAGGGGGTGTTCCTCAGATTTTAGTCCGAGAAAATCGTACTACTACTATTGAATGCTGTGCTGGGTCAGAGCCTTCCAAGTTTTATAAGGCAGACATCCCATTAAAGATGTCCCTAAGGATCAACAGAGTGAGTGGCAGGCCTTCACTCAGGGTTTGTTTAATGCTTTGATGGCATTAAAACCTCCTCAGGGTGTTTCTGTTCCAGCTCTCCCTTGGTCCCTCTACTCCCTTAAAAAGACCTAGGGAACAGGATTCCTCTGAGGAGGAGTTGGATTCTGATGAGGAATCCCATGCTTACTCTTCTCAGATTCCTTCTCCTTTGGAGTGTGGGTCAGAGAAAGAGGAGTCTACCAGTCCTGATACTCCCTTTGAAGAGATTTCTTTTTGGGACACCATCTCCAGGATGATGGAGTTTTTAAATAGGATTGTGCTCAGGTCTCTTGAGATCCATAATAGGTACTATGAGTCGCTGCAGATGGAATCTTCTAAACCTTCTTCTATTCCTCCTGTTTTTAGCTGATTGTTAAATGCATTTTCCAATGCCTCTAAAGCTCCTGATTTTCAGCTCCTGAAACCTGATAGGTTTGTAGGGTGCCTGAGGACTAACTTTTTGTACAAGTGTCTTACTGTTTGACCCCTCAGTGGTGTCTGTAACCTCTGGCAAGCCCACTCCATTGCTTCCTTCACCCAATTTACTGCCTTCTGATAAAGACAGCAATACCGTGGAAAGGCTAGGTAAGAATGTTTACACCTCGGCTACCTTGGTTTTTAGGGTTATTAATTATCATACCTATATGTCCAGGTATGTGTTGGCTTTCCCATCTGAGGCTTGTCAGGTTATTTCTGATCTTCCAGACTCTGAAGGTAAAACATGTGCCCTTTCCCTATTAGGGTCTTCCTCCCTAGTGTTTTTTCATTCCTTCAAGTGTAGTTATGATGCAGCAGATGCTTCATTTAGGACTGCTGCCTTTGAGTCAGTGATGAGGTGGTATTCTTAACTTCGGCTTCAACCATTGCCTGATGATATCAAGACTAAGTTGATGCATTTCCCCTCTTGATAATAAATACTTGCTTGGGAAGGCTGCTGCTGATTTTTTTTATGTCCCTTTAGGATAAGGGTAAGGCTTTACAGCAACTCAAACATATTTGTTTCTCCTGTTACATTTTAGAGCAACTACCCCAGTTAGCCAGCCTTTGTTCACAGGTAATCTTGCCCTCCTCCTAAGGGCAAAAAGGGTGGCAAGTGGGCTACTCCTGCTAAGGCTACTCAGACTTCAGTGATTCAAGTTTTTCTTTCCAGATAAATCAGGTGCTGTCTGACTATGTTTCTTTCCAGCCACGTTCTTTCTCTTCACCTGTCTCTCTCTTCCCATTTGGCTACAGATAACTCAGGATTCCTGGGTTCTGTTCACCAGAGGTATTTCATGGTATGGAGTTCCCTTCCCTTTTTATGGCTATTCCTCAGCCTCTGTGGGAACAAATCCCCATTTTCCCAGAGGTGCTTTTGGACCTTTTGACTTAGGGTACTGTTCAGGAGGTGCCTTTGTCCCGAAGGGGGAAGGGGTTTTAGTTCAGGATGTTTTTAGTACCCAGAAAAGAGGTTATTTGGAGACCAATTCTAGACCTGTCTCATCTAAACACTTTTCTGAAGATGCCCATTTTTCGAATGTTGTCCTTTCAGACTTTGTTCCCTCATTTGCTTCCTCAGGCTTATATGATGTCTGCGGATCTCATGGATGCGTATCTCCATATTCCAATTCATCCTCTTTTCAGAAATGTTTGCATTTCTTTGTTGCTTCCTGGCATTTTCAGTTCTCTGCTTTGCTCTTTGACCTTTCTGCTGCCCTAAGGGTCTTCACCAAATTCCTCACTGTTTGTGCAGGCTTCAGGGATCCAAGGGTTGGGAGGGTGGCCTAATGGCTAAGGTGTTTGCCTTACAAACACAAGGTACATGGTTTGAATCTCACAGGGGATAATTGGCTAGGCTTGAAATGGCTCACAAGGGCAGTTAGCCTAGTACTACTCTATGAACCTAATCTATGAACCTAAATATTTCCCTACTTGAATGACCTGCTGTCTCAGGCATCCTCTCCAGAGATCCTGTTGCAAAATCTCTGTTTTTCCAACTCTCTTCTTCAGAACCTGGGGTTTACAATAAACTTCAAAAACTCTTCTCTGACTCCTTCTCAGAACCATGTTTTTCTGGGTTGCAGGATTCAGACAGTGCCTATGCTGGCATCCCTGCCTCCTCCCAAGGCCTTGACTCTCATTTCCTGCTTTCAAACTTTCTTCCTCTGGCCTTCATTACAGCCAGGGAGTTTCTGAGAGCTCTGGAATTCATGGCATCCGCTATCACATGAAGAAGTTTCAGTGGTTGCTGAAATCAGTTTGGCTTCAACATGCATACCCCCTAGAATTTGTAGTTCCTCCCTCGTCTACCTTGTTTCAAGACGGAACTTCACTGGTGGATCCACCAGTTTGTCCTTAAATCCAGGGCTCCCTTTTCATCCCCCTCTTCCCGCTCAGGAACTGTTCAAGACACCTTTGATGTGGAATGGGGAGCAGCTTTTGGCTCCCTAAAGGTGCAGGGGGTCTGGTCTCCTCTTCAACCAATGGAACACATTAATATCAAAGAGATGAGAACCCTTCTGCTGGATCTTTAGGCTTTTCATCCTCTTTTTCTCCCAGAGCCTGTCAAGATATTTCAGACAACATCACAGTGATGTGGTAGGTAAACAAACCGGGAAAACAAGATTTCATGGGATCTTACTGTTCAGTATCAAGCGACTCTTCAGGCAGTTTACATTCCCTCAGTTCAAAACATTGTGGCAGATGCTCTGAGCAGGTCCTTAACTCAGTCCCATAAATGGATGCTTCACAGGGATGTATTTCTGGACATTATCCACTAGTGGGTTACTCCTCCCCTTTGAACAAACAACTTCCCCTATTTTGTGCCAGAGTCCCAGGTCCTCTGGTGTGGAATGTGGATGCCCTCTCTTTTTCTTGGAAGGGAAAGTTTCGTTATGCTTTCCCTCCAATTCCCCTCATTCCAAAAGTCCTGTTCAAACTTCAACAAGATGCTCCCAAAATCTTGTTGGTGGCTCCATTTTGACTGAGACAGCATTAGTTCCCCCTTCTGCATTTAGCCAAGGGCCATCATCACAAGTTATTTCACAGGATGGACCAAATCATACAAGACAAGGGAGATCTCATCCATCCCCACCTGTCCACTCTTCAGTTGACTCTGTGGGTGATAGGATTTTGATTCTGCATAGACAACTTTTTTTTTCCAAGGAAGGGCTTAGGGTACTGTAGGAGGCCAGGAAACCCAATACTAGGAAATCCTACTGACTCAAATGGAAGAGGTTTTCTGTTCGGTGTCTGTCTTGTAACCTGGATCCACTTTCTGTGCATGTTCTTTCTTATTTGTGTGAATTGCTCAGTGCTGGATTGGCTTGATGTTCTTCGTGTTTCACTGTTGCAGTCATTACGTTTGGGTTATCTGCTTGCAGTAGCCATTAGTCGGCCTGATTAACAAAGTCTTGGGTCCTGCGTCAGTTGCTGTCCCTTCTTCCATGATGTCAGGTCATAGGGGTATAAGACATGCAGCTGATGCCATTACATCAGTCTTTCTTGCCATGCGGTGCCCGAAGCAGAAGCAGTTCGCAAGTGCCAGTCAGGCGACTCTTAAAATTTTAGTTTTCGAGTTTCAGAACCAAAGTCTTCAACTAAAGCTAAGTACCCTGTTGGGGAAACTTTTTCTTGCTCCTTACTGATGTCAGTAAAAGTTAATAATCGCATTACTTGTGGAAAGCAAATACCTCACAAAGATTTTCATGCGTACTGTATTCCTTGCCTAGGCCCTGACCACGACTTATCTCTGTCAGTTTTGTGCCTTATTTAATCAGCGCACTATCCGTCGTCTGTATATTTTCACCTCTAAATATTTTGGTTCTCGGTTTAATTATCCAGAAATGTCGTCAGTTAGCCATCCGACTACCGATGTTCCGAAAAAATGTGAAGATAAAGACAGAGACAGGCCGTCTAGGTCCAAAGCTGCCGATGACGCTTCTCCTAAGCCAGTCACTAGTTCGCCGGTACTCAGTGAGGTGCTTTTGCAACCCCTGATACCCTCTACTTCTGATTCGCAGACCTCTACTGAGACCCATTCGGAGTCCGGTATGCCACGAGATGCTTCATCTGTGGAACCTGCGG
This sequence comes from Protopterus annectens, assembly GCF_019279795.1. Taxonomy (NCBI): domain Eukaryota; kingdom Metazoa; phylum Chordata; order Ceratodontiformes; family Protopteridae; genus Protopterus; species Protopterus annectens. The sequence goes on along the minus strand of NC_056725.1, from coordinate 936,644,688 downwards.
ATGTCTCTACCTTGGATGGGTCCAGAGCCGCTGTGCAGGCACCGGCTTCTGAGTGTGTATTCAGGCCTACGGACTTGCATATTAAACCGACGTCTCCTTCTTCATTTAGGCCTAAACCTCGAACCATGCCTAAGAAACCGACGCCCAGGCCACATGCTCAGGCCTCTATGCCTAAAAAAACAAATAAGAATGGTTGAAGATACTATAACTTTAATCAGGGTAAGCCATCCACCCCCTTCTAAGAGACCTAGGACTGAATTTGTTTATGAATCTTCTGACCAGGATTCTGATTTTTCTGATTCTTCTGATGATCTGGATTTGCCCTTATCTACTTATGAGGATTCTGATGCAGTGGACTCTATTCCCTCTGCTTCCCCTCCAGAGGATTTTTCTTTTGGTGAGACCTTACATACTCTAAGGGAGCATTTCCACTGGGAAAGCCAGGATTTTTCTGATTCAAAAAAGAGGCTTAGGGATTTCTTACTCCTGCCTCAGCATAGGCCTTTGGCTATACCTCCTGTACTAGACATTGCTGATGATGCCTTTTTGAAATCTAGTTTGACCCCTGATTCTTTGCCTCCTGCTCCCAGAAAACCTGACAGATATTACATGGTTCCTGATTCACACAAGTTCATTTTTAAAAATCCTATTGCGGATCCAGAGACTATTTCACAGAGACCCAAGGGCATTAAGGCTTCTACTGCTAAAAATCCTAACCCTTCTGATAGAGACTCCAGGGTGCTGGATAGATGGGGTAAGAAGGTTTGCACTTCTGCAGTTTTGGCCATTAGGGCTTTAAACTGCCAGTTTCATATGTTAAAATATCAACAACATGTTATTGAATTGCTTAAACAGAAAGTGATGTTGATTCCTGACTGTGCTGAAAACAAAGAATTACAGGATTTAATGCATTTTGCTGAACAAGTTGGAAAATGTACTTTGCAATGTGGATTTGATTCATTAGAGGCCTCTTTCAGGGCTCAGAAGGCAAGCTTGGCTTAAGGCGCAGTCTTTGCCTGATCATGTTAAAGCTAAACTGTTGGATGCTCCCTTAAATCAGGACCGCCTGTTTGGCAGCAAAGCTGAGGAAGTTCTTAAAAAGATGGAAGATAAAGCTAAATCTATGCAAACTGTTAAATATTTCTTACAAGTTCAGCCTCCAAGATTTAGTAGGCATTGGCCCTCTAAGAATTGGTCCTTTCCAGCCCCTTCCAGGTCTTCTCAATCCAAACCCAGACACAGTAAAAACCCCAAGTTTCAGTCCTAGGGGACACACAAGACTAAGCAGTGGGGGGTTTCCGCATCCAAATCTGGGAGTAATAAGACATCCCCCCATGGAAAACTGTTGAAATGACTTGCTTTTAAAACTTCCAAGCACTTCCCAACTGAATGCTCCTTTAGGCAGAAAGATTGGTCTGCAGGCAAAAAACTGGGAACTCATTATCCAGGACAAATGGGGTTTAAATATAGTTTCCCAAGGATGCAGATTTCACTTCCACACGTTACCAACACCAAGCAGGTAGCCAGACCTATCCCCAAATCAGCAGGCAGAGGCCCACAATCAAATACTCTCCCTCTTAATCATGGGGGCTATTCAAATGGTACCAGAAGAGGAAAAGGGACAAGGTTTCTATTCAAGACTTTTCCTGGTACCCAGAAATTGACAATTCTTGGCGTCCTGTCCTGGACCTGTCTACTCTAAACACCTTTCTGGTGATTCCAAAATTCAAGATGCTGATTCTTCACCAGCTGCTTCCTATGCTAGGCAAAGATGCCTGTTTGGCAACACTAGACTTAAAAGAAGCATACCTGCATATTCCAATCAGGGAATCTTGTAGAAGATACCTACGCTTCAAAGCAGGCTACATGCACTATCAGTTCTCTGCACTGCCCTTTGGCTTATCTACTGCACCCAGGGTATTTACAAAGTGCCTAGCTCCAGTCATTGCATTTTGCAGGCAAAGAAATATTGAAATATACCCATAACTGGTCGATTGTCTAATTAAGGCAAAAAGCCAGGACATACTTTTGAATTATCTGGCTTTTGTTCAAAGGGTGCTGACTTGTCTGGGGTACACCATAAATGAAAAGAAATCATACCTGGTACCCTGTCAACAAATGATATTCCTTGGAGCAAGCTTGAATACAACTTCCCAGATGGCTTTCCTCACGCCAGAGAAACAGATTAATTTGACAAGTGGCCACAAAAACCCAGCTATCTGCAAGGCAAATATTGCAAGCCTTGGGGTTCATGGCCTCCTGCATTCTTCTAATTCCATATGCAAGGCTGCATATGAGGAAACTACAGTGGTGTCTTAATATTCTATGGTGCCAACATTCTCAGGAACTAGAAGCAGTGATTCCTATCATACCTTGCCTATGCCTAGAGTTCCTCTGGTGGGCAGAGGCCTGCCACCAAAACAAAGGACTACCATTTACACTACCCCCTGCCAAACAAACCTTAACAACAGACACATCAGACTATGCATGGGGGGCTCACCTGGCAGGGCTCGCCTGGCAGGGAAGTGCATTCAGGGCAAATGGAAACCAAGTCAAATGCACCTGCTCATAAATCAAAAAGAAATGTTAGCTGTACAGAATGCTCTGACAGCCTTCAAGGACCACATTCTTCCAGGACAACTAATGGTAAAGACTGACAACACCACTGTCATGTGGTACATAAACAAGCAGGAGGGTACACATTATTACCCCCTCTGCAGACTAGCCATGGCGTTGTGGAACACAGCCTTGAGCTACCAAGTGAATCTACAAGCTCAGTTACTGCCAGGAAAACTAAATACACTGGCAGATGGACTAAGTAGAAACTTCATGGACCCACGAGTGGAAACTGGAACCAAGGATTTTCAACATGTTGACAAGCAAATGGGGGAGCCCAGATATAGACCTGTTTGCCTCCCCCCAGAACAATCAGTTGGACATATTTTGCACAAGGATTCTCCACAAGCTAGCTTGGAAAGTGGATGCTCTGTCCTTCAGCTGGAAAAATCAGTTTATGGCTTTCCTCCTCTGCCTCTGCTCTCCAAAGTACTACTAAAGATCAAACAGGACAAGCCGTTGACAGTTTTAATTGTACCAGACTGGCCACACCAACACTGGTACCCCCTCTTGCGCAGTGTGTCACGCTTGGTCCCATGGCACCTCCCTCAGACTGCTTCCCTGTTGTCTCAGCAGGAGAACCAGATTCTGCACCCTCGGCTGCAAACCTTGAACCTAGCAGCCTGGCTAATTACCTAATCTCTCCTTTACCATCACTCAGTAAATTAGTGTTGGATGTCGTTTTAGAAGCAAGGAGGCCTAGTACTAGAAAATCTTATTCTGCAAAATGGGAAAGATTCTCTGCCTGGAACCAATCTCAAGGGATGAGCGCAGCAGCGGCCAATTTACCTCAGATTCTACAATACTTGACTGAGATACTTCATAAGGGCTTGTCCTTTTCCTCCATCAAAATTAATGCCTCAGCCATTTCAGCTCATTATAACACAGAGCCTCGTCACCCACTGCTCAAGCAGTTCCTTAGAGGGGCCAAAAATTTAAGGCCACCCAGGAGAGCTCCAAATCCAGCCTGGGACGTTAACTTTGTCTTGGAGAAACTCATTCTTCCTCCTTTCGAGCCAGCTGCTACTGCAGATTGAAAATTCCTTTCTTGGAAAACAGCCTTCCTTTTTGCAATCACTTCAATAAGAAGGGTATCTGAATTACAGGCCCTTATGGCAGTGGAGCCTTTCATAACCTTTCATGCAGACAGGGTGTCCCTCAGAACCAATCCCTCCTTCATGCCCAAGGTGGTATCCAGTGTGGCTCTTAATCAGTCCATTCATTTGCCTACCTTCTTTCCTAACCCACAGAACAATGGGGAACGGATACTGCACTCCTTAGAGGTGCACAGAAAACTCAGATTCTACTTGGCAGGACTAAACCTCAAAGGAAATCTGAACAACTGCTGGTGGCATTTCCTGCAGGGACAGAGGGGAAAGCTATTTCAAAGCAAACCATTTCAAAATGGATAGGCAACTGCATTCATTTCTGTTATAAGCACCATGGAAAACCTATCCCACAGGACATCAGACCCCATTCAGCCAGGGCGGCGTCTACCTCTACAGCCTTTCTCAGAGGCATCCCTACCAGGGACATCCTAGAAGCTGCTACCTGGAGTTCTGTACATACTTTCACCAAGCATTATCATTTGCCAATTTTCTCTAAATCCAGAGCTGGCCTTGCTACTGCAGTCTTGCAGGGCCTTATAGCTGGTCCTAATTCTACGTAAATTCCTCCTCCCAACCTTAGCTTTGGGAATCTACCCAAATGTATTGACTGCAACAGTGAAACACGAAGAACATATTACAGTTGTGTACACTTAGTAGATGTTCGAGTGTATTCACTGCTGCAGGCCTGGTTACCCACCCTCCAGCCCCCTTTCTTCTTTTGGTTATACCACTACTTTACCTTACTGTGCTCAAAAGTTTTTTGGTGTATTTGTTTTTTTGTTGGAGGTATATCCTTGTATTCATAGATTTAATTGCTTCCCATTAGGGGGGCACCTGACATCTGGGGCAAGAAAAACTGATGTAATGGCGTCGGCTGCATGTCTTATACCCCTGACGACCTGACGTCATGGAAGAAGGGACAGCAACCGACGCAGGACCCAAGACTTTGTTAATCAGGCAGACTGAGGGCCACTGCAAGCAGATAACCCAAATGTAATGACTGCAAGAGTGAATACACTTGAACATCTACATTTATGGTCAGTGTACACAACTGTACTTTCTTCTGTTAAGGGCCAGTTATCAGCTATCTCTGCCTGTCTGCCTTTATCTCTTCCTTTAGCTTCTAGATTTGAAGCTAAACAATACATTAAAGGTGTCCTTCATATTAAGCCTCCCAGGAAACCTGTTCCTCCTCCCTGGGATCTTAATTTTATTTTAGAAAAAATAACTCTGACTGCTTTTGAGCCTGCTGCTTCAGTTTTCTTGCAACATTGCTCTTGGAAGACTATTTTTGTTGACCCTTACATCTGCTATACAGGTGCCTGAGCTTCAAGCCCTTGTGGTTTGTCCTCCTTTGTTGGTGTTTCATAAGGACTGGGTGTCCTTGTGTACTAATCTTCGTTTTATGCTCAAGGTGGTGATTGTATTGTCTCTCAATCATTTTCCCACTTTTTCCCTTCTCCACAATCTGCCAGTGAGAAGTTGCTGCACACTTTGGACATGCATAGACAACTCAGATTTTATTTGGCCAAAACTAAGACTGTTAGGAAATATGATTGGCTCTTTGTTTCCTTTCATCCCAGGTCCTTGGAATTAGCTATATCTAAGTATACTATTTCTTCATGGATTTCAAAAGCTATTTCTTTTTATTATTCTTTTCATAGTAAGAGTCTTCCTTATTCTGTAAAGGCTCATTCTACTTGAACTGTGGCTGCTACTGGTGCTTTTTTCAAGAGTTTTGATACAAAGTCTTTCTTTATGGACTTCTGTGCATAAATTTACCAGGCATTACAAGTTCGATGGAATTTCCGAGCTAGAGCTGGTTTTGCTAGGGCCATCCTTCATGGCTCCCTAGAGGGCTCTGTTGGTTCTTCTTCCTTCCGAGTTCCTTCTTTTGCTTTAGCACACTGCCAAATGTAAAGAGTACTGTAAAAGTGATATGGAAGGACATAGTACAGTTGTGTAAAATCTTACCATAACGGTAGATATCCTTCTGTTCACTGTTGCAGTATTCACTCCCTCCCACCTCCCCTTGGTCCATTTCTCTTCTAGATGTACTGGTTACCTTTTGTTTTTTTCTTGGACTTCCTTTCATACTGGGGCCTTCAGTTCTGAGGATGGTACGTCTGGACATTTTTATCCCCTACACTATGCGAGGAGCATACATGTGACGTACAGCATACCTTAAAGCAACCTAGGGGGTTGATATACTAATTGGACGTCGGGCTGCCTTAGGCAGCGAATCCCAAATGTAAAGAATACTGCAACAGTGAAGGGAAGGACATCTACTGTTATGGTAAGATTTTACACAACTGTACTTTTTTACTGATTTGTTCATGTAGTTCAGATTTCCTCTTAATGTATGTTGTTGGGAACTTTTTTTGCTGATACCTGAGCAGCTTGAACCTTACAAGTATACGTTTGCAGGCAGTTGTCATATCACGAGCCAAGAGAACACACCAGGAGTTACATTTTTGCTTGGGACAGACAGTAGTATTGAAAGCTACAGCCATGACTCACTGTCATTGACAGAGATATTAGTGGCCTTCATTATTATTAGCCAGTGTTTTAAAGATGGAGAATAACTTGTGCAAAAATTAAATGGAGGGTTACCTAGAGATCCTAAATAGAACAAGAGCCGGAAGGTAAACGCCCCAGAGACCAGGTCTGGTTCTGTTTCAGAGTCAAAGTATTGTCTGTTTTGGTTTCCATTTATTTGTTTGTGGAGCCATGATGGTGCAGTGAGAGGTTGTCATCCAATGCAAAATAGACCTGAAAAGCACTGTCCTGGTAGTGTGGGGGTTGGGGGTTCCTTTCCAAGATTTTGGCAGAGGTGCACAGTTTCAGTGAATGGTGGCTGATATCCAAGGTGGTTTTGGAGGGAATGATGGGACTGCAGCCATTGGCAACACACTGTCCACTACAGGAGCCAGATAAGGAGACAAACCAGGGGACGGAAAAATGTTAATAGTGTCATAGTGCTGGAACATTATAGTCAAAAGTTGAAAGTGCAGGTGATGGAATATGCTTTGTGATGCAGTGTACGGAGGAGGTGCCGGTGCGGACTGTGTTCAGAACTGCCCCTATATAAGTAATGCACCACACTGGAAGCAGAGTTGGCTGGTGCCGCAAGCAGATGTTCTTGTTTCACTGTTGCAGTCATCACATTTAGGTTATCCCTGCTTGGGTAGCCCTTGGCCAGCCCGAATACCACAGGCTTAGTATTTGTGTCGGCTGCTGTTGCTTCAGGACTGATGTCAGGTCGTCAGTACTATAAAGTAAGGCAGCAGATGCCATTACATCAGTTTTTCTTGCCATGGAGCCCAAAGCAGAAGCAGTTTGCACAAGTGCTGGTCGGCCGCTACCCGAGTTTCTTCTACTGAACTGAAGTTGAAGTCTTCTAAAGCTAAGTACCCTGCTCGGGATCCTCTTTTCTTGCACTAACTGATGTCAGAAAAAGTTAATAATTGTCTCGGGTGTGGAAAGCAAATACCACAATGAGACTTCCATTCTTACTGCGTCACTTGTTTAGGCCCAGACCACGACGTCCCCCGTTGTTAATTTTGTGCTTTGTTCAATGCCAGAATTATCTGTCGTCAGGCCCTTATTGTAGCCAGATATTTTTGTTTACAGTCCTCGAATTTCAATATGGCTTTGGTAAGCCATCCGACAGCAGATCTTCAAAAAAAAAACACGCAGGTCTAAACCTACCGACGACGCTTCCGTTAAGTTAGTCATCAGTTCTTGGGTCCTCACTGAGGCACTTTCGTAGCCCCTGATGCCTGCTTCTGTGGATTCGCAGGCCACTATCAAGACCATTTCGGAGTCCAGTATGCCACAAAACTCTTCTTTGACTAAGGATCCTGCAGTTGTCTCTACCTTAGATGGGTCCGGAGCTGGTGAGCAGGCACCGGCTTCCGAGGAAGTCCTTCACACTACCAATTCTCGACACAAACCAACGTCTTCTTTCGCGACTACCATTCTTTCGAAAACGACCGAGTTTCTTAGGCCCAGGGTACGAACCATACCCAAGAAACTGATGACCCACTCTCAGGCACCTACTTCCTTGCCTCAGTCTCAGATCCTTAAAATGGCAGAAGACCTCATGCTGATCAGCGGAAGCCAAGCTACCCCCTCCAAAAGGAAAAGAGATCTGTCCCCTGTATTTCTGTCTGAACAAGAGTCAGATGACTGATGCTTCTGAATATGAAGATATGCAACTCCTCTCTACTTATGAGGATTCTGATGCGGAGGATGCTACCCCTTAGGCCTCTCCCCCAGAGGATTTTTCCTTTGGGGAAACCCGGCATACATTAAGGGAATATTTCCAATGGGAAAGTCAAGACTACCCTCAGTCCAAAAAGAGACTCGGGGGAATTCCTAGATCTTCCACAGCACAGACCCTTGGCCATCCCCCCCAGTCCTGGATGTTGTGGAGGATGTTTTCCTGGAACCCAGCTTGACTCCTGACACCCTCCCTCCTGTGCACAGAAAACCAGGCAGGTACTATAGAGTCCCTGACTCTCACAAATTTCTTTTTAAAAATCCTACTGCTGACCCTAAGGTAATTTCTCAAGGGCCTAAAGGGATTAAAGCAACTTCTGCTAAGAATCTCACTCCCTTAGATAGGGATTCCCGAGCACTAGACAGATGGAGTAAAAAAGTATACACCTCAGCTACTCTTGCTATCAGGGCACTAAATTGTCAGTTCCATGTGCTAAAATTTCAGCAACATACCCTGGAACTCCTCAAACAATAAATGTCTTCCTTTCCTGCTTGGGCAGAATCTAAAGAATTACAAGAGTTAATGCATTCTGCAACTCAAGTAACTAAACACCCCATTGCACTGTGGTTTTGAAACCCTAGAAGCTTCTTGCAGGGCAGCAGTCACTAGATCTGTCATTAGAAGGCATGCATGGCTTAAGGAACAGCCCCTGCCAGACCATGTCAAATCTAAATTGTTGGATGCCCCCCTGCACAAAGACAACTTATTTGGCACTAAGGCAGAAGAGGTTTTAAAAATATGGAAGAAAAAGCAAAATCTATACAAACAGTTAAGGATTTCTTACAGGTCCAGCCAACCAGGTTCACATTGTCCCACCAAACACTGGATGTTCATCGTGCATACAGCTGCAGTCATAACAGATGGGTTCTCCTGCCGTCAGGCGGGTCCTCGGTCGGCCGAATTCCAAAGTCTAGGTCCGGTGTCGGTTGTCGTTGCTTCTTCCCTGACGTCAGTATGACATGGGTATAAAGGAACCAGCCGACACCATTTTCTTCAGTCTTTCTTGCCGCGCGGTGCCCGAAGCAGAAGCAGTTCGCAAGTGCCGGTCGGCCAGCTCCTGAGATTACGAAAATTTGGAAACCGAAGTCTTCTTAAAAGCTAAGAAACTTTTCTTGCCTCAGACCGATGTCAGACAAAGTTAATAATTGTATTTCTTGTGGGAAGCAAATACCACATAAGGATTTCCATTCCCTCTGTATTCCTTATTTGGGCCCAGACCACGACGTCTCGGTCTGTCGCTTTTGTGCTACATTCAACAAACGCACTATTAAGCATCGGGCGGAGTTCGCCCAGCATTTTTTTGGGAAAGCATTTAACTATACTATGTCGTCGGATACTCCGACTCCGGTTTTGTCTAAAAAATGCAAAGACAAGGACCGACACTCGAGGTCCGCGGCCTCTACCGACACCACGCCAAAGCCGACTACACGTGGTCCGGTTCTCAGCGAGGCGCCTATGCAGCCCCTGATTACCGACGACACATCTTTGGCGGTGTCCCTTGTACCCAAGGTTGCAGGCTCCTCGGCCCACACCCCGACTACAGATACCGAAGCCACTCTTGGCGTTGAAACACAGAATGTGGACAGGTCCACCTCCACTCAAGGTGTCTTCAGACCTTCCTCTTCTTTCTCCATCAAGGCTTTCACCAAGTCTAAAGCAACCATGCACTCTAAGAGACCAGCTACACAGGGCCCATCTCCAGGCCCCATGCCTAAGAAACAGATGCTTAAAATGGCTGAGGATTTAATTACTCTAATCAGAGGTTCTCAGCCCCCTCCGGACAAAAGGCCCAGAGTGGAGGAAGATTCCCCCTCCTCTGATCAGGGCTTCGTTATTTCAGAACACTCTGATGATCAGGAACAGTCTTACTCCCCTTTTGAAGACTCTGATGCGGAGGAGTCTATTCCTTCTGTATCCCCCCCTGAGGATTACTCATTTGGGGAAACCTTGCATACCTTAAGGGAACACTTCCACTGGGAAGGCCAGGATTATTCAGATTCCAAGAAAAGGCTCAGGGAATTTCTTTTGTTACCCCAGCACAGGCCTCTGGCTATACCTCCTGTCTTGGACATCCTAGATGATGTTTACTCGGAGGCCTGCCTTAACCCGGACTCTCTACCTCCAGCTCCAGTTAAGCCTGACAGGTACTACAGGGTTCCTGACTCACACCAGTTTCTATACAAAAGCCATGCTGCTGACCTAGAAACCATCTCACAGGGGCCCAAGGGAGTTAAGGCCTCCATTGCCAAAAATCCACTGCCTTCCGAGAGAGATTCCAGATCCTTAGAAAGGTGGGGAAAAAGGTATATACCTCTGCTACCTTATCCATGAGGGCCTTAAACTGTCAGTTTCATATGCTAAAATACCAACAGTTTTTGTTATCACAATTGAAAAGTAAAATGTCACAACCTGAACAACCAGAATTGAAGGAGTTGCAGGATTGGATGCATAGTGCAGAACAAGTGGGTAAGCATACCTTACAATGTGGTTTTGATGCTCTAGAGGCCTCATGTAGAGCTGCTGTTACAGGCTCAGTCATACGTAGGCATGCCTGGCTCAAGGAACAAGCCTTGCCTGATCATGTCAAAGCTAAATTACTAGACGCCCCTCTTCAAAAGGATGTACTATTTGGGGCTAATGCTGAGGAAGTATTACGAAAAATGGAGGAAAAGGCTAAATCAATGCAAACTGTGAAAGAATTTCTGCAGGTTCAATCCCCACGTTTTAGTAGAAATTGGCCTTACAAAAACTGGTCCTTTCCTGCCACAGACAGACCCCAAAGAGGCAGATACAGGCGCCCGAGGGGCAGAGGACAATCACAAGGATCGTATAGAGGCAGACAATGGCAAGCTTCTACACAAAGAGGTGGTGAGGACAACTCGCAATCTTTCAGAAAGCAAACCCAATGACTTTCCCCTTTGCATGCCAACCAGATCTCAAATGGCAGCCCCCTTAGGAGGAAAGCTGGCACTATTTTCAAAGAATTGGCATGTTGTCACAAAGGACAAATGGATCCTGGACATTATAAACAGAGGCTACAAATTCCATTTTCATACCCTTCCAAAAATGAGAGGCATGCCAAACCTGCCACACAATCAAAGGGCAGAGGCACAAAGGCAAATTTCAGATCTCATAAACATGAAAGCTATTCAAGAGGTACCTACACACGAACAAGGTCAAGGTTTTTATTCCAGGCTATTTCTGGTGCCAAGGAAGGGAAAAGATTGGAGACCTATTTTGGATCTATCCATCCTAAACACATTTCTACTGCACCAAAATTCAAGATGCTCACTCTACAGCATCTTCTTCCCATGCTGGGCAAGGAGTCTTGGCTGGTAACATTGGACCTCAAGGAGGCATACCTGCATGTCCCAATCAGACAAAATTGCAGAAGATACCTCAGATTTCTTGCAGGTTCAACCCATTATCAATTCTCTGCATTGCCCTTTGGCTTATCTACTGTGCCCAGAGTATTCACGAAATGCCTGGCATCAGTAATTGCCTACTGCAGACTTCAAGGGATACAAATATACCCTTATTTGGACGACTGCCTGATCCAAGCGGACAGCAAGCACATTCTTCTGAAACATCTGGCTTATGTAATAATGTTATTAAACTCTCTGGGATACACAGTCAACAAAGAGAAATCAAGGCTAATACCCTCTTGGAAGATAATTTTCCTGGGTGCCAATTTGGACACAAACACCCAGATGGCCTACCTCATGCCAGAGAAGCAGGGGCAACTAATTCAGTACTTCAGAACACTGGCAAATTGCACCAGGCTGACTGCAAGGAAAATCCTGCAGGCTCTGGGATTCATGGCATCTTGCATCTTACTAATCCCATGTGCAAAGCTGCATATGAGAAAACTACAATGGTACCTGAAAAACATATGGTCTCAACACAGCCACAGTTTGGAAACAATAATACCACTAATTCCATGTCTGCAAAAGGAATTTCTGTGGTGGGCTCAAGCATGTCAAACAAACACAGCAAGCCTCAAGCAAATCAAGTCATCACAACAGATGCCTCGGACTACGCCTGGGGGGCGCACATGACAGACCGGTGCATTCAGGGCAAATGGTCCCAAAAAGAAAAGCACCTTCACATCAATCAAAAAGAAATGCTAGCAGTAATAAATGCTATTATAGCTTTCAAGGACCTTCTACAACCAGGTCAACTATTGATAAGAACGGACAACACCACAGTTATGTGGTACATAAACAAACAGGGAGGAACACATTCTTATCCCCTATGCAGACTGGCCATGTCACTATGGAACATGGCCATGGACTTACAGATGGAACTACAAGCACAGTACTTGCCAGGCAAGGAAAACACGCTGGCAGACAACCTAAGCAGGAATATGACAGATCCACACGAATGGAAATTGCATCCAAAAGTTTTTACAGAAATAATACAAAATGGGGAAGGCCAGACATAGATCTCTTTGCCTCCCACAAGAATCATCAATTGTCAAAATTCTGCTCAAGGATCTTCCATCCAAAGGCCTGGAGAGTGGACGCTCTTTCCTTCAGTTGGACATCAATGACAGTTTATGCCTTCCCTCCTCTTCCTCTGCTGCCCAAAGTTCTATTAAAGACCAAAGCAGACAGACCAAAGATGATCCTCATTGCTCCAGACTGGCCAAGGCAACACTGGTACCCACTCCTGAGGAGCCTGACGCATTCCCCACCATGGACCCTGCCTCTAATGCCTCTTCTTCAGACTCAGCACAGTTTCAAAACTCTTCACAGCCAGCTAAAAACACTCAATCTAGCCGCATGGAAGATTCCTTAGCATCACAACAGGCCCTACTCTCCAAGGAGGTGCAGGATGTCATTTTGGAGGCCAGAAGGCCATCAACTAGAAAAGCTTACTCCGCAAAATGGAAACGTTTTTGTGTCTGGAATGAGAAAAAGGGCCAGGATCCTGGAAAACTGAATTTACCTCAAATACTACAATATTTGGCTGAACTGCTAAGCAGTGGACTTTTTCTCCTCCATCAAAATCCATGCATCAGCCGTTTCTGCAGAATACAACACTGATCCACCTTTATTCTCTCTCCCTCTCCTAAGGCAGTTCCTCAGGGGGGCTAAGAATTTAAGGCCTCCAAGAAAACAACCAATACCTGCTTGGGATCTTAATTTCATGCTGGAAAAACTGACCTTGCCTCCCTTTGAGCCAGCTGCCTCATCAGATTTGCAATATTTGTCCTGGAAAACAGCTTTCCTTCTGGCTATCACCTCAGCTCGTAGACTTTCAGAGCTACAGGCTCTCATGGCCGTCCAACCTTTTATCATCTTCCATCAGGACAGAATTTCCTTACGAACCAACCCGTCCTTTATGCCTAAAGTGGTATCCAGGGTAGCTTTAAATCAGGCCATACATTTACCTACTTTTTATCCTAATCCTCAAAACAAAGGGGAGAGATTACTACATTCCTTGGACATCCACAGACAACTGCGTTATTATTTGGACAGAACAAAGCCTTTCAGAAAATCAGAACAGCTCTTTGTGGCCTATGCGGTAGGAGCTCAAGGGAAGCCAATTTCCAAACAGACAATCTCAAAATGGATAGCCCACTGCATACGCTTTTGCTATTCCTTTCATGGCAAAACTGTTCCTACAGGCATTAGGACTCATTCCACCAGGGCCACAGCCACCTCTGCAGCATTCCTCAGAGGAGTTCCTACCAAGGATATTTTGGAAGCAGCCACTTGGAGTTCTGTGCATACCTTCTCCAAGCACTACAACCTACCATTATACTCAAAATCTAGAGCAGGCTTTGCCACTGCAGTCTTGCAGGGCATTTTGGCTCCTCCTAATTCCACCTAGTGCCTACCACCCCTTTCTTAGCTTTGGTATTCTACCCATCTGTTATGACTGCAGCTGTATGCACGATGAACATAGTACAGTTTTGTACCTACCATAAATGTAGATGTTCGAGTGCTAATACAGCTGCAGTCCAGGTTTCCCTCCCTCCTTCCCCTCTTGGGACAGGCCTATAGGCTGACACATCCTCATACAACCTGATTGGGGTATTCATTTATGAAGTATTTGCTTGCAACTACTGTATTTTGATTATATTGCACTGCATGATTACTCAAATTTATGTATTGCCTTCCTTCTGGGGGCACCTGACATCTGGGGCAAGAAAAACTGAAGAAAATGGCCTTGGCTGGTTCCTTTATACCCCTGTCGCACTGACGTCAGGGAAGAAGCGATGACAACCGACGCCGGACCTAGACTTTGGAATTCGGCCGACCGAGGACCCGCCAGACGGTAGGAGAACCCATCTGTTATGACTGCAGCTGTATTAGCACTCGAACATCTACATTTATGGTAGGTACAAAACTGTACTTTCTTTCCTGCTCCCTCCAAGCCAGTCCAGCATAGGCCCCGGGGAACCAGACCCCCCCCCCCCAGAGAACAGCCACAGGGAATGCAAAGATCTAAGCAGTGGACTACCTCCACTTCAAAACCAGGAAGTTCTAAGTCACCCTGTTATGGTAAGAACTCGCAATGACTCACCTCCCCCCACCCTTCCCAGTGTCCACCTTCACTTGCTACTAGGAGGAAAACTCTCCTTTCACACAAGCACCTGGGCCACCATTACCCGTGACCACTGGGTTCTAAACATAGTGTCTCAGAGATACAAATTTTCCTTCCACACCCCTCCAACCCCAAAAGGGTTCCCAGATCTACCTCCAAACCAGTGGACAGATGTTCAAAAGCAGATCATTTCTCTGCTTTCTATGAGGGAAGTAAAGCACATTCCTGCATAACAGATAGGCCAAGGCTTCTACTCCAGACTTTGTCTGGTGCCCAGAAAAGAGGGCACCTGACGCTCCATCCTCGATCTATCCATTCTAAACACCTTCCTGGTAATCTCAAAATTTAAAATGCTCATCCTCCAGCAACTGCTACCAATGCTGTCCAAGGATGCTTGGCTAGCCAACCTGGATCTAAAAGAGGGCTACCTCCACATTCCTATCAGGGAATCATGCATAAAATGTCTCTGCTTCAGGGCAGGATCTCAACACTTTCAGTTCTCTGCGCTTCCCTTTGGCTTATCTGCTGCTCCCAGAGTTTTCATAAAATGTCTGACTCCGGCCATCGCCTTTTGTAGACAAAGGCATATCCAGATTTACCCCTACTTAGACTGCCATATTCAGGCAGACAGCCAGGAAAAGCTGCTCAAGCACCTGCCCTTTGTAAAGACCCTACTAACCTCCCTAGGGTACACGGTCAATGAAAAGAAATCCAAACTTGTGCCCACCCAAAGGATTATCTTCCTGGGAGCAAGCCAGCACACAGGATCCCAGATGCCATTCCTTACACCAGAAAAGCAAATTTTCCTGACAGCCTACTTTTCTCAGCTAGTCACCAGGCCCCAGTTATCTGCAAGGAAGATCATGCAAGCTCTGGGGTTCATGGCATCTTGCATACTACTCATTCAATATGCCAGACTGCATATGAGGAAACTTCAGTGGTACCTAAAAAGCCTTTGGTCTCAACGCTCTCAAGACCTGGAAACTCTTATGCCTATAATTCATTGCCTCTGAAAAGATTTTCTTTGGTTGGCAACAGCATGCTTCCACAACAAGGGACTGCCTTTCTCATCACCCTGCCGCTGCCCAGATCCTCACCACAGACGCATCAGACTGTGCTTGAGGTGCACATTTGGGTGGCAAGTCCATACAGGGCCAATGGAGCCCACAGCAAATCCCTCTGCACATCAACCAAAAAGAGATGATGGCTGTCCAGCATGCCTTGATAGCTTTCAAACCCCTTCTCTCCCCAAGGGCTCTCCTGGTCAAAACAGACAACATCACTGTGATGTGGTATATCAACAAGGAAGGAGGGACTCACTCCTACTCTCTATGCAGGCTGGCCATGAAACTTTGGCACACAGCCTCTGCCATGCAACTGTACCTGTTAGCACAATTACCACCAGGCTCTCACAACTCTCTGGCAGACCAATTAAGCAGAAATCTTCTGGACCCACACGAGTGGAAGCTCAACAGAAGAACCTTCACCCTAATAACTCAGAAATGGGGTACCCCGAAGGTCGATCTCTTTGCCTCCCACACCAACCATCAGCTCAGCAAATTCTGCACCAGAGAGCATCACTACATGGCTTGGTAAGTGGATGCCCTGTCCTTCCCCTGGGTCAATCTAATGGTCTATGCCTTTCCTCCACTACCTCTTATCTCCAGGGTACTGCTCAAAATAACGGAGGAAAAAACAAGGATAATTCTTATAGATCCAGACTGTCCTCACCAGCATTGGTACCCCTTGCTGCGCAGCCTGTCACCACTGCCTCCATGACAATCTTACTCAGATTCCAAACCTCCTGACCTAGAGGGAAGGGGAATTCATGCATCCCCAACTGCAGACACTCAGTTTGGCAGCTTAGCTTATTCCCGTACCTCAGATCAGTCTGCCAACCTCAGTAAACAGGTTCTAGATGTTATCCGTGAGGCCAGACGCCCTAGCACTAGAAAGTCTTATGCTGACAAATAGAAAAGGTTCTGCACCTGGATCCAGGCTAAGGAAGCCAATACGGCACAGTCTTCCCTCCCTCTCATCCTGGATTACTTACCTGATGTACTGCACAGTGGTCTATCTTTCTACTCTATAACAATTCATGCCTCTGCTATTTCTACTCATTTTCCCACTGAGCAACCCCTTTTCTCACACCCTTTGATCAAACAGTTCTCAAGAGGGGCTAGCAACTTGTAGCCACCCAGAAGGGCACCCACCCCAGCTTGGGATCTTAACTATGTATTGGAAAAGGTTTTGAACCTTTTGAACCAGCTTCTTCTGCAGTTAAATTTGGTTTCCTGGAAGACAGCATTCCTTCTGGCCATCACTTCAGCCAGAAGAGTCTCCGAGCTGCAAGCTCTCATGGCTGTGGAACCCTTCATCATCTTCCATGCTGACATGGTATCCCTCAGAACTAATCCATCCTTCATGCCCAAGGTGATGTCCAGTGTGGCTCTCAACCAATCCATTCATTTGCCCACCTTTTTTCATAATCCCCAGAACAAGGGGGAAAGGATTCTGCACTCTCTAGATGTGCACAGACAGCTCATATTCTATCTAGTTAGGACTAAATCCTTCAGAAAGTCTGATCAATTGCTGGTTAGCTTTGCTACAGGGGCACAAGGCAAAGCCATCTCCAAATAAACCATTTCCAAATGGATAGCACACTGCATCCATTTTTGCTGCAAACAACATGGAAAGCTTCCCCCCAAGGGGGTCAAGACTCACTCCACCAGAACAGCCTCCACCTCTGCAGCTTTCCTCAGAGGAGTCCCCACCAGGGACATCCTGGAGGCTGTCACCTGGATATCTGTTCACACTTTTACCAAACATTACCATCTGCCTCTCTTCTCCAAATCCAGGGCAGGGATTGCCTCTGCAGTCTTGCAGGACATCCTAGCCAGCCCCTAGATGTTCTTTGTGTTTCACTGTTGCAGTCATCACATTTGGGTTATCTGCCTGCAGGTAGCCCTCAGCTGGCCTGAATACCAGAGTCTTTGGATGTCTGCGACGGATGCTGTCGCTTCTTCCTTGACGTTGGGTCATCACGGGTATAAAACATGCAGCCAATGCCATTACATCAGTGTTTCTTGCCGTGTGGTGCCCGAAGCAGAAGCAGTTCTTAAGTGCCGGTCGGCTGACTCCTGAAATTTTCGTTTTCGAGTTTCAGACCCGAGGTCTTCAAAAAAGCTAAGTACCCTCTTGGAGATCCTTTTTCTTGCTCTAACCGATGTCAGTAAAAGTTACCAATTGTCTTACCTGTGGAAAGCAAATACCTCATATAGATTTTCATTCTTACTGCATCCCCTGCTTAGGCCCAGTCCCTCGTTGTCGGTTTTGTGCCTTATTCAACGCCCGAACTGTCCGTCATTGGGCTATTTTTTGCGGCTAATTATTTTCATACTTGTTCTGTGTACTCCAAAATGGCTTTGTCAAGCCATCCGACTACCGATCTTCTGAAAAAATGTAAGGATAAAGACAGAGAGAGAGAGACCGCATAGGTCCAAAACTGCCGATAACCCTTCCGTTAAGCGAGTTGCCATTCTGACGTACTCCGGTGCTTTTGCAGTCCCTGATACCTGCTACTTTTGATTCGCAGGCCTCTACTGAGACCCATTCGGAGTTTGGTATGCCGCGAGATGCGTCTTCGACTATGGCACCTGCGGATGTCTCTACCTTGGATGGGTTCGGAGCCGCTGTGCAGGCAGCGGCTTCTGAGGGTGTATTCAGGCCTACAGACATTCATATTAAACTGGCGCCATAGTTTTCATCCAGGCCTAAAACTCACACCACGCCTAGAAAACAGACGACCAAACCACAGGCCCAGGCCCATATGCCTAAAAAGAAAAATCAAATGCTTATAATGGCTGAAGACCTCATTACCTTGATTAGGGGAATCCAGCCTTCCCCCTCTAAGAGACCTAGAACTGAGTTTCTTTCTGAGTCTTCTGATCAGGAATCTGATTTTATGTGCTCCTTCTGATTTCCAGGATTTGCCCTTATCTACTTATGAGGATTCTGTTGCAGAGGATTCCATTCCCTCTCCTTCCCCTCCAGAAGATTTTTCTTTCGGTGAAACCTTGCACACTCTTTGGGAGCATTTCCGCTGGGAAAGTCAGTATTACTCTGACTCCAAAAAGAGGCTTTGGGATTTCTTACTCTTACCTCAACACAGGCCTTTAGGTATTCCTCCTGTTCTGGACATTGTAGATGATGCTTTCTTGGAAACTAGCCTTTCCCCAGGCACTTTACCTCCAGCTCCCAGAAAACCTGACTGGTATTACCGAGTACCTAACTCTCACAAGTTCTTCTTTAAGAATTCTTCGGCAGATCCAGAGACCATTTCCCAAGGACCAAAAGGCATTAAGGCCACTCCTGCCAAAAATCCTACCCCTTCTGATAGAGATTCTAGAGCCTTAGAAAGATGGGGTAAGAAGATATAAACTTCTGCTACTTTGGCCATCTAGGCTTTAAATTACCAGTTTCATATGTTAGTGTCAGCAGCTACGGGCTACTTAAACAGAAAATGATGTTGATTCCTGACTGTACTGAACACAAAGAATTACAGGATTTAATGCATTCTGCAGAACAAGTTGGTAAACATACTTTGCAATGTGGTTTTGACGCTTTAGAAGCATCTTGCAGGACCGCTGTCACTGGGTCTGTACTTAGAAGGCATACTTGGCTTAAGGAACAAAACTTGCCAGATCATGTAAAAGCTAAATTACTGGATGCTCCCTTAAACCAAGACCGCCTTTTTGGTAACAAAGCAGAAGTAGTCCTCAAAAGGATGGAGGAAAAAGCTAAATCTATGCAAACTGTTAACTATTTCCTACAAGTACAGCCTTCTAAGAACTGGTCCTTTCCAGTCCAAACCCAGGAACAGCAGATCACCTAGGCTACAGTCTTAGGCTTCACACAAACCTAAGCAGTGGGGGGCTCCCACTTCCAAAGAAGGGAGTAGTAAGCCACCCCCCTACGGAAAAATGGCACAATGACTTAACCATTCCAAGCCCTGCTCTACTACCTGCTCCCTTAGGAGGAAAGCTCACCCTGCATTCAAAAAACTGGGAACTCATTACCCAGGACAATTGGGTTTTGAACATAGTTTCCAAAGGATACAGATTCCACTTCCACACCCTACCAACACCAGATGGTTGGCCAGACCTACCCCCAAATCAGTGGGCAAAGGCCCAACAGCAGGTTCTCTCTCTCCTCAATATCAGGGCTTTTCAGCCTGTCCCAGCAGAACAAAGGGGACAAGGCTTTTATTCAAGACTTTTTCTGGTACCCAGAAAAGACAACTCTTGGCGTCCTATCCTGGACCTCTCTATTCTCAACACCTTTCTGGTAGTTCCAAAATTCAAAACGCTAACTCTGCAACAGCTTCTTTCCATCCTAGCCAAGGATGCCTGGCTGGCAACCCTAGACTTAAAGGAAGCTTACCTGTGCATCCCACTAAGGGAATCTTGCAGGATTTACCTATGCTTCAGGGCAGGCTCCATGCACTATCATTTCTCTGCACTTCCCTTTGGCTTATCTACTGCGCCCAGGGTATTCACAAAATGCGTAGCTCCAGCCATTGCATTTTGCAGGCAGAGAAATATTCAAATTTACCCATATTTGGACGATTGTCTGATTCAGGGAGAAAGCCAGGACTTGCTATTACAACACCTGGCATTCGTAAAGAAACTTCTAACCTCATTGGGATACACCGTCAACAAAAAGAAATCTCACCTAGTACCCTGCCAATAGATTGTATTCCTGGGAGCAAGCTTGAACACAACTTCCCAGATGGCATTCCTCACTCCAGAGAAACAAGTTTACTTCACAGCCTACTTCAAACTATTGGCCACAAAACTCCAGCTATTTGCAAGGAAAATACTGCAAGCCCTGGGGTTCATGGCCTCTTGCATTTTACTAATTCCATATGCAAGACTGCATATGAGGAAACTCCAATGGTATCTTAAAAGCCTATGGTGTCAACATTCTCAGGACCTTGGAAACAATGATTTCTGTCATTCCTTGTATCATGACAAAGTTCCTTTGGTGAGCAGAGGCCTGCTACCACAACAAGGGACTCCCTTTCACTCTACACCCTGCCGCCCAAACCCTAACAACAGACGCATCAGATTATGCATGGCGGGCTTACATGGCAGGGCAGTGCATTCAGGGCAAATGGAACCAGAGACAGATACACCTGCATATCAATCAAAAAGAAATGTTAGCTGTACAGATTGCTCTGACAGCCTTCAAAGACAGTATTCTTCCTGGACAACTGTTGGTAAAGACAGACAGAACTACAGTTATGTGGTACATAAACAAGCAGGGGGGAACCCACTCGTACCCTCTCTTCAGACTAGCCATGGCTCTGTGGAACACCGCTTGAGCTACCAAGTACACCTGCAAGCTCAATTCCTGCCAGGCATGCTAAATTCACTGGCAGATGACTTAAGCAGAAATCTCATGGACCCACACGAATGGAAACTAGATGCCAAAATATTCAACCTCTTGAGGAACAAATAGGGGACTCCAGAGCTAGACCTGTTTGCCTCCCCTCAGAACTACCAATTGAACAAATTCTGCACAATAACTCCCCACAGCCAAGCTTGGAAAGTGGATGCTCTGTCCTTTACCTGGGAAAGCCTCTCAGTTTATGCCTTTCCCCCTATGCCTCTCCTCTCGGAGGTTCTACTAAAGATCAAAACAGGACAAGCCAAAGACAATACTGATTGCACCAGACTGGCCATGCCAGCACTGGTACCCCCTCTTGCGCAGTATGGCACTGCTACAACCATGGCACCTGCCTCAGACCCCTTCCCTGCTGTCCCAGCAGGCGGGCCAGATTCTGCACCCTCAGCTTCAAACCCTGAACCTTGCAGTCTGGTTAATTATTCAAACTCTCCCTTAGCATCCCTCAGTAAGCAGGTACTGGATGTCATTCTGGAGGCAAGGAGGCCAAGTACTAGAAAATCCTATGCTGAAAAGTGGAAAAGATACTGTTCCTGGAGCCTGGCTCAGGGGATGGGCACAACGGTGCCCAGCTTACCTCAGATTATACAGTACTTAACAGAAATGCTCCACAGGGGCCTATCCTTCTCATCAATTAAAATTTATGCCTCTGCCATTTCAGCACATTATAATACAGAGCCACCCCTTTTCTCTCACCCCTTGTTAAAACAATTCCTTACAGGGGCCAAAAATTTAAGACCCCCCAGGAGAGCTCCCACTCCAGCCTGGGACCTTAACTTTGTATTGGAAAAGCTCACTCATCCCCTCTTTGAACCAGTGGCTACAGTTGAGTTGAAATTACTTTCTTGGAAAACAGCCTTCCTTCTAGCCATCACTTCAGCAAGAAGTGTCTGAATTACAGGCCCTCATGGCATTGGAACCCTTCATTATCTTCCATGCGGACAGGGTTTCCCTCAGGACTTAACCTTTCCTTTATGCCCAAGGTGGTGTCTTCTTTGGCCCTAAATCAGTCCATTCATTTGCCTACTTTTTTCCCTAATCCACAAAACAAAGGGAAATGAATACTGCACCCTCTGGATGTGCACAGACAACTTAGATTCTATTTGGACACGACTAAGCCTACCAGAAAATCTGAGCAGCTGCTAGTTAGCTTTGCTGCAGGGACAGAGAGGAATGCCATTTTAAAGCAAACCATTTCCAAATGGATAGCCCATTGCATTAATGTCTGCTACAAGCACCATGGAAAACCTACCCCACAGGGGATAAGTTCACATTCCTGCAGGGCTGCATCTACCTCTGTGGCATTTCTCAGAGGGGTCCCTACCAGGGACATCCTAGAAGCTGCTACCTGGAGCTCTGTACATACCTTCACCAAGCAGTACCACTTGCCTATCTTTTCTAAACCCAGAGCTGGATTTGCCACTGCAGTCTTACAGGAATTAATAGCTGGCCCTAATGCTCTTTAACTTCTTCCTCCCTTCCTTAGGAATGAACCCAAATGTGATGACTGCAACAATGAACCACAAAGAACATAGTACAGTCATGTACACTTACCATAAATGTAGATGTTCGAGTGTATTCACTGTTGCAGTCCTGGTTACCCTCCCTCCAGCCCCCCTTGACTTCTCTTGGCTCTACCTCTGTGTATGGTGGCATGTCTTTTTTTTCTTGTGTATTTGCTTTTTGATGGGGGGTTTTACCATACCATTTAATTGCTTCATATTATGGGGGCACCTGACATCTGGGGCAAGAAAAACTGATGTAATGGCATTGGCTGCATGTTTCATACCCCTGACGACCTGACATCAAGGAAGAAGAGAACAGTGTCCGACGCAGAAATCTGAAGAATATGGTATTCAGGCCGGCTGAGGGCTACCTGCAGGCAGATAACCCGACTGCAACAGTGAATACACTCAAACATCTATGTTTGTTAAGTGTACACAAGTGTACTTTTCTTTGACTGCCTCCACCCTTTTCCTCAGCTTTGGGAATCAACCCAAATGTGATGACTGGAACAGTGAAACACGAAGAACATAGTATAGTTGTGTACACTTACCATAAATGTAGATGTTCGAGTGTATTCACTGTTGCAGTCCTGGTTTCCCTCCCTCCATCCCCCTTTCTTCTCCATCCTTTCTAAAGGGATATATTGGTGTTTATTTTCTGCTGGTGGGGTTCTTCCACCAGAACCTGGCTCCTACTTGGGGGTTCCTGACAGGTTAGGGCAAGAAAAACTGATGTAATGGCATCAGCTGCCTTACTTTATACTACTGATGACCCTGTGTCAGTCCTGAAGCGACAGCAGCCGACGCAGAAATACTAAACCTCTGGTATTTGGGCCGGCTGAGGGTTACCCTGGCAGGGATAACCCAAATGTGATGACTGCGGCAAGTGAATATACTCTAACATCTACATTTATGGTAAGTGTACACAACTGTACTTTATTCAGGCAGAGAATTAAGGAAACTGCTTTGCTTGAGCCTGTGCTGCTCTGCTAATAAGTTGATAAAGTTGATTTCACACTAAATATGTATGTGTGTGAGCAGTGTTATCAGGGATTGCAGTGACTGTGAAACACTTAATCTGAAGGCTCTACACTCTGAAATTCAGAAATGAATGCCTCTGCACAATTTTTGGGGTCCAGGAACAGAGGACAGTAAAACTTACTACCTTGGTGGAATGAAAAAGGGAAGAGTACGAATGTGTACAATTCAGGCTGTACAGTTTGCAGCCATCACCTCCCTTCCCAAAAATGTTACCTTTAAGTTCCGTGTCATAACACGGAAAATAACTTATCTTAAACTACTCACGGAACATAACATATCTTAAACTACTCCCTCTTGACCAAGCAGTCTCAAATTTCAACACCAGGTTTCTGGCCATCCTAGACAGTTATGCTCCCACACGTAGAATCAGAACCAAAAACAAAATAGCTCCATGGCTAACCAATACTACTGGACAAAAACTTACAGCCAGAAATACAGCATGGACCTCATGGAGAAACCACCAAATCCCCTCAAGCCCACATATTATTCAAACAGTTAAGAAATGAAGCAAAAAGATCCATTCTGCTAGACAAGCAAAGCTGCTATTTCAACTTACAGCAAAAGCACCAAAATCAACCTCAAAAATTTTGGTCAGGTTTGAATAAACTACTACACCCAGGTAAATCTTCTACCCCCACCCCCTCAACTACCTTACACCTACCCCCTGAATCTGTAGCAAATAGCTTCAACACTTCTGCACCGAAACTGTCAAATCCCTAGCTAATAATCTATCTCCTTCCTCCTCTTCTACAATCACACCTAATCAGGTAAACCCCCCCACCTTAAAATTCGAGTATATCCCTACAGACTATATTAAATCCTTACTAAAGAAATTAAAACCTACCCCCCTGGCAGCAGACCTACTTCCCGCAGAGTTTCTACAAAAGGCTGCTAATGTAATAGCTTATCCTTTCTCCATCTTAATCAATCGATCTATCCAGGAATCTTACATTCCCCCTATTTGGAAAATCACTCATATTATTCCACTTCATAAAGGTGGAAACTCCACTGAACTTTCTAATTACAGACCTATCGCCATACTATATCCACTAGCCAAAATAATGGAGAAATGCATACAAAAGCAACTTTTTAACCACCTCACCCACAATAATCTCCTAGCCTCATCCCAGCATGGTTTCAGACCAGCCCACAGTACTACCACTGCCCTTCTCTCCTTCTCCCACACAATAAATCACAACCGCATTCAAAACTTGCTTTCCTCTGCCCTCTTCCTTGATTTGTCAAAAGCATTCGATTTGGTAAACCACAACCTACTTTTAGGACTCTCTCAAATCTCTGTCCATAGAAAACCCAGAAATCAACTGGTTCCACTCTTACCTGCACGGTAGACAACAAGCAGTCCTGTGGAAAGAGCATCTATCTCCCTTTTTACTTGTCACCCTAGGAGTACCCCAAAGTTCTATTCTGGGTCCCCTCCTTTTCTCTATTTTTATCAATGGCTTGCCCAAAGTTATCCCTCATGCTACTTCTATACAATACGCAGATGACTCTACGCTAATCTGCACTTCTGCAACTCCCACAGAATTATAATCCCTATCCCAAACCACCTTCAACAAAGTAGAGAACTGGCTTAATTATCGTCAGCTCTTATTGAACCCAAACAAAACCAAACTTCTACTTTTCTCCCCACCCGTAAGCTAACACCACCAATATTTTCAGTCTCTTCTCATAATGGCACCATAATTTCTCCAGAACCATGCACTAAACTGCTAGGTATAATCATTGATAACAATCTAAACTATAATGCCCATATAGGCAAAACCATTAAAACAGTAAACAAAAAAATAGGCTCCATGTATAGGATTAAGCAATTTCTAACCCCGACTGCAAGAACCGCCATAGCTCGCACACATCTTCTGTCATCCCTTCTCTATGCCTCACCCATCCTCACTAATCTATCCAAATCAAATCTCAGCAAAATCACTAGCTGCTACAACAATATAGCTAGATTCGCCACAGGCTCAGCATACAGAACCCACCACTGTCATAATCTTCACAAAGTCGGCTGGCTAGAACTACCCAACCAAATATACTATAACCAACTCATAGTAATTCACAAAATCCTCCATCAACCTACCCACACACCCCCAGTGTAGCTAATATTATTACCCCATATTGCAAACTAGCATCCCTCTGCTCATCCAGCAAAATGCTAGTACAAACGACCAAAGCCAACAACTCCGCCGGAGATTCCTTATTCTCCAACTCTGCTGGAAAAAAATGGAACTCCCTTCCTGCTGAACTAACCGTTTAATGCTCCTTGTCCCAATTCAAAATATCTCTAAAGACACACATGCACAATGACTGGCTATGTCCATGTCTAAACCCTGACTAACCCACACAATATTCATACTGAGTTATGACAAAAAGTTTGTCTCAGTCGTATCTAGTCCCTATCAAACCGAACTTTACTCAAAGAATCTATTAATCCATCTTAGCTCTCAAATGTAATTCCCCTTTATTCTCTCCTTACCCTCCTTCAATTACATTCTTTTACCCCTTTATTTCTCCCTAGCTTCCATTATCAGAACTATAACCTCCTTTTCAGCCTCTGCTGCTTCCTACCTAACCCACCCTTCTCTTATTTCATTCTTCCTTTCTTTCTTAATGGTCATCCTTTTCCTGTACCCACACTACTCTTATATGTTTATTTTTCCCTTTATATTTCTTTTCATCTCCCTCTTTGTTGTTGTCTTTCTCATATCTAAATGTTACCTTACTTTGAACTTTTTCTTAAATATGTAACCTATTTTGTTTTTGTCTTTTGATCTTTGTTAAACATTTAAAATGCAGGTTACAGTGATATTTAGCAATTTATCTGTTACTTGGAGCTTTTCTCCCCGGGCCTCCGTTGAAAATGCATATGTATCCAGTTGGACTTTACCGGTTAACAAATGTAAAATAAAATAAAATAAAAATAAATAACTTTTACTTTTTGACATTTTTGAATGCAGAAATTGAAGGATTTTAGCTGAAGAAAAATTATGATATTTTAGTCACCCATGATTTGAAGTATTAGAAGCCCACTCTCAATTAGAAGTTGAACCTTTGTCTCACAAGTGACTTGTTCAGTTGGAATTTTGCAGTTGACTATGAAAAGATAAATTGCCAATGCCCATGTAACTAGGTGAGATTACTTGATGACAGGCCGTTAGCCATTTGGGACTGCCTTCTTTGCCAGCTTTCTAGGACCTGTGCTCAGTAACTGTATGTGAACCACAGCCAGGACAGGCATCCAGTTTTCTTTCACTGGATCATCTTTGTCTTTGCTAGTTTAACCATCTTTTTCTTCCCTTTTTAAGGTATGCAGAACTGTTGCTTGTTTTCACCTGCATTTACACTGTGAAACTTTTCATTGCAAACATGCTATGCTGTTTTGACGTTTTAAATTGTACGCAACTGTTCTGCCTTGTTTTTCTTTACCCAAAGTACTTGTATATCTCATCCCAAGTAGCTGACCATATTAAACCGTAATGCCATGCACTCATGCATACCTGTCGACTGCAGTGATTTAGGCATGGTGCTATAATTTTTTTACCCTCACGTGTTGCCTTGTTTCTCCTAGATTTACAGAGTTTCAAAAAAAAAAAATCTATCGCAGTTTGGAATCTGTTACGTGAAATGTTCATCCATCTTTCAGCAAGTCTCAGTTTGTTGAAGTTGCAACTTAGTAAACCACCCTCCATCTTTTTTTTTTTCTTCTGCAAAAGCCCCTTACATTATCTTACTTAAATATATTAATTCCACAGTCTCACAACAACAGAGTTGGAAGGGTGGAAGCCTAGGCATTTGGAATCACTGCTGACAGACAAATAGAAATCACATTGGCTGTGATTTTTTTGTGAAAAAATTGATTGTCCCATCCAGTGCTGTTAAGCTGCGTCTGTGTTCTGCATCAACCCCATGGACAGCTGACGCATTCCACAGAGTTCACTAGCCAAGTAGGGGCTAGAAACAGATTAACAAACCATTCTTCCTTAGCTCTCTCTGTCTGACACACACGTGTGCACACGCGCACACAAACACCTGTTTACAGTTTAGAGTAACCAGTTCTCCTACTGCATATCTTTGGGATGTGGGAAGGAAATTGTTGATGAGGTGTAAATAAAGGAATATAACTTTACGAGTTTAAATTCATCTTCTTTATACTGACAGCATACTGAGGAAACCTATCTGAAAACTTTTCATTCTGAAATATCAGAAAGTGCACCTGTTTCTGATCTTCCAGATCTATGAATTATAATGGTCAGAGTTATGGGCATTAGATTGAGTCTTTATGATGATAACAGGTGAGGCCATCAAGCAAACATTGCTGGACAATTGGGGTGGTACAGTCCCCTCTTCTGTTTTCATTAATTATCTCCAAGCACTCCATCAATGTTGGTAGTCCAGGGGCAAGCAGTTTTCAACCCATTATCTGATAACACAAGGTCCAGCTTCAGTAACTTGTGTGAGAGTGTGCTGTTTAGACATTAGGATCACACCGGTGATAAAAATTCCCATGTTGCATTGAACCACCCTTCCAATTATTCATTTTTTTATGAGAAGCATGACAGAATTCTGTATCTCGTTTTGTTTGACCATTTCTGTGTCATAGTTCTGCCTCAGTCCACACAGTGTTGCCTTTGCAAGAAATTTCATATTTTCTTAAGGAATTTATTTCCCTGGCTGTCGCATGATGTAGCCAGTTAAATTGGATTTTTGAACCAGGAATAATCCTACAAAGCACTTTTTTTTTTTTTTTTGTAGCCCTACCATTTTTCCCTTCTACTGGAGTCATAAATGTTTTGAGCCTCTGGAGTTGTAAGCGTTCTGTAAAGGACTGTCAGTTCTGTTGCATTTGAATGACCTGCGTAGGAAATCTGATTTATTTTTTTCTTTTTGCTAAGTAAGCAAGTGAAGGGATATTTCACTAAATAAACTTGTTTGCTTTTTCAGTAAAGTTGATTATTTATTCACCCTGCAGCTACAAAAAAGGATCCGTGTGAATCTCTCCTTTTTTTGTGGTTTCTCCCATGCCTTGCCATCATTAGGCTAAGCCTGTTCATCTTCATACTGTGGATGTACCCAGTACAGTATGCCATGCGAGATGTCCGGAGGACATCATCCAGGCAGTCATGGGGTATGCTTTTTACCCTTGCTTCCACCTCATCCATACATGCACACCTTCATCTCTTACCCAGGTAAATTTGGCTTACATCCCCACATTAGGGTCCTGTGATTTATATTTTTTGTTTTTGGACTGGGAACGTTCGGGCTGGGAGCTATGTGCTTCACACCACCCCCAAAGCATCGCTTCATCAAGGATGTGCATAATGTGTAATATTTCTGTTAGACCCTAACCCTGCCCCTGGTAGTGATTCCATCCATCTGCATCATCACATGGACTACCAGTGCCCCTCTACGTATACATGCATGCCTCTTCTGATTTGAAGACTAGTTGCCATCACCACTTGGGTAGCCACAGCACATGTCCCTCATGATACTGGCACTTGCTTCCCATGCTCTGGCGTCCGGCCTTAACACTGGTGCAGCAGGATAGGCAAGCAGGAACCATCATCACCGCTCCTGCCAATTGGCTGAGCCACACCTTACTCATTTCCTATGCTCCTTTCCCTGAGCTGCTACCGAGTCTCGTTTCCTGTGTCACAGTCTGGGCTTTAACCCATTGCTCCACAGATATGGGATGAGTCCCTGTAAATCTGTTTAGAAGATGAAAATGCCAAAAGCTGCACAAACCACTCAAACATAAGCTGAAAACTATTTAATAAAACAAGGCACACTACTGGTTAACGTTTTCCTCCTCTCTATGTGGACTTCATGACAAAAATCAAATCAGTTACTGATTATACAAAGTGTACATCCACTTCTTCAAAAATTCTTAAAACTAAGCAGTAGTTTAAGTACCATTTTAGATGAATGTGTGCAACAGGCTTGCAGAAAAATGTCACATTTTAAGGACACAATGTATTTTGTGAGAGGGAACATTTTCCTGAAAAACAAACTGATGTCAGAATGGCAACCACCTAAGACCATTTTGTGGGTACAACAAATTATAAAATAGTACGAACCACCTAGGATGATGCTAGAGGCATTAAACTGCATGAAAGAGAAGATGTAATAGATGTGTTTTCTAACCCTAGATCCTCACTAAATTCACATCAGTAATGCCTTTTTGTATACTAAGATTTAAAACCAATAGCTCTTTTTGGCACATTTTAACAAAGTGACTTGCCTATAAGTAATGGGCAAACATGAAAGAGCAGGGTGATGCAAAATGATGGTTGTCTGTGTAGGATGTCATACAGTGGAGGTATTGTTCATTGTTTGTCACTTGTTCTTATTTTCATATATCAAGATACATATTATCTGTGGTGTGAAATATCATAGGTGGAGACTGAAAAATACATTGTTGTCCATATATAGTACATTATACTGCAACTGGATTGCTAGCTTTTTGCTAGTAGTTATGGAGATGTGCAGTATTTCCATATGGGGGTTAATAATTCCAAGACAAAAGGACTTTCAAAATCTTGCATGGTGCTTGGGTGAATCTTTAGACGAAGGAGAAGAAAACGGTCATGGATATTTAGTGTGCAAGTTGTACAGCTTGAAAAATATTCAGTTATGTAGAGTGTCAGTTATACAAATAAGGAAAGTATTTTGCTTTTTTGTAAATTTCTCACCAATCGAGCGCCCAGAAGAATTTTTATTGCTGTTTTGTAAAAGTTCAGGTCTGTAAAGTGATGTTGACTCTATTCTGTCTGGGTTATGCAATTCCCATTGTTTCTAATACATGTATGAACAGTTGTTTGTGAAACAGAAACATAATTCTGAGTTTGTTGTTGAATTATAGTATATTAATTTATTGGTGTGAAGCCTGTGACTGCATTGGTTGATATCCCACTGTCTGTAACTTTTTAATGTCATTTGCTGTTCTGAAGATACTTGCATTTGTTTTGCTTATGTTTTTCTTTTTCAGGAATGCCTAGTTATCTGACGATGTATGTAGGCTGTGAGAGGTATTACAGTCCTCTGCTAATAGATGTGAATGAGTTAAATCAGTGTCTGAATTGTTAATGCTGTGCCCGTTAACAGGTGTTTTTTTTTGTTTCTGCCCTTGGTTATATCAACATTTCATCTGTGTTGGGGTGGGTATGTTTCTCACCTTGCTGTCTTTTCAGCCTTTTCCTCCGTTTAAATCACCACTGATGGCATTTTAGAGAACTCTGGGCCTCTGTGTAAGTTTGCATTGATTTCTAAGCAGTTCCTTTAGTCTCAAGCTGTTAGTACATACAGTTTGAAGTTCTCACTTTTGAGCTGTGCTAGGTGTTATTTTTATGTACGTTTCTATGTTTTGGCTTTTCCTTCATTTTCCTGTAACCTTTTTCCTCTTCATTTCATTAGTGTTACACTTCTTTTGATTGGTGTATCTGAGTCACGTTGTTGCTTACTTGTTAATCCTGCTTTACCAATCAAGCAAGCTGCTCCTTTGCAAAATTCATTTTGTTTTTGTCTGTTGTGCTACCCTATAGTTAATAAATGTGTATCATTTGTTGTCTTGATTGGTAAACTCGAGGCTTTGTTCAAATGTTTTTTCAGCATTATTAGGAATATCTGTTTTAGAGCACAGTGTGGGGTTACTGAGCACTTAAAATTTTCACATTGTCACTCATACATCGGAGGCATTGAGAGTCAGATGTCTGACAGAGACATCTCACTCACAGGTCATGCTTACCAACCTTTACTGCTTTCCACTTTTGAGATTTTACTTGGTTGCTCAGAAATGCAAACTGAATTATTCAGTGGAGTCCAACAGCTTGTTAAGCTTGTGTGATTTACTCAGGTTGCTGATACTTTAGTATCTGATAAATTTGTGACTCCTTATGCTGTACTATGACCCCATTGCAAACATGCAGTGCAACATTCATAAATTGAATTCTTGTTGTATTACAGCACAATGTGCATGGATGATAATACTGATTTATTTTTGGTCAAAATGTTCATGATTTTCCTTTCATTTTCATGTACATGGAAGTTCTTAGTGCGAAGGCACTTGTTATCTTATAAGCTTTGCTCAAAATGTATTGACAAAAGAGAAGTAGGGATGTGAGGAAAGTATTTTACTTCCAGACCGCTGTTTTTGCTGTCCTTGGCTGATGTGTTTGAGTTAGTTTCAGGCAGTTCCATGGGTGCTTGCATTAATATGCTGTCAAGCAGTAAAGCGTGGGTCAGTGCTGTAAAACCTGAGGTTTTGTACATTGTAAGTTAGAGCAGACAAAACGTCTGGCAAGTGTTGTGGTGTTACAGCTTCTATAACAATCCCTGTTCATTAGTGACCAGTTGCTAGTTACATCCCGTAGTCACACACAGTAGTCAAAGAACAGCAGACTCTAGCAGGAAACGAAAAGCAGAAATATTTAAAGCACGTGTTAACTACAGAGCAGTGTAATGAGTATTGGTTACCATGCCCCTCTTTAGCATACAGGCTTTATGGTTCAAGTTGGGGTCGAAGGTGTTGGCGTTCCTGCAGGTATTAGTATTGTTGAGCTGTAACTTTTCAGAAGTGCTACTTCATTGGGTGCCTGACACTGGTCACATTGGCACACTGAACCGTGGAATCCAGTTCTATTCATCTGTATAGCTAGCTTTTAGAGAGTGACTGAAACATGGAAATGAGTTACTGTTCTTCATTACCTCACATTTTTATGATTCAGATTATAAAAGTAGATTATTGTGCTGCAGTTTGTGTGTTTTTATTTCAGGCAAGGATACTAGTTACGAAGTATTGCTGTATGGTGGAGATATAAGAATAACAGCCTAGAAATAAAGTAGATAAACTGTGTCTGGAATTAAGTGCAAGAAGGCTATTGCTTCTGGCAAAAACCTGTTAATGTTGATTAACTGTATATGGGCCTCTTTCTACTCATTGACAGCAGCTCTGACATAACAAGGCTCCAGTGAAGTGTCTTGTTAATGAGCCTGTTTTTTCGTCATCCATGTGCCTGAGTATAACATTTGTTGAAGCCATTAAAACATTTATGGATTGAAACTAAATGTAAATGATTAAATAAATGATTCAGATATAATTAACAGATGGCAGTGAGAATTGCATGTTCATAATTCTGGCCGGCAACATTTGGCAGCTTTAATTGCATTACAGGTGTTTGCAGCTCTTCCATCTTAGAAATAGACATCTCATAGCTCTTTTGGTTCGACTGTCACTGAATTGCATCTTGCTGCTGCATTAGAAACTTAAGCACATGGATTTCACATACATGTGGCTTGTGAATTTCAAGTTTTGCTCTAGGGGATTATATGGAGTACGAAAAAAATGCAAACTAAACTGAGGAGCAGGTGTTCACTAATGCTCTGGTAATTTGTGTAAGTTCTGCTAAATGTGGTTGTGCATTTAGTGTTCCTTGTATATTAAAAATGAAATAATTAAAAAAGTTGGTATTTAGAAACTCACTGCTGGCATACATTTAGACCTGTTATCCTCTGACTGCACAGTGTAGTAAGTTAAAAGATTGATAGAGTGAAATTTTATATTGCAGCTGCTACTAATTGGCCCCAGATTGTTCATGACGTGGGTGCCAAGAAATGGAAGCAGGAAAGTTTGTAATGTTAACTTGTAAAATTTTAGCATCAGTTTCAGAATGCTACTGTTGATGGATAGCTCAACCTGAATTGAGAATAAAGGGCTTGTCACAAGAGAGAGTGGGAAGGATTTTCTCAGTCTATTAAATTTCCTTACTAAAACTTCCTCTAATTAAATTTGTTTTTATGGCTTGATTTTTTTCCCGTGTGACAGACCCCAGTCAGGCCTAATATGGCAACCTAAAATAGTGCTAGATAGTATGTGTATTCATATTCTCATACGTTGGTGGTGGTTATCTTAAGACGGTCTCCCCCAAAGTCACTGGCAGTGATGTCTAATCATGGAGAGGAGGTCAGTATAACTTTGAGTGCAGAGGTCCTAACTGTCTTAAAACTTGTACTTCAAAATGGCTCCACTGCCTTTGTGTCTTAACCTTTAAGAAAACATTTTATCACAGACAAAATGTTTTACTTAGAAATTCAGTTTTCTTTGTAGTATGTCAGCAGCTATGTGGAAGACAGCAGCTTCATATCTAGTTGGCATCATGGCAGACATGTAGTTTGGCCTATTGTTTGGAAGTTAAGGTAGAGACGGTGATTGTGTGCTCTTAAGGAGCAGGCAGAAAATGTATTGTTTATGTTCTCAGTCATTGTGAAAGAGTGCACTTTGAGAACACATGCTTAGTTGACTAGATGCATTTACTTAAGTTACTTGTATAACAGATAATGGTCAGTCAAAGCCAGCCCGATAACACTCTGGTAAGGCTTCTGTCTGCTGCTAATGACTGGATTTTGAGAATAGAGTAGGACTGCTGGTAGGCTTCGTCAGGAAGGGGGTAGGATGACTGATGGCCCACCTTCTAATTCTTAGGGGGTAGGATGGACAAAAAATGTATTGCAGCTTGTGTTACCTCTAGTAGAAACAGTAGACTTTGGGGAGAGGGGCATGACACCCTGGTGGGCAGATGCATGCAGCAAGCCTGCTGACATCATTAAGTGTTGGCTGCCCTGAGAGAGAGAATTACTGAAGGACGGCTGCATCATGATTGCTCCTGCCATCCATCTGCTGCTCCTCTGTTGTCATGATTATGCACAAGACTGACATTGAATAGTCAGGAAGACTCTTGTGAGGTGAAGGGATGCATATGGGGTCATGAAATACTGACTTAGAATTTGACAACTTGGGTTCAAGTCGCTACCCGAGCAGTGAAAATAAAATGATGACAGTAGAAACAGAATTGATAAGATTTCCTACTTCAGGTCTGTAAGGGAGATGATACTGTGACATGTTGGCACACCTAAAGCAGCTGAAATGTATAAAGGACGTTCATAAGAGGGGCATATCACCTCTTAAGTGTGGATGGTTCCCTTGTGCCCTCGCATATTATGTTACCCAGCATATGAGGGAGGTTAGGTTGCATAATCAGAAGTCTGTCTTGCAAAGCAACATGTATGGATTCATAGTTAAATACTAGCCCATATGTCTTCAGACCATTGCAAGCCTACCCCCCCAAAAAAACATTCAGAAGTTATCTCTAGCTTCAAGGAGGACAAGACAAAATATGATGCTGTAGGAGGCTCTTCTCTGTGCCTTGCACTATGTGATTTTTCTTCACCATTATTCTCTGTCAATTATTCTGGGTGACTGATGGCTAGATGTCTAGTGGTTATTCTGGACAAGGATCAAGGATGAACCAGAGTTGAGGAAAAAAAAACATCAGACAGTAGATGGACAAACTGCAACAAGAAAAGATCTAAAAAGAAACGTTTTTGCTGCCTACCCCTCTCCACCACATCTTTTACTGAGAAGCTTAGTAGCATTTACAATCAGGTATTACAGTACCTTATCACAACCATAAAACATGGTTAACTGGGTTCCCGCAGGCACAATTCTAGCCTGTATTCTCTTCAGCGTACTCCTCAACTTCTTATTTGATGATCTCATTGTCTAACCGGATTCTGTAAGCAGGTGAACTCATCTTCTGCAAGTATGTTTCCAACCACAAAAAAGGTACATTTTTAATATATCCTTAATAAATTACACTGCTGCTTAGTTGAAAAACAGCTTACACATGATAGCTGGGGGGGTATTTTTTGGAACTCCCCAAAAGCTCACTGTTCCCCTCATTCTAAAATAGCCAATACATTGAACACGTGTCCACCTTCAAATATATAAGAATCACAACAGAACCAAGTCTAAATATATTTGTTCTTACTGAAAGGATACAAGGTCTAAACAACATGTCTTACATGGACTGACTCAAAGCCCTATCACTATACTCGATATCCTACAGACTGCTAACAGGAGACTTGTGTCTGGCATGCAAGAGATCCTCCAACCCATTACTGATGGATTTACTGCACATTAGCAAGCCAAATGGTCTCAGAAGTACTTTGTCTACAAATCTAAACCTTTTCTACAACATCAACAGCATGGTTAGAAGAGACTGGTATATTTTGGAGAGGATATAGCTGCTGTGGAACAGACTGCCCATCCACATAAAGTTCATCCTTGCCCATTTTCAAACACAACTTAAGACTTATGGATAGGAAACAGAAAATGGACTCCAGATTGCCCCAGTATTCCTAATGGACAGAGACAGCTCCTGAATGCCTTTATCTCGTGCATGGGTCCCCTCAAATTGTCTGTGGTATGATGGTATGATCCCAGGTATTCTTATTAGGGGTGTGATGCCCACCACCAAACTAGTAATCAAGGAGCCTCAGTCCTCACCACTGGCACCAGTGGGGGACCTTCACTGGGAGGTTAACAGGTGTACTCAGTACTTCCAGATGCAGCTCTCTGCATGAAGTGAAATTTCCCCATTAGCACAGCTATAGAGTTGAGTTCTCAGCCAAGTGACCAAGCCAAGACCTCCAGTATTCTCTGTCCAACCAGTGCTTCATGTCCCTGCCCAAGTAGCTGACACACACACACACACACACACACACACACACACACACACACACACACACACACACACACACACACACACACACACCCCTGAGCTGAGCATTGCTTCTACTAACAGTCTAACAAAAATGGTGATAAAGATGGCAAAAATGTCAACAAAACTTGACAATGTGCTGCCTGCAGTAGATCTGCTGTTATTACAGGACTGTGGTGAGCACTTGCATGTTACTAGCACAGGGCTTACTGACAATGGCATGCTGCTAATGGAGCAAGATTGATGGGAGCTAATGAAGACCTGACACTGAAGGCATTGTCTGGGGATGCCATACTGCAGTTGACACATAACTGATGGGTGCTGACATAGGGCAGAATAATAGTTCACTGCTGTTGATACAAGACTGACCACCTGCAGCTGGACAGTTAATTTGCTGTAATATTATGAAATGGTTTTATGTTCATACTACCTGTGAAACTGGATGACGTAGCATTTTTCAAGTAGTAAACATTGCAGCAAGCAGTCTGCCGTTTTGAATATTCCTAAGTATTTCCTACAACATTTACAAATCCATTACTTCCAAGATGGTAACCTGTCAGTCAAGGTTAATTAAATTTTCGTGTATTTTTCTTTTCTCTTTCTAAGTC
Organism: Protopterus annectens; assembly: GCF_019279795.1. Classification (NCBI taxonomy): domain Eukaryota; kingdom Metazoa; phylum Chordata; order Ceratodontiformes; family Protopteridae; genus Protopterus; species Protopterus annectens. Next base: position 936,607,932 of record NC_056725.1, on the reverse strand, counting down.
CCATTAGACTAGTGCCCTCTTTTCAGGGGAGAAACCAGGTTAGTATTCATACTGTCTAGGGGAAATTTAGGCTGGACACTGGGAAGCTTCCCTTGCTCTTTTTCCAGGAAGTGCCTTGGGATTGTTGCATCTACCTCAACTACCATTAAATTAGGTAGATGAGATGTCTTTGTAACATCTCATGGGCACACTACGGAGTACAGCTGTCCCCCTTTTTTATGCAGCACTGCAGTGAAAATATAGGAAAATTATTCCAAGTACCTGTTTTGGGAATAGAACCCACAACCTCCTGATCTTCCAGCACAAAAGATGTGTATGCTGCCAATTCAGCCATTGCAAGATGTAATTGATTTCCACATGTCAATCATGTTAGGACTGCAGAAACATGTGCAGACAGGGGGGTTATAGTATTCAACACTAATACCTGTCAAGGAGGTGGATAGGAGCTTTTGCAAAAAAACAGTGACCGGAGGGCATGTAATTTTATTATGTATTTACTTTAAATCATGAGGATAGCATTCTGGGGGTATGAGTATGGCAGCTTGCACTCATCACAGGCAGGGTATTGGATACTGCATAGTAATGCATCTATTTCAGCCACTCCTGTTTGGCGGTAGGACTTAATTACTTCCTGTCAGCACACATCTGGATTGATGCACACTGCTGATGGGAAATGGTTGCCTGGACAAGAATACATGGGTACAGTAAGACCCTGATCTGGATAATAAGTCAGACTAACCCAGGCTTAGGGACAAAGGCACCCATCTCCTGGAGTGGGCAAACAGATGGTGAAACACAGGCATGGGCTCAGAGCAACCATTTGACTGCTGAAATACTCTCTCTCTAGATGACTTTAATCCATTGAGCTGGGATACCTCATACAGGGGCTCAGTTCTGATTAGAGGAGAGTTAATGTTGCATTGGCTTGGGGGGGGGGGGGCGCACCTAGAAAAAATGGTATTGTCATAGCTTCCAGAACAACTTTTAACTACGTTTCATGGGTTAAGTGTAAAGCACTCAGTTGACCCATATTACAGTGCTACTACCTTTCCATAATGCCTTTGCTGGACAGTTTCTGGTCAATTTTGTCATTTTAAATTAAAAGCCTTATTTTGTTATGATTTTACATCCTTCTAGTCCAGGTCTCTTTCTATCCATGTATTCAGATGTACTCTATGATGGTCTAGTGAATATTAGTTCTTCTTAGTTTCTTCTCCTGTGGACATCATACAATTTACATTCATGGTGCTGCAGTTCCTTGCCTGGGCCTGTAGTCTCCCCCCCCCCCCCCCCTTGGCATTATATATATTTTTTTGCAGTAACCAGCCATCCCTTGCATGTACTTTTTTCTGACTGTCCAGCAGTGGTGGTTTGGAAGGGTAGGGAAGCAATGTATAACCTCACCACATCCCTTGCTAACATAGCTTTACTGTTACATCCAGCTGATGAGCAGTTTTTCCTTTGCATGTGCAAAAGCCTTTTGGCCACTGCACACATGCAGACTGGAAAATGTTAAAAGTTGCCAGCCTTCTCCTGCTCTGATGGTACAGAGGGGTAAAACCCAGAGTATGGCCCATGCAAACTGAGCTCAGTAAGTGGCTTGGTATCTGAAGGAGTGGCAGGGAGGGATTGGCATAGCCATCCTGAGGTAGGTGGATGGGCGATCCTGTGGGCATCCCTGGTGGTGCCTGGGAATGGCATACAGCAGGTATGCTTAAAGATGGGAATAGGATGGAGACGTGGCTGAGCTGCTGCAGAGGTGGGGAGATATGCTGCATATCTTCATTGCATACCTGCCCCTGAGGCATAGCTTTGGGAATGTAGGGAGAGGAGGGGACACCCTGGACAGAAGTGCTGAGGTCCCTAGATTCGTCATTCTATGATCGGCCCCAGCATACAGAATTATGTCTGGGGGGAAGATTCAAGGAGGATAGCTGGTGCATCTGTTGTCAACAGGTGGCGGGGGGACCTGGGCCAGTAAACATGAAGGATGGGAGAGTGCAAAAAGAATGCAAGAAAAAAGTTGTCCGACTTCTCATTTAGGTTCATTGTATTGAGAAGGGGCTGCAAGTCTAGGTTGATTAGACTATATAGGCGTAACATTTTTTTTTTTTTTTTTTTAAGTTCAGCTGTTTGCAGCTTTATTCTCTTAAATGATTAGTTAGAAACTTTTAAAAGGCCATGGTTGCTGCCCTTTCTTTTGGCTAAATTGTGAGCATGAGGATTGAAAGGAAGTGTATTCTTCTTAGGAAAGGTAGACATTTTTGCTCACATACTCTTTTTCATGGCCGAACTGTTTAGGTAGAGACATAGGAGTTGGTCAGTATTCCTGTTAGTCTGTGTGCATTCCGTCAAGGGACTCTAGCCATTACCCAGAGTGTACATTTTTTCCCTTTTCCCCTGTTTTGGAGGTGACTTTTTATTAAGTTCACGCATTATTGAAAGTAGCACTTGCACTTCATATAGAGTTAACATGGAAAGCTGCAAGAATAGCTGGCAGAAGTCATAGTGACTGGAAAAAAAATACTGGCTTGATTTGTCGTTAAGCTTTAATGAGAGAGAAGTCTAGCCTTGTGTTTTATATTTATTTGTTGATTCATAGGCCGCATCTTTGGATTCACCACACGAGATCTTGTTCTCATTTGTCATGTATTAGAAAGAACAGAAGGACAAAAAAAAAAAAATTCACGATAAGAATTTCCAAGACGACTACTGTCTTTTGTGGTAGATCAGAACTGCAGGTTGCACCTAGGTAGAAACTTGTATTCTCATTTACAACAATTCCAGAGACGCCAAATTTCTAGCCCTGCTTTTTTTTTTTTTTTTGGGTTGGGGCAGACTTCTGCAAGCAGCACTGCTGTCCAGAAAGCATGAAATATTAGAACCATAGATCATTTCCTACTATAACTATCCCATTATAGATGTGTGTGTGTTTGTGTGAGTCTGTTTACCATTATCTTTTGCTGATTGCAGATTGTGTCGTGTTAATGAGGGATCAAATGTTTATCGTTTACTAAGATGGTATAAAAACACAACTGATAATTTAACAGCTGATGAGTTAGAAAAAAATCATTATGACAAGGATTCCCAAAAAACAGCATTTCTGGCAGGAGTCTCTCAGCGTTTTCATCCTTGTTAGCTTGCCTGTCATTGTACCTTGTGACCCCTCAGTTTAGACTTCCAGTCCCAGTGCACATATGTTTCTATGGGTCTTCCTTAAATGATAGCCTTCATAGATTGCAGTTGAAGTCTAAAGGCAAATGAATTTTGTTATACATAATTAAAGATAAAATTCAAGAGAAATAGCCTGCAGCAAGGAGTCAGGAAGAAAATAAGGTGATTGGTTTCTGAAAGTAAACCTGCTGACACACTGACATCCTTTGAAAGTACAAAGGTGCTATGATTGAAGGGGGGGGGGGGGGGGGTGCTACAAACATACAGACTACTGCTTGTGTGCAGTTTTACTTTTCGTTTGTGTGATCATCTGTTGCTTTTCACAGCAGACCCATAATCGCTGCAGTTCCTGCGGGACTGGTACACCGGCTCTGATCAATTCAAACCTGTTTAACTTGCAGAAAATAATCTGTAGTAAGTTGTCATTTGGGAATTCAGTTGTTTGGTTCATAATTAACAGGCTTTTTTATGAATTACCAGAACCGCAAACAGTACACACAGATAAAATAAACCACAGGCTACAGATCCAGAACAATATTTAATATTCTGTATATTCTATATTCTTATATTAAAGCTTGTTCTTGATCTGTAGCCTGTGGTTTATTTTTTTTTTTATGTATTACACTGCTTAAATCTCATAAATTCTTATTTCCTGTAACCTGTTTTGTTTGGATAGGACTACATAGAATTGTTCAGATATCTCTCATTGTACTTTCTCCATATGGCTCATCTTAACTTTTTACACGACTGACTTCAATTTATTGTTTTTTTTGTTTGTTTGTTTTTATGCTGCTAACTGTGGTTTTCTGTCATGGTTGCTCTTCCATGGCATCATTTTTAGAATGTCCAAATCCATCATGCTGTCTGATACTGAATTAAACTAAATTACAAGCCTTTGTTAATGCAGTTGGCATGTGTAACATCGTGTAGCTTTAAATGTCATAATTTCCATCAGTTTGCACATTGTAGAGTACCTTATGCCTTCAAATATTTATGAAGCGAGTGCCATGACTGAGGAGGTCTGTGAGTTGTCTGGGCAAAATATTGACAGCATAACTGGATGCAGTGCTTAAGGGTAAAATGGAGTCCAGTCTGTACAGAGCATTACTAGAGATCACTACAAGGTCAATTACTTGGTCTGATCACTTTCATGCCTCTATGCAAATCACAGTGAACGGAATCTAGAATGTGCTATGTTGAGTGCATGTTGGGATGCTAGGGCAGTACTAAAAAAAAAAAATTGCCCTCGCTCATAGTGTCAGTTGGCCCTGTCACCTGTAATGGGAAAAGAATGGTCCATTTTTTGCTGGAGAGTGCAGATGATTAATTGGCAATGACTTAAGAACAAAATGATGACACGGATCAGCTCCTTAGTTATACTTGCTACTGAATGTGTGTACCTGTTGCCGCGTACCAAGTACTAAGTTAAATCTCTTTGTCACCCAAAGGTCCAGAAAAAAAGTGTAAGAGTAAAGTTTGCATTGAATGCCTGGACACTAATACTTGCTTTTAAAATCCTGCAAACTTGTGTTAAAGCTAACTCCACATCATTGCACACGTTAAGCAGCTACCTATTGAAAGAATAAAAATGGTACATCTGTTTTATAACGGCAGCAAACCAAAATTAGGAGAAGCAAAAATATATGCAACCATGGTATGCAAGTAAAGTTCTTTCCCATTGTACTCTCAAGATCTTCCTCCAATGTATTCTGTGGAGCTATTTTTTTTTTCAGTGGACTGAGTTTGCTGAGTATTTTGGGTTATAAGCAGTGTTTTAACAGTACTGATAGTAGATTGACATGAATTAGTGGTAATTCCAATGGATGTAGAAGATCCCACAGCACTTATAAAAAAAAGAGTAGAGAATGTTTTCCACTTTCCTGGGCAAATTTCCACCTAGTCTGTATGAATACCACCTCTGGTCTCCCTTGAAGAGAGGGCATCAGCCTGGTGGGACTAACCAAGTTAAGAAGTATAAATGAAAATAAAACAGTTACAGTTTTCCAGCCTTTAGCCAGTGCAAGGAAAACAGTTGAAATGCTACAACTGAAAGGAGAGGTGGCATGTAGAGTCCTTAGAATACTGCATCTTGGACTAGCATTTTATCAAAAGAAGTGTTAAGCCAGAATGGGAAGCATCACATTAGGAGAAAGTAAATAAATAATAAATAGTGCAGGGTTACGGTCAAAGGGCTGCAATGTTCCTATCAAAAATAAGAGGAAATTTAACTCGCTGTTTGAATCAGATTTAGGTTTACTGCTTGACACAGAGGGATAAACCTTGCAAGCCACTTAACCCAGGACTCACTAGTGAACTATGTAATGGAAGAACTGACAGAGGAAAGTATGAGCAAGCACCTAGTGCCAGCTTGCCTGTCTTGGAGAGGGGGTGTTGGTCCTGCCCACTACAGTGCCAGCAAATACTTGAAAGGTGAATGATGTAGCATATGATCCAGTAATATGTGCTTTGCTCTCCCAAGCTGTATCACCATTTTATCCATAGTGGGACAATTGCAGAGGAAAGTATTGGAGGTGTTCACATCTTTAGGCATGCACATCAGCCACCAGCAGAGGAAAGCTCAAAAATAGAAAACCTTTGTGGCTGCCTGGATGATGGTCCCTGCACTCAACCATTGGGGAATGAATGAATGAACTGGTCTGTCCCAAAAGGGTGATGACCGGCAGGCTGTCGAGCTGTATCAGGTACAGAACAAGTAAGTGCAAAATAATTAAAGGGTGGTGGCGGAATGGCTCAAGGGAAAAGTAAGAAAGCACTTTTTTTCCCCTATTCAGGGTGGCAGATGCATGGAACAGTGTTCTTGAGGTGAATGTGTAGTGACTACCTATCACATAGTTCAAGAATACGAAAGAGGCAGAAGACGGCTGTTGTGAAAGACTGGTAAAGTTGACCTGTTGCTTATTAGTAGCCCACCTCCCATTTTTATATCTGAGAAAAAAATAGCTCAGTATGGAGTCATGTGGGTCACTACTGGCAATCAGTTTTAGAACTGGCAGATAACACTCCCTTCCTGACATGCACCCTATTACGTAATCCCAGTTTTTCCCATTGAATTACTTACAGACTGATATTTATTGCCTTTTTTCAGTTATCACCTTATGTGGGGTAGTGTTAGAAGCCTTAATAAGGTCTCAGTAAGCAGTGTAGACTATGAGCCCTTCATGTGTCTTCATGATGCACAGCTGTGTCACCTTTCAGAAGAATACCACAGGATACAAAAAGCAATATTTCTCCTTAACAAACCCATACAGTTCTGATTGATACAAAAGTGAGGTTGCTTGTCATATTAAGCTTGGTTCATTATAACTTTATCAGGAAATGCACCCTCTAGTTGCAAAAACGATGAGGCAATTCCAAATAAAATGCAAAAATCAAACCAACGTGTTCTACAGCAAGGCAGTCTTTTCCACTGATGTCCATGAAATCATTCTATAGACGCTCTCACCAAAAAACGATTAACAGGTAGTGTCATTTTCCATCACTGGCATTGTGTTTTATTGATGTGTGTCTGTAAATATAAGCATGACTGTAGAACTACTTCATTGTCAGAATCCAGAGCAGACTTGGTAGTGTCATTGAAGGTGATATACTGGTCTGTTTTTGTAAGAATGTAATTTACTGCAATTTAGTTTCTTTAGTAAAGTCTAAGACGGATGATTTATTTAGTGTTACTCCACAGTTTATTCATATATTGTAATGTGTGGTAACTTCCAAGTGCCAGAATGCTTTTTCCCCTCTCAAATTCTTTGTAAATGTGAGTTGTGTCATGATAAAAAGCTTTGTAGACATTTTTAGGCTTTCTGTTAAGGGCATGCAAACATTCCCAAAGTTTTTATTTATTTTTCACTTTATTGACCAGATTAGTCCCTCGAGGCCAATGGCATCTCTTTAGGGGAGACCTGAGGTGGTATACATACTGACTTAGGGAAATTTGGCCAGGGCACTGGGGAACTTCCCCTGCTTTCAATGATAAATGCCATGGGATCTTTTTTGTCCATCTGAGCTACCACTGAATCAGGCAAATGGGGCCTTGGTCTGATGTCTCATCTTGAAGGATGGTTGTTCAGTGCCTCCTCTTGTTTCTTCCTATCAGCCCATTAATTCCTCTCTTGGAGCTCGAGCAAAAGATCTATAGCCTCTTTGTTTCATGACTGTAGGTCCATTCCAGCCTTTTTGCTCCTCAGAGAGGAGAGAGCTATATGACATGGAGTCTGCAGGACTTGATCTCTCTTATCCTCATGATGGAGCTCCTAATCCTATGGTGCCTCTCTAGATCCCCTTTAGTACTGACAGCTGTGGGGAGCATGCTGGCATTTGCACATATGTGGATTCTTGGCCCCAAGACAGCACATGCTCTAGATGCTTTTGTGTTTCTTGGGTTCTATACCCCGAGCTTCCTCCGCTGGTGATTCAGAACCTCTTTCTTCCTGTCAGTATGAGTGAACCAACAGCAGCCACTTACTCCCATCATGCTCAACTCATTCCTTCCTTCCTGTGTTTGTGCCACTAATTGAGTACGGGTTGTCTGGATCGCTGTCTGGTGTTTATTCCTCTGAACGACTGGAGCAGTACACAAGTCTATATTATCCTCTGGTGATGCCACCATAGGGATGGTGTGAAGTGGTGTGTGCATTAAAGTAGATAGATCCCTCTGTGCACTGCACCTATAGTGATTTCAACAAGGTATAAAACAGATTTATGTGGCTGTATGCTTAATAAAATGTGTAGGAAGCTTTTTTAAGAAATGACACACACAGATTAGGAAAGGAAGTGGCTCAAATGGAAATGCTAGCCTGTGGAAAGATGATTAAGTTGAACTTAATTTTGCATTTAGGTTAAAAATTATTATGTCCTGATCTGTGTTAATTGTATAACCTTAGGTGGGGAACCTTAGCTTTTAATGAGGTATCCATGACACTGCCATCCCTTGTTGGATCTAGTTTGACTTTACACTGTTCTACATTCGTTTGATTAACATAATAAGTTTACTGTTGGGCATATTTATTTGATATTGTATGCGATATCATATTTATTTGATACTGAGTAGTTTACCTAGCCAGTGTTTCGGCAGTTCAAATTATTTAGGTTTTACAGTTTAGAATTTCTAATTTTTACTGCTCCTACTACCTGTCAACCTCTAGAACCTTTCTGTGTCACCTGACCTTTTCATTCCTTGTCAGGATGAAAAATAAATTGGGGAACCATCAATGAGGCATTCATCAGCGGTGATTTGGGCTTTCTGCTTAGCCCTAAGACCTGAACATGCTTGTTCTTGTCCAGAGAGTTGGCTTGTAGTGTGACTCCTCTCTGTGATGTAGTCAGTTGGCCGTGCTCCCCCCCCCCCCAGACAAGGACCTCTGTGTGACCCCCTTGTCTTCTCCCTGGATTCTGCCTCCGAGAGTGTACTCTTGAGTACCCCCCCCCCCCCAGACTTTGGCATGCAGGCAGACATAGGCCTCATTTATTATTCCTCCCCAGGCTAACTCCAGCAGGTGCCTAAAATGCCAGTCGAACGTGAGTCATAATCTGGGCATTATCCCTCCATAAGTGTTGGAATGTGGAAAGGTCAAAAAATATTTCCTGTTCAGTTCTAGTACTATTTTAATGGTTGAACAGCTAAGTGAAGAGGGATTGAGAAGGGAGACAACCTAAAGAATAAATGATATACACACATCCCCAACAAAAAAGGTGTGCATGAATGTATTCTGTATGTATGTGTAATGTGTGTGTGTGTGTGTGTGTGTGTACATATATATATATATATATATATATATACATAAACATGCACGCGTATGTATGTATGTACTATGGCATAACCAAACTGTCTAAAAGGTCACAAGCCAGGCATGCAAAGACCAGAACACAGAAGTATATAGAATGCTGAATCTCCCAACTTGAGTGGGTACAGAAACAAATGCTAACTTGGCTTCAGCCACAACACAGGCCAAATGACAAAAAAGTTTTTATTTACATAATCTTCACCCCCCATTTTCTGCACAAGGTTGGGATGTTGTCAATTGTGGCGATCTCTCTCAATTCAACCCACTCTCACCTTCTTTGATAGTCATGCCGTACTGTTACAAGTCTTCTCTCTAGCAGTCTATCTGTTTGCTGGCTTTCCCTCATTTACTGTGCCATCTTCTTGACTCCCACATATTCTTCACCAGTTCATTGTCTGCTTTTTTGTGCATATCCAAAGCACTGTAATCTTTTTTTTTTTTGGTTAATATGTTCTCTGCAATGGGAACTACTTTGGCTTTGCTTGATGTTTTCATTTCTTCTGTCCCACAGTGTGCTTCGTAACACTTGTCACATACACTTCATCTCCACCACCTCTCGCTTCCTGAACTACTCTGTAGAACATTGTATACACTGCTCAGGTTTTGTACCATGCAATAATACTGTGCCATTTGGCTGCACCCTCTCTGATTTTAGCTTGGACTTTTTCATTCACTTCTCTTCTTCTAAACCTCCCCTCCCAGATGCTTGCAGCTGTTAACCTGTTCCACTGTTTTCCCTTCTATCTCAATTTTCAGTTTTTTCTAATTTCCCCATTTGCTGCTAAAGATGATCATCTTGTCTGTACACAGTTTCAAAACATATGCCTTCAGATTTGCTCTCCATTCCCCTTTCATTTGCTCAAGTTCCTGTACAGAGTCTGCTTATAATCTTAGATCTGCATATTGCAGTTTTGTTAATCTACCCCCCTCCCAACCAGTATGAACAGCAGTGAGCTCTAAGCTGAACCCTGATACACACCCACACCTGCAGGAACCTGCTCTGTTAGTCTGAACACTGTTCATGGTTGTGTCATCAGGTACATGTACATAGTCCATTTTAAACCTACCATTGTTTCCAGGACTTTGAATCACTGCAGGACTGGCCAAATCAGCTTTCTTAGGACCTTGTCATATGTCCCCCCCCCCCCCCCCAGTCTAGGAATACCTAGTTGGACTGTTTCCTCATCTCTAGCTTCTTCTTAACTGTCTGTCTTGCTGGGACCATTGGAAATGTAATGCTGCATTCTGATCTCAATCCAAACTGCCCATTTCTCATTTTACTTTGTAGTAGTTTGTATTCATTTATCAGTCATCTTCTCCAGCACTTTCATGTAGCGTTTAGGAGACTGACACCTCTGTACTGCACACAGTCGTGGATATCCCCCTTTTTTCTTGCACACTGGCAGTAGGATGCTTATTTTCCAGTTGTCTGGGACACACCTTTCTCACCATACTGTTATGAGCACCCTCAAGATCTTCTAATTCTCCCAACATCTTGATCATATCTGCCGTGAACTCATTTCAGCTTGCTGCTTTCCCTGATTTAATTTTCCTTAGTGCTGTTCTTGTAGCGTAGGCTGGTCTTTCTTTGTAGGTTGTGTCAGGAACAATAGAGTTTGTTTTTTCTTCCTTCAGAAGCAATTGGAAGTATGTTTTCCATCTTATCTGCCTTTGATGTCCTGCAAACTGGTAAGTAGATTTTTGCTCCCTTCTGAAGGGTGTCTCATGACTAAAGGCATAGCATAATCACAGTGTGCAAGTGCATTAAAGATTATTTATGCTACAAGTATTCACAATGCTGAAGACAATAATAAATAAATAAAATGTGGATCAGTCTTCTGATCCAGTAAATTCCGACATTTGCCTGGTTGACTTCTGCTTCATTGAACTGCAGTTCTACAAACCAACAATTCAGTGATGCAGATTAGACCTTACACGTATATCGCAACACACACATATGTATGTGTATATAAAGTTACTAACATACTTATATAAAATGATTGTCACTGTTGAAGTGGCTCTCTGACCACCTGTGCAAAAAAGGGGTTTATGTATGGATGGGTGTATAAAATGAGTTTCATGACTGGTAACAGTTTTGTTTTGTAAAACACTTGCTGCACAGTAAAAGAGGCATGTGTTGATGTACATTTTTCTTTATTGTTTATACTATGTTTGTGAACTTTGCCTCTTAAGTCATTAAATGAGAGGGTTCATGTATTTAAGCTGGTCAGGGAGGTTTTCAATTCAGTCTTTGTATGTAAGCTGTTTTTGAAAAGGATGTCTTGAAAAAAAGAAAAACATGCTGGAAATGGGCCAGTTTTCTTTGTAATTTTATCTGTGTTGATAAAAGCAACGCCCTTTTTGAATCTGAGCCAGTTTTTTTCCCCCTGTTGGCTGTCATTCTTCAGAGCTAACTTTTCTTTGTTTTCTAACAGAATACTTTCTTTTGTGAATTGGCAGCATGTGTTGTATCATGTAACTTTTGACTGCTGTTTTATTTCTTACTGCTGGCCGAGTTTTAGTCCTACTGAGCTTAAGGCTCATTTTCAGGACAGACTGCTGGCACAAACCTAGGATCGATTTCTTTTGTTGTTAGTAGTCAGGCAGTCTAAACATTATCCCATTGGCTGTGAGAGGAGATAGAGTGCCTGAAAAAAACAGTATCAGGAAGCTAGATTTGAACATCAACCCTTTTAGCTGAGAAGTGAGTAGCACTAAGCACTGAGTCATATTTAAATTGTGATTTTTATAAACGTTAATCTGGGGACAAGTTATATTTGAAGTGTGCATTGAGCAGCTGTGGTACTGTTTGGCAGTTCTTGATATCACAGGCAACAAGACATCCCCCTATAGCCAATTTTCTTATTGCATTTTACTTCTGATTTAAATGTATTTATTGTTTCCAGTGCAAATTGGAGAATCAAAAGTTTGCTTAAGAACAAGTGCATGCTGAGGGGAGGGATTAAAAGTGGTTTTGTTCTGTATGTAGCACATTTTTCCAACTCATTGATGTCACGCTCCATATGTCATTATATAATAATTTTCAAGTTTGTGTCTGACTGCTGAATGCAGGAAAACACTGAAATTCCTCTTCCCAATCCACTTTTGAGAAACCTTTGACAGTTAGTGAGTGTGTGTGTTGATATACAGCTAGTAACTCATATGTGGTGCATGAAATAAGAGCTTCATTGTATGAGTTTTACTTGCCTTTGTTTACTGGGAAAATCCAACTAGGCCAAGCCCTTTTCCAGTGGAGGCCTGTGGAGAAAAGCTCCATGTTACATTCGATTTAGCTAGCCCGGCCTAGCCGTGACAATGTTAGAAACCCTCCGGTTACAAATTAACAGATGATTACCATATTACACACACATATATATATATATATATATATATATATATATATATATATATATATATATATATATATATATATATATATGAGAGAGAGACGGGGGGGGGATCGTGATCGTAACTGCCTTATGTATTCAAGACATGGCTGCCAAGAAATTCACTTCGAGTGAGGCTTGAGAGGTGAATCTTTGCATCCATGCTGGGAACACATAACTAAAGGTTACGATTGAGGATTCACTCATAATTTTTTGTAGTCCATAGACTTTATCTTCTCTCTCTCTCTCTCTCTAAACTACTAGATACAGAAAAAAATGCAGTGTTTTACTGTCTTAGAAAGCCAGTAAAACACTTGGCGACCATCGACAAACAGAAAATAGCAGACCACCTATCAAGTCCCCCCCCCCCCCATTTGTGGGTGGGACAAAAGATCAAAAGCAAAGAAAGTTTTTAAGTACTGCTCTAATTCACTTAAAATATTAATATAAGGATATGTTTTGCATCAATATGGATTTCTGAACAGGAATTAATAAAAGTCTTGTTTCTGGCATTTTTGATCGAGACATTTGCTACGGACATGGCATAAATATTAGGTGAACTCTGGGGAAAATAGGCATACACATCAGGTAGAAACAAAGCTGTTTTTACATCTTCCGTTGCGGTTTGTTGGCAAGCATAGTCAGTACTTACATTCCTTGTGAGACCCAATATTAGCAGTGCTTAGAAAGGTGCTTACTTGTTAATATTGCTGTTAATATTTGGTGTGGCAGTAGAGTAGCATTTAACTCTAGTCTTTTCCTCATACTGAAGAATAATCACAGCACTCCATGCACTACGTAGTATTTACAGCATGTTAAACTCGGACACCTCTATAGAGCATAGTATACAGAGCTTGTAAAACTTGCACATCAGTAGAACAAACATTCAACATTATTTTACATGTCCGTATCCTAGTTATGGGTGTCAAGAGGATTTAAGCATGAGAACTTTGTGACATTTGTTTGAGTTGACTGAACAAGGTATAAGAATTAGTAATGGCGTTGGTACAAGGACAGTACTATTATATTGATAAGCATGATTTCGTTGGGATTGTAAATAAGATTTAGAATAAGAATGGATGTTCGTGTTTCACTGTTGCAGTCATCACATGTGGGTTATCCCTGTTGTGGTAGCCCTTGGCCACCTCGAATACCAGAGTAAATGTTTTTCTGCGTCGGCTGCAGTCTGACGTCAGGTCGTCAGTGCTGTAAAGCAAGACAGCTGATGTCATTACATCAGACTTTCTTGCTGTGGAACCCGTAGCAGAAGCAGCTCGCACGAGTGCCGGTCGGTCGCTACCAGAGTTTGAATTCCAGCTGAAAATATCTAAAGCTAAGTACCCCGTTGGGGGCTCTCTTTTTTTTTTTTTCTTGCACTAACCGATGTCCGAAAAAGTTAATTGTTTCGCCTGTGGAAAGCAGATCACACACACGAGACTTCAATTTTTACTGCATTACTTGTTTAGGCGTAGACCACGATGTCCCCATTGCCAGTTCTGTGCCCTCTTTAATGCGAAAACCTTCTCCGTAGAGCTCTTTGCAGACAGTTATTTTTGTGTTCTCTCTTCGCATTCCGATATGGCGTCTGTCATCCAGCAATCCGTGGACATTCCGAAAAAACGCAGAGATAGAGAGAGATCACACAAGGCTAAGCCTTCCAAAGACGCTGTTGCTAAGCAGGTCGTCAGTTCTCCAAAATTCATTGAGACGCTTTTGCAGCCCCTGTTGCTCGATTCGATATCTACGCAGGCCTCTACCGAGACCCTTTCGGAGTCCAGTATGCCGCAGAAGTCTTCTTCATCTTCTGAGCCTTTGGCTGTCTCTGCTTCAGTTGGGTCCAGAGCGCGATGCAGGCACCGGCGTCTGAGGAGGCCTTTTGCACTACTGAATCTAGACAAAAAGCGACTTCTTCTCATCCGACTACCATTTCTCTCAGACCAACGGATTCTCTCAGGCCTAGAAGCCAGGCCACTCCTAGAAAATCTGCTTCTAGCCACCATCTTGCTCCTGCTCCATCACCCCAAGTGCAAATGCTTAAAATGGCGGAGGATCTCATCTCCCGTATCCGGGTTAGTCAGGCCACAACTTCTAAAAGGAAAAGACACCCTTCTCCAGAAATTGACAGAACAGGATTCTGAGGAATCTGACTATTCAGATTTTGAAGAGGAACAGCAACCTCTGACTGCTTATAAGGATTCAGATGCAGAGGAATCCATCCCTTCTTCCTCCCCTCCAGAGGACCTTTCCTTTGGGGAAACCCTTCACATCCTCGGTGAACATTTCCAGTGGGAATCTCAGGACTTCTTCCAGTCTAAGAAAAGACTTGGAGAGTTTCTGGACCTGCCCCAGCACAGACCCCTGGCCATCCCTCCTATTTTAGAAGTGGTGAATGATGTTTTTCATGAATCCAGCTTAGCCCCTGACGCCCTCCCACCTGCTCCCAGTAAACTGACAGGTATTACCGAGTACCAGATTCTCACAAATACCTTTACAGAAATCCTGCTGCAGACCCAGAGGTCATTACACAGGGACCTAAAGGAGCTAAGACTAGTTCCGCCACAAATCCTATTCCTTCTGACAAGGACTCCAGAGCTCTGGACAGATGGGGTAAAAAAGTATACACCTCTGCAATCTTGGCTATCAGAGCATTCAGTTGTCAGTTCCATATGTTAAATATCAGCAACACACTTTGGACCTATTAAAACAAAAGATTTCTACCTTTCCTGACTGTGCCAATTCAAAAGAGTTAGCAGATTTACTGCACTTTGCTTGTCAAGTGGCCAAATACTCATTATGCTGTGGATGTGACTCCCTAGAAGCCTCTAGCAGGACAGCAGTGACAGGATCTGTCATTAGGAGACATGCATGGCTGAAGGAACAAACCTCTCCGTGATCATGTCAAGTCTAAATTTGTTGATGCACCCCTGTATAAGGAGCGCTTGTTTGGAGTAAAAGCAGAAGAGGTGTTTAAAAAGATGGAAGACAAAGCAAAATCTATGCAAACAGTGAAAGATATCTTGCAAGTTAAACCTCCCAGGTTCAGCAGGAACTTTCCCTCTAAGCACTGGTCCTTCTCTACACCTAGCAGACAGGGCCAAGGTAAGCCCCACAGGGACAGACCATCCAGGCCCCTATCCCAGGAACAGCAGAGAAGCAAACAGTGGACCACTTCAGCCCCAAAGACAGGGAATTCTAAGCAACCCTTCTATGGAAAAAAACACACAAGGACTCCCCCCCTCTGCCCTCCCTTCACTCATCAATAACTAGGAGGAAGGCTCTCCCGCTTCAAAGAAAAATTGGCTTTCTGTAACGAAGGACCAGTGGGTCTTAAAGATCATTTTTCAGGAGTACAAATTCTCTTTCAGCGAATTCCCAATTCCAAGAGGGTACCCAGACGTACCTCCAAATCAGTGGGCAGAGGCATTGAAACAGGTCCAAACTCTTATATCCCAAGAGCAGTAGAACCTGTCCCCTCAGATCAAACAGGCAAAGGCTTTTCTTCCAGACTTTTCCTTGTTCCCAGAAAAGAGGGCACTTGGTGCCCCATCCTGGATCTATCCATTCTGAACTCCTCCCTGGTGGTCCCCAGATTCAAAATGCTAACTTTGCAGCAGCTGCTGCCTATGCTAACAAAAAATACCTGACTAGTGACCCTAGACCTAAAAGATGCCTACCTCCACATCCCCATAAGGGAGTCCTGCAGGAAATTCCTGTGCTTTAGAGCAGGAGCACAACACTTTCAGTTCTCTGTGTGGCCCTTTGGCTTATCTACTGCACCCAAAGTATTTGCCAAATGCTTAGCCCCGGCCATAGCATTTTGCAGACAGAGAAATATACAGATTTACTCTTACCTGGATGACTGCCTCATTCAGGCAGAGTGCGAAGAAAAGCTGCTCCAGGACCTTCTCTTTGTCAATTCCCTCCTATCCTCCCTAGGGTTCACCATCAACGAGAAGAAATCAAAGCAAATTCCCATCAGGAAGATAATTTTCTTGGGAGCTCTGCTAAATACAGCATCACAAATGGCCTTCCTATCCCCAGAAAAGCAGAGCTTCCTGCCTCTCTGCTTTACACAGCTGGCTTCCAATAGTCACCTCACAGCAAGGAAGTTCTTGCAAGCCCTGGGGTACATGGCATCTTGCATCCTTCTAATTCCTCTGGCCAGGCTTCACATGAGAAAACTTCAGTGGTATCTAAAGATCCTTTGGTGCTAGCGCACTCAATCTCTAGAGACCTCGCTCCCTCTGATCCCATGTATAAGGGCTGAGTTTCTCTGGTGGGCAGAAGCCTGTGCCAAGAACAAGGGTCTTTACTTCATCCTCTGCCCTGCCGGCCAGACCATCACCACTGACACCTCAGACATTGCTTGGGGCGCTCACCTAGCAGGCAGGTGCACCCAAGGTCTTTGGGATGCCCAGCACCTTCACTTACACATCAGTCATAAAGAAATGATGGCAGTACAAAAGGCACTGACATCCTTCAAACCCCATCTCAGGCTACGGGTTCTCCTTACAAAAACAGACAACACCACAGTATCGTGGTATATCAACAAACAGGGGGGACCCAGTCTTACCCTCTGTGCAGGCTAGCCATGAGCATCTGGCTGACAGCCACCTCCACGGGTGTACACCTAATTGCCAATACCTACCAGGGGTCAGCAACACCTTGGTAGACCACCTAAGCAGAAACTTACTGCACCCCCATGAATGGCAGCTCCATAGGAAAATCTTTCTGCAAATCACTCAGGAGTGGGGGACTCTGGAGGTGGATCTCTGTGCCTCGCATCTCAACCACCAGCTGCAAAAGTTCTGTACCAGGGAGTATCACCTCCTAGCATGGACGGTGGATGCCTTGACCTTCCCCTGGAACTTCCACTTTGTGTACGTGTTTCCTCCTCTGCCTCTTATTCCCAAGGTACTAATCAAAATAAGGGAGGAGAGACCAAAGACCATCCTCATTGCTCCAGATTGGCCCAGACAGCATTGGTACCTCTTATTGTGCAGCCTGACTTTACAGCCCCCCAAGCAGCCTTCCTTTATCTCAGCTGTTTTGGCCCAGGTGAGGGGGGAAGATACTGCACCCAGACTTGCAGACTCTCAATCTTTCAGCATGGCTTATAACTTGAAAGATAACAAGGAGTCGCTGTTAAGCAAACAGGTCAGAAGGCCCAGCACCAGAAAATCTTAAGCAGAGAAATGGAAAAGATTCTTCTCCTGGAACCAGTCCAGAGGGGCCAGTACCTCTCATCCTTCCATCCCTCTTATCTTGGATTACCTAACCAAGTTGCTCAAAAGTGGCCTCTCCTCTTCTGTTAAAATCCATACCTCAGCCATTTCAGCCCATTACGATTCAGACCTACCTCTCTTCCCTCATCTTTTGATTAAACAATTCCTCAGAGGGGCTTCTAATACCAGACCTCCCAGAAGGCCTCCCACGCCAGCCTGGGACCTGAATTATGTTTTAGAAAAACAAACCTTACCTCCTTTAGAACCTGCCGCTTCAACAGAATTGAAATACCTCTCCTGGAAGACTGCCTTCCTACTAGCTATCACCTCAGCCAGAAGGGTTTCAGAACTTCAGGCACTCATGGCTGTTGACCCCTTCATCGTTTTCCATGCAGACAGGGTCTCCCTGAGGACTAACTCCTCTTTTATGTCCAAGATGGTATCTGATGTGACCCTTAACCAGGCCATACACCTACCCACCTTCTTTCCCAACCCTCAAAACAAGGGGGAAGAATTTTGCACTCGCTAGACGTGCACAAACAACTCGGATACTATTTGGACCGTACTAAACCCTTCAGAAAAACAGACCAGCTGCTTGTCAACTTTGCCCCAGGGGCAGAGTGGAAGCCCATTTCCAAACAAACCATTTCCAAATGGATATCACACTGTATCCATTTCTGCTACAGACTACATGGGAAACCCCCTGCTAAGCGTATTTGTAACTGTTTCACTAGGGCAGCCTCCACTTCCACAGCCTTCCTCAGAGGTGTCCCCACCAGGGACATCTTGGAAGCTGCCACCTGGACCTCTGTTCATACCTTTACAAAGCATCACCACCTACCTCTTTTTTTCTAAGTCTAGGGCAGGGTTTGGCTCACCCATGCCTAGGGCTCTGACCTATCCTTCCACCCCTCTCCTCAGCTTTGGGAATCCTCCCACAGGTGATGACTGCAACACTGAAACACAAAGAACATAGTACAGTTGTCTACACTTACCATAAATGTAAATGTTCGAGTGTATTGACTGTTGCAGTCCTGGTTTCCCTCCCTCCATCCCCCTTATATCCTCTCCCTGTTGGCTGCCTTTCTTTATAGCACTGACAACCTGATGTCAGACTGCAGGCGACTGCAGCCGACGCAGAAAAACATTGACTGGTATTCGGGCCGGCCGAGGGCTACCACAGCAGGGATAACCCACAGGTGATGACTGCAACAGTGAATACTTTTGAACATCTACATTTACGGTAAGTGTACACAACTGTACTTTCTCCAGTGTAGCAATGTAATACAGTGTGTTGACAGTTGATGTTAAGAGTTTTAGATATTTTAGTGAGTGCATTCCTCTGGGGGCTGTGGACCAGTGTAATAAATTGCTTGTGGCAGGGCTGCTGTCTGGGGTATAGAAGATATTTTTGACTGTCTTAATGTGAGAGAAGGTCAGCAGGTTGGATAGCTTCAGTCATTTAAGGAGTAAAAGGCCAAAGAGTAATTTGTTTGGTTAGTGATGTAACTTGCAAACTTTGTGGTTTTATTACAAGATTTCTCAGCTAGCTGAGAAATTCGTGAAAATTGATGAAACATAGGGAAGACGAGGGAGCAGATATGTCTGAAGTGTAGTTTTGCGTACGTAGTCGGATTCTGTTAGGAATGGTCCCACTTTATAGTGAGCTCCTAATTCATGTTTTTTTTTTTTTTTAATTACACATTGGACATAGTGTTCAAATCTTAATCTTTGATCTGTTATTCCCAGTAGTTGTGTATTTCTTTTACTAATTCAGTTGTAGTGTATCGTTAAGTCACAGTAGTTTGATTGCTGGGTTGGAGGTGAAAATACTATTAGTTTTATTTGGATTTAAAATTAGTTTAGATTACTCCAGCCAGTCTTGAGGTT
The DNA here is from genome assembly GCF_019279795.1 of Protopterus annectens. Taxonomy (NCBI): domain Eukaryota; kingdom Metazoa; phylum Chordata; order Ceratodontiformes; family Protopteridae; genus Protopterus; species Protopterus annectens. The sequence goes on along the minus strand of NC_056725.1, from coordinate 936,588,459 downwards.
TGGAAAAGAAAGTGTCAGGTCATCTTGCAGCTGTATGAAGCAGCTGCACATACTAATATTGAGTCATTGCACATTGGTTTTGATTTGCTCATTGAGAGACTGAATTTTATTTAAAAATGTACTAAATAAAAGTCCTAATACTGAACCTTGTGGCACACCTAACATTTGTTGTGGCAGTAACAGCACAAAAGCAAAGTGCATGGATCGTATTTGGTTGCTGAAATTACTTTTAAGTCACTTGATTGTATTGTTTGTGAAGAGCTAGTTCCTTGAGTCGGAATATTAGTGTTGAATGTTTAACTGCATTTAAATGCTTTGGACAAGAGTAAAACTTACCATGATTTTATTTCTCAAGACTGTAGTTTAAGACTTTTTTTCTTCCTTCATTTGTTATAGTAGCTTGAGTGGATGTAAAACATCCCATGGCACCTATCTAAAAGAGTAGGGGATGTTCCCCGATGCCCTGGCCAAATTTCCACTAGTAGTAGAAATACCACCTCACGTCTCCCTTGAAATAAAGACTCCTCCCTAGCCTAGTGGAACTAACCAGTCTACAAAGGATAAAATGAATAACAGATTAAAAAAAAAAAAAATAGTTTCAGTGCTGTGGCCTGGCCTAAATCAATTGCTGTGTTGTGGAAAGTAATATGTCCTCTGTTAGGTAATTGATCGGTTGCATGTGGATACATTTTTTAAATGTTTTACACAGAGGGAATAGGATGGTTACAGGTCAGTAGTTTAATGCAAGAGATTTGCCACCTTTATGTAAGTGAGTAACATAGGATTGTTCCCAGAGAGTGGGGAGTACTCCTTGGAGAGAGCGATTTGTATGTATGGATACTGAATATGCAGTGGCATCTGCAGCTATTCTAAGATATTCTACTGGTATGTTATCATTTGGAAGACAGGTGGGTTTAAGTTTTTGAATATTTGATTTAATTGTAGCAAGAGTTGTAGAAAGGGAGAAGGTAGTAACATCTGTGTCTGTCACTAATGTGTATTTATTTATTAAAGAAATTGGCAACAGTTATGTCAGATTAATTAAACCCATATGCTGTGTTGTAGTTTTTCATATGTAAAAGGCAGGTTATGATTTTTGACAACTTTGTATACAGTTTGAGTGTCGTGCAAAATGGTTTTGTAGTTTTACAGTGGTTGTCTTGCAGACGAGTAGTATACTTTTACTTAACCTTAAGAATGGTATTCTTAGGTTTCATACATGCTGACATAGTTGCAGTTTTTTTTCTAAATGCTGGCTTTTTCCATGGCTTATTTTAGCAATGTATTAGCTTTATGTCTAGTGTAAACCACAGTGCAGGATTTGATTTGATTATTTTCATATACCAAGGTGCTAGGTAGTATAGTATGGAGAGGTAGATTTTGTTGAAGAAAGTTACTTCGGTATTTCATTTTTAGCAATACTCTCATTGTGTGTATTATGTATCCATAGTCAGAACTATTTTTATGGGTGGGGGTGGATGTTGTGTTACATCTGTGTGAGCTATAATGAGATTTGAGCCTAAATGTAGTCACTCATTGGTGAAAAGATTGGCTAAGACCCTATGGATGGTAGTGAACTGCTGTTTCCCTGTTTTCAGGAACAACAGTTTAAATCTATGATGATTTTATTTATTTATTTATTTATTTATCACATTTGTTTACTGGGAAAGTCCACTGGGCCTTGGAGAGCCCGTTTTCAGTGGAGACCCTGGGAGAAAAGCTCCACATACATATTATACAGAAAATACAATTTCAGTTGCATAAATGGCTAGAAGGCTATACAGTAACAATGATAGGCATGATTTTAAGATAACACAGTATAATGTACATGTCAGAGTTAACACTGTGTTAACAATTAGTAGCTGTGAAATGGAGTGATGAGGAGAACATCAGTGCAAAAAAAGACCGGGAGGAATAGGTTCAGGAGTGGTAGTAAGGTAGGTATAGAGAGAGAGGGTGGGTATCAAGGATGGGTAGGTAACAGGGGTAGGCACAGCTGGGATGGTTAGAGTGCTGGTTGGCTAGAAAGAAGTTGGAGAAAAAAGCAGAGGAGTAGAGTCAGGGTAGCAGTGTCTAGAGAGAGTTATTTGTGGCATTGGCATAGCTAGCAAGAGGAGAGATGTTGTCTGAGACCTTTTAAATAGGTCAGGGCTACTCATGGAGGTTATAGTGGATGGGAGGGAGTTCCAGAGTTTGGAAACAGTCAAGGAATAGAGCATTTGACCGGCTGGGAGTTGGGGTTTGTCTTCTTTGAGCAGTGTTTTATTTTCTGATCTAAGGGGTCTATTTGTTTGGTACAAAATCAGCAGGGAGGAGAGAAAGGGGCATGATGTGGGTTTGTATATTAATTTATGTGCAGTAGTTAAGTGTAGGTAGTTGAGATAAGAGTGGTAGTTCTAGTTTAGTTGCTTTCTTTAGGAGCAGTAGTGTGTTGAGGATCTAGCATTTGTTGCGAATCTGGCAAACTTATTGTAACATGTATCTAGCCTGGTTTTGAGGGATGAGTGGATATTTGTAAGGATAGGGGCACCATATAGCAGGGATGGAAGTAGAAAGGCTGAGGCTGAAGCCTTTTTTGCACTGTGGTTAAGGTAATAGTTGTGGCTGTAGAGGGTGCCCAGTTTCTGATGTGTTTTTTTGATATTGTTGAGAATGTGGAGGTCAAATGTTAGGCTTTCATCAATGGTGACTCCTAACAGTTTGGTGCTAGAGACTGTTTCGATGGTGGTATTATTCAGGGAGCAGATAGAGAATTTGGTCCTATTTAGGTGGGTTGTTTTTTTGGGAGTGAATAGAATCAGTTTTGTCTTGTTTGGGTTGAGAGCAAGGTGGTTATTTGACATCCAGTTTTCAGTGGATATAAAGGCTTGTTGGGTTAGTAGCTCAGAAGGGGTTTTAGCAGTGTCGATGATTGTAGAGTCATCTGCATATTGGATCACAGTGCCATGAGTGAGGGAGCTATGGAAGTCATTTATAAATATATTGAATAACAGGGGGGCCAGTATGGAACCTTGGGGTACACCTGTAGTGATGTTGAGGAAGGGAGGACAGGATTGCTGCCACTTTGTTGATTGATATCTGTCAGAGAGATAGTTTGAGAACCAGTTTAGGGTTGGAGGGGAGTCACCTAGATTGTTGAGTTTAGAGAGCAGAAGGGGGTGAGATGTGGTGTCAAAGGCTTTTGAAAGGTCAAGAAAAAGAGTGGAGACGATTTGATTGGTATCACATGCTCAATGTTTTAGTATCCAAAAAGGAAATGAGAGCTGTGTTTGTGCTATGGCCTGGCCTAAAGCCATGCTGGGTCGAGGTGAGAAGTTGGTTATTAACTAAGTGGTTAAGAAGTTGAGTATGCACACATTTTTCCAATATTTTAGAAATGGGAGAGAGGATCGCGATGGGCTGGAAGTTGGAGATGTCTGAATTTTTGCCGCCTTTATGGAGAGGAAGAATGTATGTTTTCTTCCAGATATTTGGGACATGGAATTCTTGAAAGGATCTATTAATAAGTATACTAATGGGGTAAGTGAAGGAGCTTGCAGATATTTTTAGGAATTCAAAGGGTAGGTTATCAGGAGCATTGGTGCAAGGTTTTAGTTTTAGAAGGAGTTTCATTATGGTGCATATGGGAACAGGAGAGAGAGAAAAATTAGGTAGAGCGGAAGGTTGTAAATCAGTGGGTGGTTGGTTTGGTGGTTAGTGTTTGTAGGAGGAAAGGTGCTGGTCAGCATAGCTATGGTTTCAATGAAGTATGAGTTAGAGAGAGAGGCTATATTGGAGGGTGTTTTATCAGGGTGTGGGCAAGGATTGGTGTTAAAGCCAGGGTGAATTAGGAAATTGATTATTTCCCAGAATTTTTGAGGGTTTAGTCTGTGCTGGTCCTGAAGTCTATGGAAATATTATTTTTTGTTTTTAGTGACCTGTTTTGTACTAATAACCTATTTAAAGCAGATGGAGTGGAGTGCTGTATCTTTGTCTGTTCTGGTCAGTAAAAGGCTCTATATCTTTTTCTCTGCCCCACTGGATTTGATTCCTTTTAGTGAGAACTTAACTGTCTGCCTTGTACATCTTAAACTTGAATGGTTTTGCTAGAGCTTTTGATTGGTTGTCAGACTTGTCAGTCAGGATTGGGAGGCAGAACTGGTATACCTGCAGTATGACATACTTATTATTAGAAATATTTTTGTAAACATACATATTTGTAAGACGTCAGTCTTTGTTAGCTTTGATGAAGATGATATTAGTATAAAAATGCTCAAATATGTTCCATACAGTGCTATTAGGTATTAGTTACCTAATGCAGTTTAGTAGATAATTCTTTTTGAGTCCCTTCTGGCTGACGTGAGGCCATAACAAAACAAATACATTGTAGTCTACTCTGAGTTTGGTTTTGGTGGGATTTCTACAGAGAAGTGTCTTCTAGAAAGAGGGAGCCATTGGAAAAATTCATTATTTCCATCTGTTAACATAGTATGTCATTTTAATCTGTAGAACTAACCTTGTGACATTGACAGATCTTCTGATAAGATTGTGTTTGGACTGCAGCCCAGACAACCTGAGGAGCCTGATTTTTGTGATCATCAACAGTATGTAGATTGTATTGTCTCTGTAGGAATGCTTTCCATTAGTAATGGCTGTCTGAAATTGTTTTTTCACTTGTCTTGGCTTTAACTTGATATTTTGTACTTGTTTTATTCAAACCTTTGATAATATTATTTTGCACAATTCTTGTCCTTAGACTTCTGAAGGACTGGGTTGACCTTCATGCTTCTTGGTGCTGTTTTCAGTGGCTCATCGGTCCTCCCATTACCCGAGTCTCCATCAAGCCTCCTACTACCTGCCTATCTCTTTCATTTGCTGTACAAGAGACCTGGTCTTGGCAGGTCATCATGGCTGCATCAGTGTTTTTAACTTTCCTCTGACAAGATACTGATGCGAACCAGAATTGTGGTACCATCCTAGTGATTTGCTCATTATGCCTGCTACATATGAATGCATGACCCAGTATGTGCATGTCTCTTCTATTAGTGCTACATGCTATAACACCTGCCTCCACTGGGTGTCAGTGTGATTAAACAAGTTGGACTACCTTCTTCCTCCTAAGATGGGAGAGATGGTCTGCTGCTTACTCCCACCCTCCCTGTTTCCCTCTTAGGTGTTTGGATTACTAATTGATTCTGGCACATCTCTGTAACAGTCAGGGCTTTAACCTTGTTTGCCACAGCAGGCACTCTTAGGCTGTTTTTTTAAGTATTTTCGTCCCCCTTCTGGTTGTACACAGTAGGCATTCATTGTTGTTGTAAAGCTTCTTGGAACTTCTTTCACAAGGTCTGATAGCAAACCCAACTTCCACAGCTTTTCACCTTTCCCTTCTGGCCAGACAGACACCTTTACACCTAGACCTCAGGACATCAGTGGTGTAAGAGGGATGTCGGACATTGCCAACTTCTCCTATTTCTTGCTCTGCTATGTTGAACTATGGTGGTCTGGTGCCAGTGCACTGATTGCCATAATGGTAGTGGCACCTAGGGATGCAGTCCATCTAAAAAATACCACCTCCCCAGAAAAAAGAAAGTGCTTCTCTATATTCTAAGTCAGTCCTGAGGAGAGAAGGTGACTGGTCATGGAAGCAGAGAGGGAAGGAAGGACTGTGTGAGTAAGTTCCTAATGCAGTTTTTACTTGCTCTCTGAATGGTTACTGCACATGGATGTCTTTGATTAGATAGAACCTGTAAAAGGAACTGCCAGTGTTGTGTTTTGTCCATTCATCAAATCTGTCAGTATCAGCAGAAAACCTTAATTATTTACAACTCTGCCATAGTTGTACTTTATTGCATCCGACAGCCATTGATTAAGGAGTTTCATCCCTAACTGATATTTTTGCCTTTCACAGCTTTCTACATTTCTTACTGTGCACTTGTAGTCTAGAAAAAAGTTTTTGTTAGATTATGGTCTGTCCCTTTTTTTAATTACTCCATATGCATAAGGTATGCCAAATACTGAGAGGAATGGAATCTATTCCCAAGTCAGGGTACAACTAAATGTTATGTAATCAGTATTTTTTCAAGTCTTTGATTGCCAAAGAGTCCTTTCCTCAACACATGAGGTTATGGTCTGTTTGCCACTCTTCCTGGCAGTGTAATTCTTTGTTTATGTTAGCAATATCAAAACTTAGGTGTGAGAAGGCTAGTTAAGTGACACACCTGGCTAGTAACCCCTACTACAAAGTCATATAACTGCTGCTTTTTTAAAACCTTCACTACACTAAGCTTTTCTTATATACAAGGATAATGTGTTCAAGTTTACTATTGCTTGATTGAAAAAATAATTCTAAACATGAGACGTCCCGACTGAAATCTCTGATGCAGTGTTCTTAACCAGTGGGTTATCACCACTGACTTTCAGTCAGAATGTAAAACTTTACCTTCCCAAGATCATATGTTTGACATGTGACCACAGCTCGCAAGCGTAGGGGTATATAGGTGGACATATGTGTGTAATTCCTCTGACTGTCTTGCTGTCAGCCCTATTTGCAAGTATGCTTGGTCATTGGTACAGTTACTTCGAATTGTCAGGTAAGTGTCCCATTGGGGAAACCTTCCTTTAACTTTTTGAACTGTCTTACCTTATCAGTATTGGATGTCAGCTAAGAGGGTTAAATGTGAGAAAGGTAGGCACATTCCATAACAAGGAGCCAAACACTACTGCAAGAACGGTTTCATTTGCAGTCTTTTGTACCCGAGACTTTGCAGTCTCGTTTGCCCTCACTCAACACTTTTCTGGAAAACAAAAAATAGCTTCCCCTGTTCTGCACCAGGATTGCTTGCTCCTCATCCTGGAGGGGACAGATGTTTTCTCCTTTCAGTGAACCGTGAAATTCTTGTATGCCTTCTCTCCAATGCCTCTCATTCCATTAGTTCTTCTAAAGGCTTACAAAGATGAGAAAAGAAAAAAAAACGTTTGCTGGTGCACCCCCTTTTGGCTGACATACCATTGGTTCCCTCCTCTCTTTCATGTAGCCAGGGGCATGTGCCACTTCAAGTGGATCTCATCACACAACAGAAAGCATCTCTAGTATGCTCCAACCTATCATTCCTGAACCTAACCCTGTGGATGACAAGGTTCTAATTCCTTAAGGCACCATTTCACTGAGGACATAATTCAGGTTATCCAAGAAATGAGGAAACCCACCACTTAAAAATTCTACGTAGACAAATGGAAGAGAGTTTAATTTTGGTGCTATAGGAATGGACAGGACCCCAACAGATAAGAGGTACCTTCTGTACTGAAGTATCTGTATGAGGTCAAGCAAACAGGTCTGACCTATTCTTCCGTCAAAGCTCACCTGTCTGCCATCTGTACCTGTTTACCTCAAGTGCACCAGTTACGTCTATATCCAATGTCATGCTATTCCTTAAAGGGGGTTCTGCATCTTACACCACCAAGGAAGCCCATAACTCTTTGGGACCTCAACGTTGTGCTGGAAAAGCTGATCTTACCTCTTTGAACCAGCAACTTCAACAAATCTCAAGTTATGCACCTGAAAACTATTCCTGTCTTGGCTCTCACTTCTGCTAGGAGAATTTCAGAGCTTCAGGCACTCATGGACATTCCTCTCTTTGTAATCTTTCCCAAGGACACTGGGATACTGAGGGCTAACCCTTCATTCACACCCAAAGTAGTGAACAAGCTTTTTCTCAACCAGACCATAAACCTTCCTAGTTTTTTCCCAGTCCACAAAATTGGGGGAGGGGGTAAAGTTCCCTATAATCTATAGACATTCAGAGATGGTAAGATTCTGTTTGGACAAAGCCAAATCCACTTGAAAGCCTGAACAACTGTTTCTCTCTCTCACAAAATCAAACCGTCAACCAATATCAAAGCCCAGTATTGCAAGCTGGATCTCTAAGGCCATTTCCTGTTTTTCTTTTTTTTTTTCCGTTACCTACATGGCAAATCCTTACCTTTATGCCCTAAAGCTCATTCTACCAGGGCTGTAGCATCCTCTGGGCCCTTTTACAAAGGGGGTGGATACTAGGACCATAATGGAAACCGCCACCTTATCAAGGGTTAGAGCTACATTTGCTAGGTCAGTCCTGGTCTCATGAATAATTCTGCTGCTTTTGAGCCAAATGCCTTATGTTCCTTTCAGCTTTGGGAATCCACCCCAGTAATTAAGAATACTGCAGCAGTGATTTCAGTCAGATTATAGTGCCGTTGTGTAAGAGCTTATCACAACAGTAGATGTTCTGCTGATCACTGGTGCAGTATTCTCTCAACCTCCTTCCCTTCTTTGTTTATTTCTAGTAAGTCTCTCCTGTCTCCCTCTTTTCCTAACCTATGGACAGTATCCTAGAACAACAAGTGGGTTATTTGCCACTTCCTGCTTTGCCTCTCCTAGTTGAGTACTTCTTTCTCAGGGGTCTTCAGGCTTCTGGCTTGGAGGTAGTTTGAGGAATTACCCTAATACTTCCATCTGTGTATTGCTGTGCTTATGAGCTGAGGACACACATTGGATTACAGTCTTGGAAGAGTAAAGATTTGTAATCCCGGCCAGATATCAGAGGTGGTATCTCAGTGGCTGCCTGCTAATTCTTCTTGAGCTCTGTATCCTGTCCCCTATTTTATGGTCATGTACAACCATATAGTACCTCTTTCCTTCCTGCCTTCCACTGAGGAAGTTCTGCAGTCTTTCTAGTTAGCCTTTTTCCCTTATTTCCTGTGGTCATGATAGATTTTCCCTTTTTTACCATGGACATCCTTGTAGCCTTTTTATAACCACCTCTCAGTGCCATTTTTGTTTTCCGTATGTGGATTCAAGAGCTGGCACAGTAATTCAACTGTGGCATTAATGACCAGTAGATTGGTATGATAACTTCTGTCACTAAAGTCACTCCTCTGAGGATCCATCCCCTGCATTTGTTGGTTGTAGACATCAACTTTTTGTTTACTACCTGGTTATGCTGTTTTCACCATAGATTCATTTTGATGCACTATTCCTTTGGGTGCTTCTTCCATTATGAACCCCCAAATGCAGATTCTGACATTTGTTTGTTAAATTTACCACATTAACAATCCATAACACACACATTTGAGACAAGTGGCTAAACATGGTAAGTGGAATAAGTGGGCAGTGTGTCACTAGGTTTTGAAATCTGTGGTAGTGGTGTCACAGGATAGTTGCACTTGGTAACCCATATTATTCTGTGCATTTGTTAAGAGGATATCACTCAACACAGTGATAAACCCAAGACATCTCTCATCTCTTCATTGTATGACCTAGCACATGAGTGCAGAAGACTCTAGTACATGTTGTGTTATCCAAGAAACTGCTGTCCACTTGGAGTGGATCTCTTCACTGGTAGTTAAATCCTACAACCTATTTGAGTAATTCAGCAGTTCACTGTAAAAACCTTGGTCACCAGTGTTGCACACACATGCTGTTGCCACTATAGTGGTAACAGGCTACTCTTTTTTGCCATATGCATCAGTTTTATATTTGGCTTTTTTCTGTTCCATGCCAGGTAGCTTCCAATATTGATAATGCTGCAGTAATGTTTTCTGCACTGTAGCAAAATAACAGTCTTAGTAATTTAAAGCATACCCTCAATCCTAAAAGCTCAGAAGTGGCTTGATTTAACTCAGGACACAGAATGAAGTCTAGCTAGATGCAGCTTAAATCCACTTTAAGATATTTCACTGTACTTGTGTGTTAGCTGGAACCTAGGGACCACCAGCAAGCCACTGTTCACAAAATGTGATGTTCATCATACTGATCACTGCTACAGTAGCATTGACTATATGGGTTATTTCCTGCCATGGATATAACTGCTAGCCAGCTTTCAAAAGCTTCAGGGCACCTTCCACATGCACAAACCGTCAGGCAGCTTGAGCTGAGCTTGCTGAAAGAGGTTTGGGCACCAAGCCCTTCAGAGCTTTACTGCCAGTGAAGACTGCTCTCCTCTAGGGTTTTTTGATGATGGAGGAATAACTTCTGCTATTCCTTTGCTGGGCAGGCAGGTTCCCTGTGGGGGTGGGGGAGACTTCCATTTAATAATTTTATCATCAATACTTTCCTTTTCGGAGATGTTATTTTAAAGCTAGGAGTTTGTGTTTTAATGGACTTTCAGAAGTCTGAACCATATTTTTAAAAGAAGAGCATTGTTTCCTGGCAATTTAAAAGTTGTTTAAGGTAACTGAAAACCATTTTTTCTATGGAGAAATTGTGTTTATTTTCTTTGTGGGACTGGCAAAGTGTTTTACAGTGCTTTTTACTGTGTTTGTCTATGAAAAAAGTGACTTTTAAAGACACTCTGTTTTTACCCGCATTTGCTGCTCGTTTCCCCTGAGAGAGAGACACCATTTTCAGTTTGACCATGGAACAGTCTTGTCGCGCCCTCCCTTCAAGCCTTCTCACAGCCACAAAAAGAAAAAGTTAAGCAAACAGCCTTTGCCGTCGCAGCAGGCTAGCAATCTGCTTCAGCCACAGGTGGGTGACTTTGCTGTGGCCATTAGTTGTACCGCAGATCACTCATCTTTTACCTTGGATTCCCTGGGGTAACATCTATTGCCACTATGGATCAGGGGGGTTTGCCATGCCCTGTGTGGCAGTTAGGGATAAGGGAGAAGCACTCTTAAGGGAACAGGGAAGGCTTCCCTATTTTGTCAGAATGTTATACTCATCGCAGGGGAATCTGCTGCTGCCATTAATACTGTTTTTTTCCTGTCAAAAAGAAACCGAAAACTAAAGATTTATCTACACCTCCTCAAATTTTCTTAGGAAGGAGAAGTTTACTTTGTGGGGCTTAGGGTTTAATTCAGGCTATTGAAACTTCTTCTAAGGTAGTTTCTGGTAAATGAAAGAGTGATATCCTTTCTCCTGAAGATATTCAAGATCCTTGAATCTGAGTAGGAGGATGAAGGGACAGAGGGTTTTCTCAGACTCTAGATCAAAGGTCAGTTTCTGACTCTTCCTATCGGGGGTTCTCTTTGTCTGAGACAAATTCTAGAATGTGCCATTGTTTTCAGTGGGAAAACACTGAGGTTTCTCAGTCCGTAACAAAATAACATGAGCTGTTTCAAAAGGAATTTCCAGAACTTACACCCATTCCTCCAGTTCTTTCAGCTTTGGAGGATGTTTGTTAGGGTTGCCACCTTCATTTGTGGCTAAAACCGGAGTAAAGCCACACCCCTCGTGTCACCAGTAACCCCACCCTCCCCTCTCCCGCCCACATTCCGCCCATTTTGTGATATTGCGATGACATCACTCAGTGGGGAACGCCCTCTTTTTTCGTTCCTGCTTTCAGCTGATTTACTATGCTTTTCTGTAACAAAAAGCATAGTAAATCAGCTGATTTACAAACTCCAATAGTTTGTTTCCTTTTTGAAACTGAACACCGGAGTTTGTACGGTGTTTTCCGGACTACCGGAGAATCAGTTTGATTTCTGGATAGTCCGGGAAAAAAATGGAGGGGGTGGCAGCCCTATGTTTGTTACTGCCTGCAATTTTCCTGACAGTCAACTGGCTGCCCCTAAAAAGGCAAGACAGGAAGTACAAAGTTCCTTGGTCATTTAAGTTCTTTCAGCCTTTTCCCAAACCTGATCCAGCAAAAAACGCTTTAGTTAATCCTACTACTGCTAAACACTTAATTCATTCCAGTCCTACTAGTTATGATAAGGATGGGAAGATTATTGGTAAGTACGGGGGGGGGGGGGGAGTGTACGCCTTTGCAACTTTGATTTTCAGAATTCTGAATTGTCAGGCTCATATGTTAAGTTTTGTCCTGACTAATTCTGAAAGCATGAGGAATGTTTTGCATGCACTTCTTGTGAAGAAAAATCTGCTTTCATTTAATTTCTTCTGTTGTTCAAGTCGCTGCTCATTGTTTGCAGTTTGTGTTTGACTCTTGATACTTCAAGGGCTATGGCCACTGGTTCTATTTTGAGGAAGTTTGCCTGGCTATATTCCCAGAACCTCACAGATGATAAAAATATGATGTTAAATTTTCCTTGGGATAGAGATTTGGGTTTTAGCCCCACTGCTGCAGAGATGATCAAAAAGTGAGACAAAAGGGGTAAGCTGATAACAGGGACTCTAAGGTTTTTCAGCCAACCTTTCCCAAATGTTCCAAGGGATTCACAAAGTCCTCATCCAGTGTTGGTACGAAACAAAATAAGCAGTCTCAAGAAAATGCAGATAAACAGATGATGTGAAGTTGTTCTATCTCGCCGTTCATTCTTCATTGATGGGTTTGGAACCGATCCTCGGTTCCGACTCGGCCAACTGCAAAAGCTCAAGGTCATCAACCAGGTCGAGGCCAACTCCCTATCCCATGATGCACCCTGATCTTCCCTCAGATCTCGTTTGCCGCTGCAACTTGTTGGGATGTTCACCAGTTCTGGCCAGTGAATAATCTTCTTTAAATATTACTGCTGTTATTTTAGCAAAAATTTTGCATTTATATAGTAGTTAAGAGTGTGTAGCTTGTTCTTGTAGTTAGATCTTTGAATATTTTAGATTAGATCGTTAATCTTTAAGGCCATTTTTTTTGGTAGGCCTGCTCTTTTCCCTATCTCTCTTAAATTAGCTTAATTACAGAGAAATTAGTTACCATTTTTTTAGGCCCTTTATTTCTCTCTATTATTTAGCCGAGTGTGTTGTTTAGTCCTTCCATAGGGCATATACTTATATAACTTCTAGCATATTATAGCGTGTTTGATAGTTTATAGCCCTTATTTTCATAGGGCACAGAGTTTCTTCCCTTATCAGATCAGACTGTGTTGTTTATCCCGTCTTTTTTACAGGACATATAGTTACCTTTACTTCTTCCATAGTAAAGTTAGTGGCTGTGTTTTTAGGCCTTTTTTCTACTTCATTATTAGTGTTAGTATACTGTGTGTGGTGTGTTAGAGTGCAGTTGCAGCCCTTCTTTTTATACAGGGCATATGAATAATTTCTGTGTGTACTTGTTAAAGCCTTTCCTTTTACAAGGCTTGAATAGTGTTGTGTGAATCTTATTGCTGCTGTTGGATTGTTGAAGATGTCTCAGCAGGAGAAAGAGAAAGCCAAGTCTGGCTTCAAAAAATGTTGTAGATGTGGGCAAAAGATGTCCATAACTGATGGACATATTGAATGTGTTTACTGCTTGGGTGAGGTTCACCTGCAAGAAAGCTGTTATATATGCCACTCCTTCAGCTCAAGAGTGTTGCATGAGAGAAAGAGAAAGTTGATGGACAAAGGTCTGCTTAAGTCCTCCTTTCAAGACTCGTTGGATAAGTCAGACAAACACTCAAAGAAGACGGAGCCGAAAAAATCTCCATCTGCATCAAAGTCAGCTATCTAGGATTATGGACAGATTTGGGAAGCGTATGTTCAAAGGCCTTCATTCTTCGATCACTGAACTACCTCACACATTTTACTAGGTTACAAAGGGATCTCCTAAACAAGCTAGGACACACCCTACAGGGTTCAGTAGCTGCAGGAGCTTCGGACAAGGTAACTTCCCAGCTGTCCACTCTTAATTTGATAGTGAACTCTTCCATGCATCTGTTGTCTTATGCAGCTGATGGTACGAGCAGGGCAGCAGGTACAGGAATCGCTCTCAGGTAACATTCCTGGATGCGCTTATGTTCCTTCCTTCATTACCACCCCTTTTGATGGTTCATCCCTTTTCGGACCTAAGGTAAAGGAAACTCTTACCAGGAGTGAAAAAGACAGAAAGACATTGTCTGCCATCGGAGTACATTTTTCTACTCTGAATAGACCTTACCCAAAAGGGAGGGGAGGTGGAAAGATATGGTTTTGTAAGTCTCAAGGATCTTTCCAAAGCACTCGTAGTGACACCCCCTGTAGAGGCAGAGGAGGGGTTAATAATGGAAGGCACTGCCCACGCGGCAGGGGGGGGGGGGTCCGCAGAACCGGGGCAACAGAGACCAGTTCTTTGGCAAGCCCTGTCGGCTCTCCTGAGAGGAGGCCCATATGTTCATCCCTGGAGGCAGTTGGGGGACGCCTATCTTTTTACCAAGACGCCTGGCTAAAAATAAAAGACAGCTGGGTACAAAGTATAATATCCAGAGGATACTCTATTCCCTTTGCCACTCCACCCCCTCTAGTAAAGAAAATCCCAGACGTTCCACCCAGTCACAGGGTCCAAGCAGCCTTAGAGGCCCAAAGGTTGCTGGACAAAAGAGTCATCCTGCCAGTCCCAGCAGACCAAAGAGGATCCTGAACTTACTCAAGGTTCTTATTAGTTGCAAAGAAAACAGGGGACTGGAGACCTATTCTGGACCTAAGCAGACTAAACAAGTCAGTGAAAAGGAAGTTCCAGATGGTCACGCTTCAGTCAATACTTCCCTTTCTGGGGAAAGACAATTGGATGTGCTCTATAGATCTTCAGGATGCATACTACCACATAAAAATGGACAGTCCATCCAGGGATCATCTACGCTTCCGGCTGGGAGCCAACCATTATCAATTTCGTGCTCTGCCCTTTGGTCTCACTACAGCCCCCAGAGTGTTCACCAAATGTATGGCAGTAGTCACCGCTCACCTGAGACTGTTGGGATTCCAGGTGTTTTCATATCTAGACGACTGGCTCCTCACTGCCACCACCAAGCATCAACTTCTTCATGTGAAGGAAACAACCTTACACCTATGCAATCAATTGGGGATTACCATCAACTCAGAAAAATCTGCTTTATCGCCATCACAACAGACCGTCTTCATAGGAGCAAAGCTAAACGCAGTTTCTATGACATTAAGTCTCCCTCCAGAAAGAATTTCTGTCTTACAAGAACGAGTATCAGACCTGCTTCCAAGGAAAAAAAGCCCCAGTCTCAGTGGTACTCAAAGGGTCTATGTTAAAACAAGGAAAAATCAAAATATCAAACACTCGGATGAGCAAAAACGCAGATAATCGAAATCGCTGTTGTGGGGGTCTGTGCGCTCCACACACCCCCTTAAAAATATATTCCAACTCTGAGATCGTACTACAGTGAGGAAAGGGCAAATTTTCCAATCTTCACTGTACCGTGATCTCACAATATCGATTTCGCTTACCTGCGTTTTTGCTCATCCGAGCATTCGACAATTTAATTTTTCATCATTTTAATAGGAACTCAAATTGCTAGGATTGATGGCAGCAGCAGTCATTGCCATTCCCCTCGCACGAATGCATATGCGAATTCTACAGTGGCTCCTATTCTCTCACGGATCCTTTCAGGAACTTCCAATGTCACATCAAATTGTCATAACAAATGCGTGCAAGAGTGACCTTCAATGGTGGTTGACGTCTCAACATGTATCTCAGGGATGTCCATTCGTTCTACCCAATCCCATAGTCATGGTGACCACTGACGCTTCTTTGATTGGGTCTGTGTCTGGGGGCATTTTCAGGGAAGAACAGCCCAAGGCACGTGGAAGAAACGCAAAGCTCATCTGCATATACATTTCCTGGAGATGAGAGCGGTACTTCTAGCATTGCAGTCATTTTAAGACTCTCTACCTCTGGGAACAATTTCAATTCAGATGGACAGCATGTCCGTGGTCTGGTATATCAACAAACAATGAGGAACCAAATCTTACCTCCTGTGTCGAGAGGCCATTCGCGTATGGCAGTGGGCAATCTCCTCCCAGCGCTTTCTGTCAGCAACGCACATCCTGGGGAAATCCAATGTGATAGCAGACAAAGCTGAGCAGGGCAATCTTACTGCGTCATGAGTGGTCCCTAAAGCAACAAGTAGCGGAAAGGATTTTCCGCAGGTGGGGGCCAGTCTTGCTGCGTTCTTTTTGCAACCCCAACAAACACGAAATGCAGCAGCTACTTTTCCTTAATTCCCCAGCCGAGAGAAGCCCCAAGGGATGTACTGGTGCACAATTGGCCCCTGGGTCTCCTTTATGCATTTCCCCCCTTCCGTCTGATTCCCAAGATATTACAGAAAGCAAAACTACTGGGAAGTACCATGATACGAATAACCCCTTACTGGCCTCAGCAAATTTGGTATCCCTTCCTCCAGCCTCATCTTTTGGAAGAACCCTGGATCCTGGACCCAGTTCTGGATCTTGTTGACCCATTCATCGGGAGCTCTTCATCCTTCCCTTCATTCCCTCAAACTGGCAGCTTGGCTGCTCCAATTCCCACAGTAGCCAGGATTTACAACCTCTCAACTGAGGCCCAACATATTATAACATCCTCTCATAAATCATCTACCAGAAAGTTATATCTTAGCAAATGGATGAGCTTTTCTTTATGGGTCTCTCAGCAAGATGTTGATCCTTATCTAGCTCAGATCCCATCTATATTAGAATTCCTAACTAAACTTTTCAATGAAGGAGCGGCTGCAGCTACCATTAGAGTTCAATTAGCAGCGATATCAAACTTTCATTTTGGTTTGCAAGTCTCCAATGTCATGTCACATCAACTTGTTAAAGCCTTCCTTAAAGGTGCCATTTATTTGAGGCCACCAATCCGAGCTCCAGTCATGCCATGGAATCTAAATTTTATTCAGTCCAGAATCATACTACCTCCTTTCGAACCAGCCTCATCCTGTTCTTTGAAATTCCTATCATGGAAGAACTATTTTTCTGGTAGCCATTACTTCTGCTCGAAGGATTTCTGCAAGCCTTAACCATCAAATGTCCTTATCTGATTTTCCATAATAACAGAGTTTTACTCAGAACTAATCCATCCTTCTTACCAAAAGTTTGTTCAGAGGCATGTCTTAAACCAGTCTGTTGAGTTGCCAGTTTTTTTTCCCCAGTACACAAATAGGATGGAACACATGCTGCACAAACTTGATATTCATAGACAACTCAGATTTTACCTAGACAGAATGAAACAATTCATGTCAACGGAACAACTGTTTCCTTTTCGGAGTCAAAGAAGGGTGCCTCAGTGACAAAAGTAAGCTTGTCAAGATGGCTGTCAGATTGCATTTCCTTCATTTATAATTCACAAAATGCTCCCTTGCAACAAAAAGTAAAGGCCCACTCTTCTTCTTCTTTCGGCTTTTCCCGGTTAGGGGTCGCCACAGCGGATCATCTGTCTGCTCATGATTGGCAGTGGAGTTTTACAGTGTCGAGTTGCCAGCCTGGTGCCCAACCTTCCACAGAAGACACACACACACACACACACACACACACACACACACACACACACACACACACACACACACACACACACACACACACACCTAGGGCCAATTTAGAGTGTCCAATCCACCTGCAGCATGTCTTTAGGATGTGGGAGGAAACCGGAGCACCCGGAGGAAACCCACGCGACCACAGGGGAGGACATGCAGACTCCACACAGAAGGCACCCCAGCCAAGAATTGAACTGGAGAACCTCTTGCTGTGAGGTGACAATGCTAACCACTGCACCACCGTGGCCATCCAAAATTAAAGGCCCACTCTACTAGAGCTATTTCAACCTCATTAGCCTTTTCTGCAAGATTACCATTGGACTCTATTTGTGCAGCTGTTACCTAGTCAACACCTCATACCTTTATCACTCATTACAAAGTAGACAAGGCCTCCAGGGACAGGGCCTCCTTTGGTTCCACAGTTCTGCGGAATATACTCCCGTGAGCCACCCGAGAAGATGGTGTTTGGGACGCTACCCATCAGTAAAGAATGAACGGCGAGATAGAACAACTTCACATAAAGAAGTTATGTACTCACCATAACGTTCCATGTGAGTTGTTCATCCCGCCTTCATTCTTGCGTCCCACCCTCCAATCCCCATCCAGTCTACTTGAGGTCCATAGAGGGTGCTTTGTCTCTTATCCAACTCTGAGTGGCATATCTATACTACTAAGTGGTCAGGCAGCAAAAAGAGCTGAGGGAAGATCACGGTGCATCATGGGATAGTTAGTTGGCCTTGAGCTTGTTGAAGAACTTGAGCTTTTTCAGTTGGCCGAGTTGTAGCCGAGGATCGGCTCCGAACTCATCAGTAAAGAATGAAGGCGAGATGAACAACTCACATGGAATGATTATGGTGAGTACATAACTTCTTTTTTAAGAATAAATGGCAAAGGGTTCTAAGAAGAATAATTCTGGAAACTCCCAAAACTAAGGACAAGCCCATTAAGTCAGAATGACTATTTGAGACCTTGATACCCCCCCATGCTGGCAGCCCCATTCTTCTACCAGAAAGTTGAATTTCCCCTTTTCTCTTTGGCAATAGGTATTTTCAGACAGGGTTCTGAAGGTCATATCAGGGTTACAAATGGCAATGGGGGGAAATTCATCCTTTTCAGGGGGTAATTCCTCAATTCCAGACTAGACCAGACCCTCCCGTTTCCACCTATTATTTATCACATGCTGCCCCAGGGAGTGATAGAACCAGTTCCTCCTTCCCAAGTTTTATTTAAGGATTTTTATGCTAAAAAAAGAAAATGCTTGGAGATCAGTTCTGGATCTTTCTTTCCTAAACCTGTTTCTGATAGTACCCAAATTCAAAATGATGATACTTCACAACCTGTTAGTTCTTCTTCCTCATTCAAGTTTCCTGGTAAAACTAAGTTTCAGAGATGCTTATCACATTCCTGTTTATCCAGACTTCGTGGTTCTGAAGGTTGTGAATGTCTGGACTATATTATCAGTTTTCTACCTTACTGTTTGAACTGTCCAATGTACCAAGAATGTCCAAGAAGTGTCTAGCTCCAGTTGTAGCTCATTGCAGGCTACAGGGTGTCCACATTCTTCTGTATTTAGACAACTTGCTTATCTTTGCAGTGTATTTTAAGTGTCAGGAATGTCTCTCTCTCTCTCTCTCTCTCTCTCAGGTGAGAGATCTCTTACACGAGCTGGAATTCTAAGAGAATACTCAAAAGTCTTTCTTGACTCCTCCTCACGGGATTGTGTTTCTGGGATGTCAACTAGACAACACAGTTCAAAAAGGTATTCTTCCTCAGGGGAAAAATAGCTCTATATCTACATATATTTTTTTAGGGTTTTCCACTCTGGCTTTATTCACTGTGAGGGAATGCCTCAGAATTTTGGGTGTCATGGCTTCTATTATTCTTATGATACCCTCCCTAACAAGCCGTCACATGAGAAAGACACAGTGGTATCTGAGGTTTATCTGGCCTAGCACCATCACCCCTTGTCTTTTCAGATCCTAATGTTGGGGTTTGTCTGAAGAGAAATCAGTTGGTGGCTACAGCAAATATCCCTCAATAGAAGTCTCCCCTTCTGCCATGTTCCAAAGCAGGCAGTCATCACAGATACTTCGACTTTGCTTGGGGTGCAGTTTCAGGAGGGTTAAAAGTGCAAGGCGTATGGAACACCCAGGGCAGAAATAAGTACATAAATATTATAGAGATGTTTTCCCTAATCAAGGAACTTAACCCACTGAATCATCTTTGGTCTCTGGGACCTCTTCATGTTGTTATAGACAGCAACAATGATTGTGGTACATCAACAAGCAAGAAAAAAACAGATCTTACTCCCTGTGCAGACTAGCCATGTTAGCTTACAATATAGCTTTACAGCACAAACTCACTCTACAGTCATCCTACATTCTGTCAGAGCAAAACTGTGTGGCAGAAAACCTCAGCTAGACAAGGGGAAGACCCTCACAAATGAAAACTAAATCAGGAGGTCTTCAAAGATGTGCTCCACTGTGGGGAGTTCAAGTAGCCCTCTTTGCATCCTGTGTGAACAGTCAGCTGGCAATATTTTGCCCCAGTACTCCAGTCAAGAAGGCCTGGAAGGTGGATGTCTTTTATTTTCCATGGACAAGAATGTTCCTGTGTGCTTTTTCACCCTTTTCACTAATGTTCAGGAGATTTCTGAAGATTCAGAATGAATCAGTCCTCCAAGATCGTTGTGGTTACTCCCTTTTTGCCCAGGCTACCATGGTTCTCCCCTCTTTTGGAAATGGCCTGGGGGAATTACCACTTTTAGGCACCTGTTTTCTGAGGATGTGCAGCAGGTACTAATGGAGGAAGAAAGCCTGCAATGAGAAAATCATATATTACAAATGGGGGGGGGGGGGTCTAGTTGGTGCCAACAGCATAACCAGCACCCATTCAGGGCTAGTTGTACTCTGGTTTTACAATATTTGTGTGATTGCTATCCTATGGCCGCTCTTACTCCTCTATCAAGATTTATTTATCAGCCACTTAAGCATGTCTGCCTGTGGATCCTCCTCTTTCAATACATTCTATGTCAAAATGTTTTTGAAAAGGGTTTTTGCATAAGAGACCTGCAAGAAAACTGGTGCCCCTCCTTTGGATCTTCATTTTGCGTTGGAGAAGCTAACACTTGCTTCATTTGAACCAGCTAATTTGGATGACTTGAGGTTCTTAACATGGAAGACAGTTCTTCTAATTGCTCAATTGCTCTGACTTCTGCAAGAAGTATCTGAGCTGCAAGTCATTAATTATGGTGAGTCAACCCTATCTCATTTTCCACAGGGACAGTGGTTTTTTTTTTTTTTTTTTTTTTTTTGTTTTTTTTTTTTAAGAAGTAATCCTTTTTATGCCTAAGGTGGTGTCTTAAGTTTATACAACAACCTGGAGAAAATGGCTAGAAATCCAAATACCAATGAAAACACTAGTTGCAAAAACGGATCAGAAATAGGCACTGCTGGTGAAGGTAGGCAATACAAATTTATTTAAGCTTGTGTAATGCACAATATGGCTTTTTATTTGTGTGCAACAGACTTCATCAGAATCTAGAAATACACACATCCAATGCTGCTTTTAAATGATTCCACTATATGCTTGATTCATTATATAGGGCTAGGTCAGGTTTTGCAAGGACCATTCTCCAGATGTTCTTCGTGTTTCACTGTTGCAGTTATCACATTTGGGTTATCTGCTTGCAGTAGCCCTCAGTCAGCCTAATTAACAAAGTCTTGGGTCCTGCATCGGTTGCTGCCCCTTCTTCTATGACGTCAGGTCGTCAGGGGTATAAAACATGCAGCCGACGCCATTACATCAGTCTTTCTTGTTGTGCGGTGCCAGAAGTAGTTCGCAAGTGTCAGTCGGCCGACTCCTGAAATTTTCATTTTCGAGTTTCAGAACCAAAATCTTCAACTAAAAGCTAAATAACCAGTTGGGGAAACTTTTTCTTGCTCTAAACCAATTTCAGTAAAAGTAAATAATTGCATTACTTGTGGAAAGCAAATACCTCATAAAGATTTTCATTCGTACTGTATTCCTTGCCTAGGCCTTGATCACTACATACCTCACTGTTGGTTATGTTCCTTATTTAAACCACAAACTATCAGTCGTCGGTATATTTTCGCTTCTAAATATTTTGGTGCTCGGTTCAATTGTCCTGATATGTTTTCGGTAAGCCATCCAACTACCGACATTCTGAAAAAACGCAAGGATAAAGACAGAGACAGGCTGCCTAGGTCCAAAGCTGCCGACAACGCTTTTCCTAAGCCAGTCGCCAGTTCGTCGGTACTCAGTGAGGTGCTTTCGCAGCCCCTGATACCCACTATTTCAGATTCACAGGCCTCTACTGAGACCCATTCGGAGTCCGGTATGCCACGAGATGCTTCAACTATGGAACTTGCAGATGTCTCTACCTTGGATGGGTCCAGAGCCACTGTGCAGGCACCGGCTTCTGAGGGTGTGTTCAGGCCTACTGACTTGCATATTAAACCAACGCCATCTCCTTTTCCGAGGCCTAAGACTCCAACCATGCCTAGAAAACTGACGCCCAGACCACATGGTCTTGCCTCTATGCCTAAAAAACAAATAAGAATGGCTGAAGCCCTTATTACTTTAATCAGGGGAAGCCAGCATTCCCCCTCTAAGAGACCTAGGACTGAGTTTGCTTATGATACTTCTGACCAGGATTCTGAATTTTCTGTTTCCTCTGATGACCAGGATTTACCCTTATCTACCTATGAGGATTCTGATGCTGAGGACTCTATTCCCTATGCCCTAGCCCCCCCTCCCCCGAGGATTTCTCGTTTGGTGAAACCTTGCATACTCTCATGGAGCATTTTCATTGGGAAAGTCAGGATTTCTCTGATTCCAAAAAGAGGCTTAGGGATTTCTTACTCATGCCCCAGCATAGGCATTTAGCCATACCTCCTGTACTAGACATTGTTGATGATGCCTTTTCGGAATCTAGCTTGGCCCCTGACTCTTTACCTCCTGCTGTTTGTACTACACTGAAGAAGGCAGTTTATGCCGAAACCAGTCTGTTAATAAAGGACTGATTTATTTTTCACATCTTGGTCTGCTCTTGCTGGTCTACTTTTGTTTTTCTTTACCTCCTGCTCCCAGAAAACCCGATAGATATTACAGGGTCCCTGACTCTCACAAGTTCCTTTTTAAAAATCCTTCTGCGGATCCTGAGACCATTTCACAGGGACCCAAGGGCATTAAAGCTACTTCTGCCAAAAATCCTACCCCCTCTGATAGAGACTCCAGGGCGCTGGATAGATGGGGTAAGAAGGTATACACTTCTGCAACTTTGGCGATTAGGGCCTTAAACTGCCAGTTTCATATGTTAGTGTCAGCAACATATTAGTGGATTGCTTAAAAAGAAAATTATGTTGATTCCTGATTGTGCTGAAAATAAGGATTTACTGCATTCAGCTGAATAAGTTGGAAAACATACTTTGCAATGTGGTTTTGATTCACTAGAGACCTCTTGCGGGGCTGCTATAACTGGGTCTGTACTTAGAAGGCATGCTTGGCTTAAGGAGCAATCCTTGCCAGATCATGTTAAAGCAAAGTTACTGGATGCTCCCTTAAACCATGACCGCCTGTTTGGCAACAAGGCAAAAGAAGTTCTTAAAAAGATGGAGGAAAAAGCTAAATCTATGCCAACTGTTAAAGATTTTTTACAAGTACAACCTCCAAGGTTTAGTAGGCATGGGCCTTCCAAGAATTGGTCCTTTCCTGCCTCTTCCAGACCTTCTCAGTCCAAACCCAGATCCAGCAGAGCTCCCATGCTTCAGTCCCAGGGTACGCACAGAACTAAGCAGTGGGGGGCCTCCACTTCCAAATCTGGGAGTAATAAAACTCCCCCCTATGGTAAACTGTCTCAATGACTTATTTTTAAAACTTCCAAGCACTTCTCAGCTGAATGCCCCTTTGGGGGGAAAGATTGCTCTTCATGTAAAGAACTGGGAACTCATTACCCAGGACAAATGGGTTTTAAATAGTGTCCCAGGGATACAGATTTCACTTCCACACATTACCAACACCAAGCGGGTGGCCAGATCTATCCCCAAATCAGTGGGAAGAGGCCCAAAAGCAAGTACTTTCTCTATTAAGCATGGGGGGCTATTCAGTTGGTACCAGAAGAGAGAAAGGGACAAGGTTTCTACTCAAGACTTTTCCTGGTACCCAGAAAGGACAATTCATGGTGTCCTATCCTGGACCTGTCTACTATAAACACCTTTTTGGTGAGTCCAAAATTCAAGATGCTGGCTCTTCACCAATTGCTCCCTATGCTAGGAAAAGACACCTGGTTGGCAACACTAGATTTAAAGGAAGCATACCTGCACATCCCAATCAGGGATTCTTGCAGAAGATACCTATGCTTTAAAGCAGGCTAAACGCACTATCAGTTCTCTGCACTGCCCTTTGGCTTATCTTCTATGCCCAGGGTATTCACAAATTGCCTAGCTCCAGTCATTGCATTTTGCAGGCAAAGAAATATTCAGATATACCCATATCTGGATGATTGTCTAATTCAGGCAGAAAGCCAGGACATACTTTTGAATCATCTGGCCTTTGTACAAAGGGTGCTAGCTTGTCTGGGGTACACCGTAAACAAAAAGAAATCACACCTGGTACCCTGTCAACAAATTATATTCCTGGGATAATATACCCATATCTGGACGATTGTCTAATTCAGGCAGAAAGCCAGGACATACTTTTGAATCATCTGGCCTTTGTACAAAGGGTGCTAGCTTGTCTGGGGTACACCGTAAACGAAAAGAAATCACACCTGGTACCATGTCAACAAATTATATTCCTGGGAGCAATACAACTTCCCAGATGGCTGAAACAAATTCATTTGACAACCTACTACAAACAAGTGGCCACAAAAACACTGCTATCTGCAAGGCAAATACAAGCATTAGGGTTCATGGCCTTTTGCATTCTTCTAATTCCATATGCAAGACTGCATATGAGGAAACTACAATGGTATTTAAAAAGCCTATGGTGTCAACATTCTCAGGATCTAGAAGCAATGATTCCTATCATACCTTGCCTATGCCCAGAGTTCCTTTGGTGGGCAGAGGCCTGCCACCAAAACAAGGGACTACCATTAACACTACCCCCTGCCGCCCAAACCCTAACAGCAGATGCATCAGACCATGCATGGGGGGCTCACCTGGCAGGGAAGTGCATTCAGGGCAAATGGAACTCAAGTCAAATGCACCAGCATATCAATCAAAAAGAAATGTTAGCTGTACAGAATGCTCTGACAGCCTTCAAGGACCACATTCTTCCAGGACAATTAATGGTAAAGACGGACAATACCACCGTTATGTGATACATAAACAAGCAGGGGGGTACACCTTCTTACCCCCTCTGCAGACTAGCCATGGCATTGTGGAACACAGCCCTGAGCTACCAAGTGCATCTAAAAGCTCAATTCCTGCCAGGAAAACTAAACACACTGGCAGACAAACTAAGCAGAAACCTCATGGATCCACACGAGTGGAAACTGGAACCAAGGATTTTCAACGTGTTGACAAGCAAATGGGGGAGCCCAGATATAGACCTGTTTGCCTCCCCCCAGAACTATCAATTGGACAAATTTTGAACAAGGACTCCCCACAAACAAGCTTGGAAAGTGGATGCTCTGTCCTTCATCTGGAAAAACCTATCAGTTTATGCCTTTCCTCTTCTGCCTCTGCTCTCCAAAGTACTACTAAAAATCAAACAAGACAGACCAAGGACAATTTTGATTGCACCACATTGGCCACGCCAACACTGGGTACCCCCTCTTGCGCAGTGTGTCACTGTTGGCCCCATGTCACCTCCCTCAGACTCCTACCCTATTGTCTCAGCAGGAGAACCAGATTCTGCACCCCCAGCTTCACACACTGAACCTAGCAGCCTGGCTAATTACCTAAGCTCTCCTTTACCATCCCTCAGTAAACCAGTGATGGATATCATTTTAGAGGCAAGGAGGCCTAGTACTAGAAAATCTTATGCTGAAAAATGGAAAAGATTCTGTGCCTGGAGCCAGTCTCAAGGGATGAGCACAGCAGTGCCCAATTTACCTTAGATTTTACAATACTTGACTGAGATGCTTCACAAGGGCGTGTCTTTCTCCTCCATCAAAATTCACTCCTCAGCTATTTCAGCTCATTATAACACAGAACCTCCTCTCTTCTCTCATCCACTGCTCAAGCAGTTCCTCAGAGGGGCCAAAAATTTACGACCACCCAGGAGAGCTCCAACTCCAGCTTGGGACCTTAACTTTGCATTGGAGAAACTCACTTTTCCTCCTTTTGAGCCAGCTGCCACTGCAGACTTAAAATTCCTTTCTTGGAAAACAGCTTTCCTTTTAGCAATCACTTCGGCAAGAAGGCTATCTGAATTACCGACTCTTATGGCAGTGGAGCCTTTCATCATCTTTCATGCAGACAGGGTGTCCCTCAGGACTAATCCCTCCTTCATGCCCAAGGTGGTATCCAGTGTGGCCCTTAATCAGTCCATTCATTTGCCAACCTTCTTTCCTAATCCACAGAACAAAGGGGAACAGATACTGCATGCCTTAGATGTGCACATACAATTTAGATTTTACTTGGACAGGACTAAACCTCAAAGGAAATCTGAACAACTGCTGGTGGCATTTGCTGCAGGGGTAGAGGGGAAGGCTATTTCAAAGCAAACCATTTTCAAATGGATAGGCCATTGCATTCATTTCTGCTACAAGCACCATGGAAAACCTATCCCACAGGGGATCAGACCCCAGTCAACCAGGGCTGCATCTACCTCTACAGCCTTTCTCAGAGGCGTCCCTACCAGGGACATCCTAGAAGCTGCTACCTGGAGTTCTGTACATACTTTCACCATGCATTGCCATTTTCCAATTTTCTCTAAATCCAGAGCTGGCTTTGCCTCTGCAGTCTTGCAGGATCTTATAGCTGGTCCTAATGCTATCTTAATTCCTCCTCCCATCCTTAGCTTTGGGAATCTTCCCAAATGTGATGACTGCAACAGTGAAACACTAAGAACATAGTACAGTTGTGTACACTTACCATAAATGTAGATGTTCAAGTGTATTCACTGTTGCAGTCCTGGTTACCCTCCCTCCAGCCCCCTTACTTCTTTTGGCTATACCTCTACTCTCATTTACTATGCTCAAAAGCTGTTTGGTGTATTTGCTTTTTTGTTGGAGGTATATCCTTGTTTATTTATAGATTGAATTGCTTCCCATTTGGGGGGCACCTGACATCTGTGGCAAGAAAAACTGATGTAATGGCGTTGGCTGCATGTTTTATACCCCCTGACGCCCTGACGTCACGGAAGAAGGGACAGCAACCGACTCAGGACCCAAGACTTTGTTAATCAGGCCGACTAAAGACTACTGCAAGCAGATAACTCAAATGTGATGACTGCAACAGTGAATACACTCTAACATCTACATTTATGGTAAGTGTACACAACTGTACTTTCCTGTACTCTAGTCCATCCACCTCACAAATGTAGTAAGCTATGGTAATCAACCCATATAGCTAAGCCTACTGCAGCAATGATCAATATGATGAACATAGTTCAGTTGTGTAAGTAAACTTAGCAGAACAGTAGATGTTCCAGTGATCACTACTGCAGTAGTATTTCCCTCTGTCCCCTCCTGTTTTTTTCATGTTTTGTTTATGCCAGGGTATGGTTATTTTTTATTCTTCCTTGCATTGTCTTTTTAGGGCTCAGCCTACCTCCCCCTGTTGGCAGGAAAGCTCTGTAGAGCTTGGCACCCAAACTTGTCTTTTGGTCAGCTCAGCTTCTGCTGCCTGATAGTTTGGCCATGTGGAAGGTGCCTTGAAGTTTTCTAAGCTAGAAATCTGCTCTATCCTTGGCAGGCTATAATAACCCTTTGTAGTGAAGGCTACTACAGCAGTGATCATTAAGATATCTGCTATTATGTTAAATTTACTTAGACAACTGTAGATTGTGCTTACGTCACAGAATTGAATGTCAGAAAATAACTTTCACAATACTCATCACTCCCATGAGTAATGGCCTCACGTTCCAGTTTTAATTTTGGTTTCTTAGGTATTTTTTAGACGTGTTTCTTCCGTCATCCCCTTTTCATTAAAGCTTCTCTCAGCCTTGTATTGTAAGTTTTCCTCATGCACTCCAATAAGGGGTCTTCAATGAAAAATGATGGGAAATCCAAGTGCCAACACGCAAAAAAAAAAAAAAAAGAAAAGAAAATCCAATAATAGGTCTTAAACATCGCTCTTCTCCTTAAACTTTTTCTGTCCCCCCCCCCCCTTGCATTTGTACATACTACCTCTGAAATTGCCATACCTTGGGGGGGTATTCCATGAAATTGCCGTTTTGGACTTATAAGTCCAGTTTTTCAACCATTCAGTCTCTGCATTTTGGGACTCGCTATAATGGGTACAGACATTTCAGACAGGTTTACAACACATCTGTGGATTTCAGGAATAGTGTGACATGTAGGACAAAGCAGTTTTACTCTGATGTTGGCTTTCTTTTGACCACTGACCTTAATATTTCTTCCATTGCTTTTGTTAGGTGCTCTTCATGGTGTGCTTCTATTTGTGGGAGAGAGCCGACAGCATTGTTGTAGTTCTCCTTTCATCATGTAAGCTTATCTAAAATGAGTCTTACCTTCCATACTTCTCCTGTATTCTGAAAGTTTACACTGCAATACTCGTTTGTTTCCTAAGTTTTTTAATGGATGTTGAGTCCACAACTTGTATTTAATTTTTCACCACATCACATTTTAGCTTTTGTCATGTGCTAGCATGCTGCAGACTTTTCTTTTTGGCTTTTCAGTAAAAGTGATAATTTCAACAGCAGTTGACATTGTTTTGAACTGTGATGCAGAACTGATGATATTTTTAAATTAAGACAAGATATCAGCCTAAGATTTCATTCAGATATAGACTTGTAAGATCAGCCAAGTCACTTTTGTTTACAGTAAGCTTACAGATTCTTTTCACTGTTATTGTCTTCCTGTCAATCAAATATTGCTGTTTTAATCAAATTGTGCCCTTCAGTTCAACTTTTAGTTGTACAGCATGTTTTCAGATGCTTCATATCACAGAAATATTTCATACATCTTTAGTTAAAAAAAACTGTCTACCGCTAGCTGATTGAGTGGCTTCTTCCAATTACAGTGCACGGAACTCAAAAGCAAGCAGCCTACATCATCAGCGTTCTCCACTTGATAAAGCAGTTAATACAATGGTTGAGTACCCAATGAAGTAATATGCAAGGTTGTAGTGTCAAAGCAAGTTATGGCAGTCTGGAAGCTGTGTGTGCTGCTGCTGGTTTATGCATTTGTGTGGGGGGGCACTGAAATGTGTGGCAGCAGGTGTCACTATCAGCTTGGCTGTCTGCTTATTCAGTTTAGTTTGAGTAGACAGTGGCTCTGAACTAGCTGCTTCCTTCAGCTTTAATACATGGACTGTGGGAGCTGTAAAAGAAGTCATTGGCTCATGACTGTACATGAAACATTAAAACCAGACTTGAAACACAGGGTTTCTTTGGCAAATCATTGTAGTACAGTGACAAACTCATGTATGGATATGTTTCTTTTGAAAGCCAATTATACTCAGATCGCAGTTTAATTCCATATCACATCCTAAAGATTTTAGAGAGTTGCAGCATCGTTTTATTCATTTGCTTATATTTTAGTACATCTTACAGGGAGAGAACAGGTGTGTGACTCCACCAAGACCAGGAAACTGGGATTGGCATTTGCAGACAGTTGTCTGGAGGAGGATAAGGCTGTATTGCAGAATTACTAGCAGGAAAGGTCACGGGTTAAAGTGCTTACAAGCAAAACACAATGTGCTATGGTTGAATAGTCAGGGCAGTGGATTTCAGTCTTGGAAACCCAAGTTAAAAACATTACTCCGAGAAATGCAGTTGCACTTGAAAGAGAACAAGGGTAGAGCAAAGCTGTTCAGAATGGCCACAGAAGCAGGATGTTCTTCTGTATTTTTATTTTTTTTTATCTTAAATATACTAGTGGTGTAATTTGCAATCCTATACATAATTGAACGTAAAGCTGTATTAATGTAACAGTTTCATGAATAATTCATCTTCCACGTGTGGAGTGAGCCTTGAACAATCTTTATACTAATGAGTTTAAAGGCTCATAAAATGATGTCGTAACCTTAGCACTTATAGTGCTGCAGAGGTTTAAGTCACAGTCAGTAGAAGGTTTTGCCTGTAGTCAGGCTCACAAGAGACTAGACTAGTTGTTTTCGGAAGGCCTCTTGTCATGATACCTTCTTGGAAGCCTGTTTTACTTTTTGAATAATGTGGTTATGTTGTTGGTTGCTCCTGAAGACGCTACTTTGTGTGGTACTTCAGGAAAGGAAATGCATACAAAGTTCTCTTCAGTAACTCATGCACTTGCTTTAATATACAGCTTTCCAATTTGGTATTTTGTAGTGTGTCATGAAGAAAAAAGTTGGAACACTATTCGAAAGAGGGTTCAGATTTCTCTTTCAATTTGGCTTTTTCACTTATTTCAGTATTTTTGTGGTAGATCATCTAAAATTATTGTGGTAGATCATCTAAAATTAGCTTTGCTATTTTAATGTAATACAGTCTGTGGTAGTATTTTGTTTGTTTAGAAAGCATGCCTATTTATTTATTTTTTCCATAGATTACTAGGCCCAGGGGGCCTTTCTAAGCCTAGCCAAGTTTTCCCAAAATAATAATGACATCCTGTCTCCAAGTAGGACATTGAGGGCCAGGCATTTATAAACTGCCTCTGTCCATAAGTGTCATGAGTGCCTGGCCTGGTGTAAATTACCTGTTCCCATCCACTGGTCTAGGTTATGCTTAAATTGGATCATAGACTAACTCAGACTTCTCATCCATATGAAGCAGTTCCATAGGAGGGGCAGTCTCTGCGACACACATTTGTCTCTCCAGCATGTTCTGTTTAAGTCACAGACAAAATTCAGGTTCTTAGACTTTGTATTTCTAGTACGTTTTGGGTTTTGCAGATGTGTTGCAAGCCGGGCATAGATCAACCCACAGCAAAACGGTAGGAGATTTGAGTAGACAGAAAGGGCTTTAAGATGATCTGCGTAAGGCAGGTTTGTTATGCCTTGTATTCATTTTTGTAAGGAACCTCTGTGGTCGCTCTAGTTGCTACATATGCCTGGTCGGATAGATACCGAAGGGAGCATTGAACTCTATGGTTGGCCTGATAAGGGCAGAGCGCAGTGGGATAATGAACTCTTTGGACCTAGATGCCATGCCCTTACTTAGTTTCACAACATAAAACTATTTGTTTTCACTGTGAATGCATCAGTTGTTAAAGGTAAGGTTACTGTCTATGTGTGTTCCTAGATCCCTGACCACTTAGTCGACTCTTGGGGGCATGTTATCAACACGGTAATTAGCTGAGATGGTTGACTTCACAAATGTTACAATTATGCATTTCTTAGCACGGAGTTTGAGCATGGCTTAGACACGATTTGTTAGCCGGAGATGGGCCTTCTTGAAGAATGCTAATGTTTGCAGGGCAGTCAATGATTACCCCCAGCTTGCAATTATCTGCAAACTTAGTCAGCCATAAACCTTCATCATTTTCTTCCACTTCAGAGAAATAGATGCCAGAAAGGAGCAGGGCACGTGCTGAGCCCTGGGGGATTCTACTAGTGACTGACCTCTTGGTGGAGATGAAATTGCCTATTTTGACCTCCTGGGTTCTATCAGCGAGATAGTTGGCTATTCAGCGGGTGATAAAAGGGTTTATACCTAATTAGTGATCTCATCTGTAATGCCTGAGTGTGGTATTGTATCAGAAGCCTTGGCCAGGTTGAGGTAAGCTGTGTACACAGTGTTGCCCTAAACCACTGCTTTGCTGACCCTCTCAGAGAAGTCTGCTAGGTTTAATAGGCATGATGTTCCTTTAACAAAGCTGAACTGCGGTGGGTCTAGCATTTGCAGTTTACCTGTGCCTTCAGTTATCATGTCCATGATTATTCTTTCCATGACTTTACATATGAGACTGGTCAGACTTAGGGGCCTCTAGTTACTCGGATCAGTGGTTGGTCTTCTTTGTGCAGAGGAAAGACTGTAGCCATCTTCCATTCCATGGACACACAACCTTGACTGCAGGCTCCATTTGAAAAGTGAGTCATGTTACTTAGTAAGCATCCTGGGATTTTATCAAGGCCCATTTTTGCAGTGTTTTTGGCCTTGGAAAGTGTATTGAAGACTTGTTCCCTAATAATGATTGGAGGTGATTATGGAATGCAGTACTTCCTTTAGACTATCTGGGCAGAGGAGCTGAACCTTTTTGCCAAAAGGTTGGCAATGGCCTCTGGGTGATGTCATTTACAATAAGTTCTGCACATCGTTACGTATTTCCCTTGAGGTTACAGACATAGCTGTAGAAAGTTTTGTGGTTGTCCTTTACCTGAGAATCTATTTTTTTTCTTCACGTTTAACCTTTGAAGTATTAATTAACCCTCTTAGCTGCCTGTTTAGATTGGTCAGGATTTTTTATGTTGAGCTCAGATCCTGTTATGCTTGTCCAAGATTTTTTTTCTTTTGTTATATAACTGATTGATATTGTGATTCCTCCAGGGTGGCTTGTCTTTTGAGTTTGACTGTTTCTTAAAACGAGTGAGCACAGCTTGCTGTATACAGCTGTCAATATAGCTGAACAGGGAATTTGCAAATAGTTCAGCAAGTGTTATGGTGTTTACTGGGCTTGGGGTTGCTTGGAATTTAACCAAGGTGTCGCTTAGTAGAGAGAGAGGTTAGTTTTGGAATAGTTACTAAAGGTTTTTAGTTTTGCAGAGTCCCTGGATTTAATTTTTATTTCAAGCAATACTGCATTATGGTCAGATCTAACGAATGAGGACATTACATTGGTTGAGAAATATTGCTCCCCCATGTTTGTGAGTACAAGGTCAAGGATGTTTGTACTCCTGGTAGGAGAATGGACCAACTGTTCCAGGATGTTGGTATTAACGGAGTTTAGGAATTCCTGGACTTTTGCATTAAAAGTGGTGTTGGATTTTCAGTCTGTAGAGGGTAGTTGAGATCCTCCATGAAGAGTATATTAGGTTGAACGATGAGGGAATCTAGTACACTGAGATAGGTAATATGGGTTTAAAAAAAAAACAAGCCTGGCATACAATGTCTCCACTCAAATTCCAGTAACCAGTGACACTCAAATGTCACAAGACCTCTTTTATTTCTAATAAATTTGGTGTACAGCAGGATTTTTTATGGTGCTTATTTTTGATAAAGCACTGCTGTGGTTTATGATTTTCCATTTGGACCTGTTCTCCTAGTGCGAGGTCTTGCAGTGCTCGAATAGTCATTGGCTACAGGTAGTATGGGTTTCTGTGGACATGGAGGGGGACCTGTATGTTGCAAGGATATGCAGCAATACCTTGTTTATGGTGAGTTGCACATGTATGAGTTCTAGTGGGTCGTACACTTAAACTAGTCTGGATGTGAGGTTGTTTTTAGTGTAGACTGAAACTTCACCTTTAATTCTCTCCTGTGTAGTAGCTGGTGTAAAGGTGTTAAAGGCATTATAACATTGCACTGCCAGGGTACTCTTCAAGACTTTAAACCATGTGTTTGTTACTACACAGATGTCTCCACTCTCAAGGGAATTCATTTTCTTGTTAAGATGTCTAGCATTGAGCAGTACCACCTTCAGATATTCCTTCATAGGTTCAGTTAAGTCGGGAAGTTTATCAGCTTCACATTGGCTAGAAAAGGCACCATGGTGGGTTGAAAAGGTCTGCCAGTATCTGAAAGCCTAGAGGGGATAAGTACAGACCATCCCTGGAAAGGCAGCATGGTCTGCCATCTATGCCTTCCCAGGCTGTCAGATATTGTACCCCATTGGATTGACATCAGAAGCTAAGCCAGTTGTTAGTCAGTCATTTTCTGTTGGTAACGTGGCATCATCCTTGGAGAAGGTACTATGCTGCTCAGTACTAGACTCGTACCTGCCTGAGACAAATAATCAGTGAGCTCGATCATGTAACACTTCATATAGTCAAGGGGGGTATGTATCAGGTCATTAAAACCCATGTGAGCTCTGATGGAGTCATGCTGGTACCTGTGGTTCAGTGATCTGAGTGGCTGTTTGACTTGACGGATAGGCAGCTAACTGTGACTTTCTCCTCAGTCTGGCGATATATGCCTCACTATAGAATCATCAATGAACAGTCAATTTTTTTGTGCACTGGTATGCTTTAAGGACTTAGCAGTAGAGGCATTGGATACAAAGTTACTATGTGTAGCTGTTGGTGGTGTTTTAACATAAGAGTGTTGACATGACGACTGAGGATCGTTTTTTTTGATTGTGCTGTGCAGGAGGTCTTAGGTCCAGATTAACTCTCCCTTAATTAGTGAGCTCTTCCTTCTCAGGTCTAACCTTTAAATCCCAGATGACCACTCTCTCTTTCTTCCCCTTCTATCCCCCCCTCCCCTTGAATTCTGGTCAAAAGTTTTATTTTTTTTTTTTTCTTCATGGTCAGACTAGAAAGAGAAAAAAGCATGTTGTATCCTGTGTCTGTTCTTTTTTTTTTCTTTTTCCCTCAATATCTAGGGTAGTCTATTTTTATATACTTTATAGTATTTTTATCTTTTTGTTTAAACTACCAAAGAGAATAAATTGTTTTTCTTTAATATGTATTTTTTCCTACTGTTAATGTGGAGCTTTTCTCCCCGGGCCTCCGCTGAAAATGGACATGTATCCAGTCGGACCATCCCGGTCAACAAATATAAAATAAATAATAAATAAATAAATAAATAAATAGTGTTTTAGGAAGGTTACCTTTAAATGCCTCAGCATAAGTAGTTTTTAAGTGTAGGGACTTTACCCTGTGCATTACATGTGGTGCACGTGTCACTGACAACTTCTGTAGGATTAGTTTTGCTTGTATGACAAAGTTTTGCTTCCAGTGTTAGTATATTTACACCTCTCGCATACTTTATATCTGTTTTATCAAGAATAAGTGAGTTGTCAGTGTACATGGGGCAATTGCTACAATACCTCAGAGTACCCATCTCAACGTAACTGGCCGCAGAGAGAGTTGGGAAATGCATCTCTATGGCTGCTGATCTGCTAGGAAAGAGTGAGGGAAATTTAAACATTGAATAGGTCAATAAGACCAGGAATCTGGTGGAGTAGCGCTTAGCTATGCTTAAACCTGATGGTCTAGTAGTGAAAAAAAAACATCTGTAAGTGTATTTTAATGGAAACTTGCACTTTGAGAGATTGATATCTACACAGACTACATCGGTACAGATCACTGCTAGGTGCTGCTGCATGATAAGCAGCAGGTTTAACTAAAGACTGTAAAAAAGATCAAAAAGTGCAGCTGTTCAGCACAGAAACACACAATGCAGTGAAAAACAATTGCCGAAACAGTGAATATGGTAATGTAAGTCTTAGGTTTTGTAGAGTTTACCAGAAGCCAGCAGTACACTTTTTCTCAAGTACTGTGGTTGCAAATGTTGCCTCAGGCACACAAATTCAGATTTTAAACAAGCTAGCTCACTAACCAGCCAAGTAAAGGCGCACTAAGACTTAAATCAGCAATTTCCAGCTCAGAAGGGTGTAGTCTATCCTCTCCTTCCACAAATGTGTAGACCACATGTAAAATAACTAGTTTTGAGTCCGAGTGCTTAAACCAGAACAATGACACTTAGAGTAACAGGAACAATAAGCCTTCACCGTAGAGTCTACACTCTCCTGCCACAAGAATGTAGGCCATTACCTTCCTATTGTACGATAACTAGTTTGGAGCCCAGCTGCTTAAATCAGAGCGAAGAGGCTTAGAGTAACAGTTAGTGTGATCAGGCTACTAACATGCAGTTATAAATGCAGCAGGTTTAGTGCAACTGTGAACACAATCTGCAACAGAAAAAGCTAAATAAAGTAGTAGTAAGCATAGACACAGTAAAAGCAGCTGAATAAAGTGTAATTATTTTTTTAAGTAAGCAGCAAGGTAGGAAACAAAAGGTAAGTAAAGTTTAAGAGATGGGGTGTGGAGTGCTCAGTTGATCTGTCCATCCGTCAGTGCTCAGTAGAGTGAACTGATGAGATGAGACTGGGAGAAGTGTCCAAAGTCAGATTTATAGTAAGGGCAAGCAACTCAAAAGCCAGTAAGTTTAAAAGCAAGATAGGAGTAGGAAGGGTGCGTGGGAAAAGCAAATGCAGACAGAGATCAACGGTACTTAAGCACAGAACAGCAAATCACACAACACTACAGCTAAAGATGCCACTAAATGCTTGTAGTTTAATGAGGAATGCTGTTTCTCAGCTTCTCCCACGAGTTAACTGAATTTTATTGACTGCAAAAGAATTCTTTTCTAACTGACCCTAGCCAAGACCATTTAAAACTCAAAAACCTAAAGAAAACAAAAAGCAATACAAAATTAAAGGTAAAAAGAAAAATGGACGCATAACCAAACATTAAGTAAATAACTCCAATCCAAAATCAAATGCAGACCAAGATCAGCAGTACGTAGGCAGAGAACAGCAATTTGCACAGTACCACAACTAAAGATTTGGTACTTTTCCGTTAAACCCTTACCACGCGTCTCGCCTTATTCCTAAGAAGCATGGTTATTTTGTTGTTTCAACTGACCTGTTCCCTCTTCTACCTGCTTTTTTACCTTTTACTTGATCAGGTTATTACATTTTTGCTCTTGAAATTATTGTTGGAGGCAATGATTATTTCATGAAATGATTGCCATGCCAGTAATTGCAGTACATGTGTGTATTTGTGTGGGACGCAGGATGCAGTCATGACATACAGCTTTGGAAAGCATCAGGTATTAATAACTACAACACTCCCTATTTTGGAGCTGTACGTACATAAGGTTCATTGCTCTCCATTAATCACCTACCATTCTGTAGGAATGTTGCTGCTTATGTATTTGTGAGCCTACCAACCTGTCATCCATCCACATTCTTCACGTCTGTGCACTGTACGGCTGAAACGGGCATTGCTACATCTGCAGCACTTTGGGGAGTGCTACAGACAAGAAGGCCGTACAAAACCTATAAATTGCATTTGTTTGCAAGGTCCTGTTCACATGTAACATTCATGTAGCAGTGATCTTTGCACTGTATGACACAGTGGTGTGACAACACACCACAGCAAATGATCTAGTAATAACAGGATAATCACTGTGGTATACATTCCTTCATTCCTATTCATTGGTACGGTTTTGGTTATTTCCAGTAGCAACTACATCTTTTGGAGGACATTTTGAAAGTCTAACCATCTTGGTCTGTCACGGACCTTTGATTCTTCCTTGTGTTCGTGGAATACGGTGGGACGCATGGTAGGGTTTTAATGAAAAAGTACCAAAGATTCCACTAAATACTTGTATTGGTTATGTTCTTAACTCATTTGGTTATACTTCACTGTTACGTCTAGGATGCAAAATGAGAAAGCCAGTATTGTAGACATGACATTAGGACCAAGTACAGAGTGGGGTAATGCTGGTCAAAACTGGGAGCTGTATTGTTCCATGTGTAGTTTAAACTGTAGCAACGCAAGCAGTTTGCTATAGATTAAAAGAGAAAACATTTTTATTTATTTATTAACTAAAACCTAAGTGCAGTAGCGCTGCAGGCAGGATATAAACTGTAGCAACTGTTTGCTACATTTTAAAAGAAATTAGTGGGGTTTTTTTTTTTGTTTTTTTTATTTATTTTAAATGTGCAGATGGAAGGTCGGGCACTGCATAGAAATGGGACCTGCATGTCATACATCTGGCCACCTGGTTAGTGTACCAGTAGGAGGAGCATGTGTTTTTTGCTGTCACATGAAGAGCTGAGAGGGTGGGCTGCTGGTTGAGCCAGCTACTCTTCTGGAAAGGTAACTGCACTAGTCAGCTCCCCGCTTCCACATGGAAGATTATAACATTTCCATACAATAAAAAGTGCATGTAGTACGTTAAATATGATGAGCACAGATGTATTTGAGAAGAAAAAATTGTCAAAAGTGTCCGAAACATCAAGTCTAAGACCACTAGACAGAGCAATATTGGTACATCACAGACTTGGTTATCTGTAGCTATGCTTTACAGGTAGTAGAGTTAAGAAAAAAGTAAGATAAAACTTTGGCCTGACTTGCTAAATGAAATGCGCTAACTTACCATACAGTAAATCTGTTATGATTGAATAATAGTTGCATAAATAGTCCCAGAGTCATTTCACAGCTGTAACGAAAGATAACTGAAGCAGTGATGCTGTCCTTTTTGCATTTGTTAACTGGGTAAGCCTGCTGGGCACGAGTTACCCATTTTCAGGGGCAACCCAGGAGAACTTTCTAGTTAAGTGACATGTTGAAAGTCGCACTGGAGGCAAATGGAGGTGGAAGGAATCACACCTTGTATCCTAGAGTACAGGAAGCAGCTCACTAACAGTTCAGGGCCTCGGTTCTCTGCACTAAGTGTCAGGCCTCCAAAAGATATGAAACAAGTTTTCATTTCTGGATCAGTTAAAATGCTTAATGTGCAAAATTGCATATTTTAGTCTTTTTTGACTGCATGACACTAGCTTTGTATAGAAGTCTGAGCAGTAGGTAAAAACTGAATCTTTCGCTACTTTCTGATTAACTTGGTATCCGAGATGGATTGCTTGTTCTTTAATGCACAAGTAATGGCAACAGTAAATTCACTGTTGTTTCATAAAGGGGTTAAAGCTTTTGAAAACATAATTCATTCTGTTTTTGATTTGTTTTTTCTTGGCTCTTCTGCAAAGAATCCATACCTATATTGTTAAAGAATTATCTGAAGCATTTTGTTTCTTCATTAACTTCTTAATTCATAAATGAGTTCAGATAATGTCTACATTGTGCATTAATTACAGTTTAGGACCACTTCCTTTAGTGCCTTATTGTGCATTTTGTAACTTTAGATGCCAGTAGCATTTTATGTGTGGATGCTCTTTGACATACTGATTCATATGTCACAGCAGTGAAGAGGTTTTTATTCATCTTGAGGAACAAGTTTCAAGAGGTCACACCTTATAATCGAGCTGGCATTTTCACTTCTTGTAGGCCATATATCTCGTTTTAATTTAAACTGTGAAAAATGCACTAGGTTTTCTGCAGCTAAGCTACTGAAATCAATAGAATTTATCATCAAGAGATGTCTAATCTGTAAAGTTAATGCCGGACTTCACAGCTATTGATTATATGTGAAGGATACACAAACTGTTAATCATCTGGCAGGAGTGCTGGAATAAATACAGCATTAACCAAGAAAAGATAGGTGATGTCTGTCTGCGCTGCTTTTACTGTTTATTTTGTTTGTTATGCTGCGTGAACAGGTGACCGTCTACTCCAGATACCTATGTGCGCTGCATTAAAAAAAAGTATGCCAGATGTGTTGACACTGGGATAGTGTGAACACTAAGATGGTAAACATGATTATGGCTATAATTGTTCAGGTGCTTATATGAAATTTGTATATATATTAACCAGTAATGCCAGGAGAAATTAAATTGGATGCAGATAAACTATCACCACATGCAGTTATTGCATGTCTTTCTTTTTTCTTTTCCTTTTTTTATGTTAAAGAAAGTAGTAAGTGTGACTGTTTATCCCTGTTTAAAATTTGGTAAAAGCAGGCATGCAAAGTAATTGTAGCACACTTGCTGACATGGTGTTAATTATGACTTGTTTTGTCATAATTTAATTGGTTTACTTATCTAATTGATGATTTTCAACTATATTCCTACACCACACCAGTCAAGGTGAAATTCTCTGGGTAAAACGTGACATTTCGATACTAATGAATTCTGAGAAAAGGAAGCCTTGACAGGGAGATCATTTCAAGTTGTGTTTAATAGTCAAGAGCTTGCATAATGCCACATATGCAGTGACAGTGTTATTTTTTTAA
This sequence comes from Protopterus annectens, assembly GCF_019279795.1. NCBI lineage: Eukaryota > Metazoa > Chordata > Ceratodontiformes > Protopteridae > Protopterus > Protopterus annectens. The sequence goes on along the minus strand of NC_056725.1, from coordinate 936,549,396 downwards.
TTTGATGAGTAGCGGGTAAAGAATGTGGAAGATGCAGAAGGGATTAGACTGCTGTAAGCCTCATTCCATTCCATTCCCAAAGCCAATCCACTTTTTACCTGTAGTGTGAAGTAATTTATTCACAATGTAGTCAGATGATGTGTGTCCTTTAGAACAGTAGTAGCTCTTAAAATGTGGGTTTAACCCCATGTTTTACTGAAGTACAGTTGTGCTAGTCATGTAAAATGTCTTTCCCAACTTTGCTTATTATGGTGCTTGAGAGGGTCTATATTATAAACACGAATGCTTACCTTATCGAATCCCTAAACGTCGACCCATCCTCATCGAACCACATAAACACCGAACGTCCTAAACCACGAAATTCAAAACATGGAACTATTGTACTTGTCCCACCCCACCGCCTGCTACATACTACCTACACAAAAACAAACTAAATAAACCACATACATACACTAACCAGAACCCTACTTCTAACCCTAAGCTAAACACTACTTCTAACCCTACAACTAAATCTTACATATACCACCAAGTATGCACTTAACTTAACCCGCACCCTAACCTTAAGGTCCATAACTATCGCACACTTACCTTATGGAGCTTACCGCAGAAGGCCAACCATGAAGATTCGACGTTTCCGGTTTCGCTCTTCTGGACGTTCGATGTTTTTGCGTTTCGATAAGGACGGGTCGACGTTTACGGATTCGATAAGGTAAGCATTCGAGTTACTAATATAGACCCGCTTGAGAGACTTTAAAAGCTTTTTCCTATAATCCATTAACTAATGCTGAGTAGCTTTTATTACGTGGGAATGAGCACGCCATTTGGATGAACTTTGGGATTTGCTGTACTGTTTTTTGTTTCTTCCTCTGCTTACAGGTTAATATTCACCTTGGATTCCATCGCTGGCATGATACCAATGATACCGTAGTTTTAGACATTATTAACATATTTGAGCTTTTTACCATTTCCTATCCTGATTGGCAGTTTGGCAGGATAGTGTCAGTAAACAACATACAAGTTAATATGTAGTAAAGCACTTAGATGCTACTACAATAATAAATAATGAAGATATTTTTATGGCAGCATCTTAAGGATGTTTTGGTATTCACTGTTGCAGCAATTTTTAATTGAGCTAATCGTTTACTGCTAAGAAGGTGTAACTAGCTGGTTTTGTGAGCATATGTATGTATGTGTGATGTGTGTGTGCATATTATATATATGTACTTCGTTTAAACAAAAGTACTTTTAAAACAAATTTTACTTGCCAGAGCTAAATCCACAGAAGATCCATTACAACGAAAGAATGAACGGACTGTCAAATTTCTTTCCCTGTGAAAGGAACCACTTGTCAACCATGATGAGTTGTCCCTCTCTTCCGTGTAGTGCGATCTCGGAGTTGGTATAGTTGAATAGAGGGAGGTGAAGCCCCCCACTTTGGTGGGCTTACTTTTCCTCTTTTCCAGTTGGTTACCATTGTGGCCAAGTGGTTCCTTTCATAGGGAAAGGAATTCTGCAGACCGTTTGTTGTAATGGAGCTTCAGTGGTTTCAGCTTGGGTAAGTAAAATTTGTTTAAAGAAGATTCATATACACACGTGTGAATATGTAACTATTTGTATATACACCTACACACGTTTATATCACATGTTTATATCTCTCATCAAAACCTCTGAAGCAAGCTATGAAGGCAGAATTGCGGCAGACACTAAAAACAACCACAAGGCCTTCTGTAGTTATATCAAGAATCTCCACGGCAAAACCCAGATTTGCTCTGAGTTAAAGCACAATGGTACCTCCTATACTGAGCCAGCAGATATTGCCAACATACTGGCTGACAGATTCAGTGCCAGCTTTACCCCTCTCTCCCCCCTAAAGGACCAATCACAATACTGGAAGAATGCCAGGCACCCAGCATTACTGCAGCACAGGTTAAAGCTGCATTGTCCAAGGCCAAGAATACAGCTTCCATGGGACCCGACAATATCCCTGGCTGTGTTCTACTTGAACTACAAAGTAAAGTGGCACCACATCTGTGTGCCCTGTTCACTCACAGCCTCACCTCAGGCTTTGTCCCTACAGAATGGCCCACTTCTACAGTCATCCCTCCCTATAAAGGGGGATAGACTACAGACCCGGGGAATTATCGCCCCATAAGCCTAAAGAGCCTGATTTGTAAGGCTACGGAGTGCATCATCATGGACCTAATTAACAAGGATGTAGGGAATCTGCAAACTCTAGATCCCATGCAATTTGGTTTTGTGAAAGATAGATCATGCCTGCTCAACTTGGTTGACTTCTTTGAGTCGGTCACCAGAGGTGTAGATGAAGGTAAGGCAGTTCATACAGCCTGCCCCACTCTGGCCAAGGCCTTTGATACCATTCCTCACTCAGGAATTATTGATAAACTCTACAAACTAGGGATCAACCCCTATATCTTTGGGTGGGTTGCAAATTGGCTCACAGAACCCACAGTGTGAAAGTAGCGGACTCCAAGTCAGACTGCCGACCAGTCATGAGTGGAGTCCCACAGGGATCAATCCTGGGTCCTCTCCTGTTTGGCATCTACTTCTCAAAAGTACAGGCCAACATGGAGAGACTGTGGCCAATCCAAGTTCGCAGACGACTGCAAGCTGGGAGACGTTATTAACTCCCCAAGTGATGCAGACATCCTACAGAAAGGCCTCACTGAGACCAATGACTGGTGTCGAAACCATGGCCTTAAGCTTGATGCCAAAAAAATGTGTCATCATCCCCTTTGGGAAAAACTCAGTTCCCACTAATTACCACATCAATGCGAGCCCACTGAACACTGAAGGCATTAGAAGAGATCTGGGGACACAGGTTGACAGCAACTTCTCCTTTGATCACCACATTGCTACTGTGATCAGAAAGTCCTTCTATGTGGCACATCTCATTACCAAGGGTTTTGCATCCAGGAAGAAAGAGGCCATCATCTCTCTCTCTGCTCTTCACTCATTAGACCAATCCTCGATTATAATGCCCTATTTGGCATGTACCTCACTAGACACCTGCAACAGCTTGAGAGGCCACAAAAGTACCTCACGAAGAGAAAATCCTAGGCCTTAAACACATGTCCTACATGGACAGACTCAAAAAATCTCCAGCTATTCTCTGTCTCATATTGTCTACTAAGAGGAGATCTCTGCTTGACTTACAAAGCCATGTCTGACCCAGCTCTGTTTGAAATGCTACATCTGACACAATCCCAATCCCTCCACACCACACGCTCCAGAATTTGAGGGACAGGTTCATAACCCAGAGACTGCCTATGCTCTGGAATAGATTTCCCATACATGTCAAGCAGAGCACCTCACTGGCCCTCTTCAAGAGAAATCTTGATGAGTGGATGGGAAATAGAAAGTTCACCCCGGGGATCACTCCAGTGGCTCTACTTGATAGAGACACTGGGAACTAACGGGCGGCACAATGCCAGGGCACTTCTGTGGGCTAGGCTTGTAAAGACTCCAGGGCCATTAGCCTAGTAGACACCTATGAACCTATTTAAAATATGTAAAAACTCATAATATTGAATCACAAAATATCTAACAATTCTATCTGGCTAAAAATATATCCTACACCAAAATGATGATTTTCTTGGTACTGATAGTGTTATGGAAAGGGGTTTTAGTAATATAATATCTAGGGTTAGTGTTGGCGCACCTTGAAGTAAGGTGGGTGTGAGGCTTTGCATTATCTTGCTCAAGTCTCCTAACCATATCCCTTCCCATAGCCTAACTTATGAATACTAGCACATACACAGCAACTGCTCTAACCTTTTATTCAGACAATTTCTTGCACACTGCTACAAGCACTATAGAAATGACCATTTGGTCAAATGTGTTTTCGATAAATTGTGCTTTGTGTTTTTCACATTTGAAAACGTTTCGGTCAAATGTGCTTTAGATATTTTGAGCTGTAACCATAAATATATATATATATATATATATATATATATATATATATATATATATATATATATATATATATATATATACTTCTTCTTCTTCTTCTTCTTTTTCCTTTTTTTTCCATACAAGCCACAGCGGATCACCTTGTCCGCACATTGAATGGCAGTGGAGTTTTACGGTGTAGTTGCCAGCCAACCTTCCACAGAAGGCACACTCACACGCACACCTAGGGCCAATTTAGAGAGTCCAATCCACCTGCAGCATGTCTTTGGGATGTGGGAGGAAACGAGCACCGGAGGAGGAAACCCACGCTACAGGGAGGACATGCAGACTCACAGAAGGCACCCCAGCCGAGGATCGAACTGGAGAACCTCTTGCTGTGAGGCGGCAATGCTAACCACTGCACCACTGTGGCCGCCCATATATATATATATATATATATATACACACACACACACACACACACACACACACACACACACACACACACACACACACACAGAGAGAGAGAGAAAGGGGGGGGAGATGGTCACAGCTCAAAATATTGAAAGCACATTTAATATACATATACACACAGTAACACCTTATTATTTTGTGTTTACTGCTGAAACCCATTCTTCATCAACCATGTTGTTGGTTGATGCTAGTAAAACAAAATCCACAAGTAGAATATTTTGCATCATAGTTTTTTAGGTGCATCTCCATCCACATCATTTTAATAAATTTGTTAGAGGTATTGTAATACTTTGTTGTATGCCGTTTGGTGCTTTATCTTGTATGTGTATTTGATGACTTGAGTGAATGAAATGGCTGAAAAGAAAGCCTTTACATCTACATCCTAGGCAACGGCACTGGTAGTACAAACTTAATACAGTCCTTAAGAATCCAATTATAACATAGTAAATCTGTTTAAGAGAGCAAGTACATGTCAAAATGCATACAAATGCTTTCAGGTTGAGCAAATTATAAACTAACATTAACGGATCACAATTGTTAGATAAGTCGCATGTAGACAGTTTTTATGCTACTGTAACTCTAAATGCAGTATTCAGAACAGGAAGAGAATGAAGCAGTTATAGTATTTGAAAACACCGTCAGCATCTTAATCAGACTTTAAATTTTGACAGCTTTGCATTTTAACTTTGAACTCTGCCATCTTGGTGGTGGTCTCCTTTTTAGATGATAGAAAGGGCAGGAGATTAGAGCTTTGTTGTTTCCTTTGTTAAAGGTACATGATGTAAATAAACAATATACTTGACTTGAGGGCTGTCTGCTTGACTGGAACACACAGAACAGCCATATTTAGTGTCCTTTGTCTTGTTTTTGCTTCATAGCGAGGCTCCCCTGCTCAGGATATGCATACCCAGTTTAGTTCATGCACTGCATTCCCTCCACAGGAATTTAGGGCAAAATATGCTGCCATGACTTGCATTTATTTATCCACTTGCCTGGGTTGCTTCTTTTCCTAATGATGTTTAATGGATTTGATGTCCTTGATGTAGGAAAAAAAATACAACCTTTTTTTAAAATGTGTTTTTGTTTGTTTCCATGTCCTGAGTAAAGGCCACAAGAATATAAAATCTTTCTGGCTTTGAATCACATCATGATATCTGTATCACAAGTGCTGTTGTCTTGCCTGTACCCATGGTCTACTTACACTTTATCAGTGTCTACTGTTTGGCAGCAGAGGGGGAGAGTTTGTGTTAATCCATATTAAAGGCTTAGGCCTAGGCATGGCTTCTATTCCTTGTCCACTGTGACTGAAATGGCTTTCCTTTCCTTTCTCTGTAGGTGATCATCATTTTTTAGTGGGAATTCTGTGCTCCAGTCTTCTGTAGCTGATATTATAGTAGATAAGAAGCAGCATAGCTCCAAGCACCTGCCTTCGAAGCAGGGCCTGAAAATTACATTTATGCAGCAGTAGTGTGCAAGGGAGTGGTCCTTGATGCTGTAGGACATATTGTCGGGCATGAACTCAAGGGTTTCATGTTTTTTAATTTCTTCATAAATATTTATAGGTTCTTAGGATTATTTGCTTGTATTTGTTTTCTAGGGTAGAGCACTGATCTCCATGGACCTTTTTCAGACTCTACCCAAGAATGGTGTCTGGTTAAGTGACTGCTCAGAGATGCACAGTTAGGCAACGAAGGCTGAGACTATTAAACCTCACACAAAGTGAGGTTAATAGTAGGCAGTGCTCTGGGTGACCATGTAGAATCTAACTGTGCAGCACTGGGCATAGAGCAAATAAATGTACCTCCTCCCTTGGTAAGGGCCACACTGCTAAGCCTTGTGGGGAATTTTTGTAAGACCATTGTCAGGACTTCCTGTGAATGAGGACAAAGTAGTACATCTTTTAATCTGTAATAGCAGTTTGTCCCATATTTAAGAGATACCCTTTGGGTAAAGAACATGCCCCTCAAAGAATTCTTGTTTTTTGTTGTGATGCAAGTTGAAAACCTTTGGATGAAGTGTTTTTAGTGTTACCAGTGTTTCTGAGGTGGAGAAGGTCTTTCATAACCCTGAAGGTAAGACTGAGATTTCCATGCACAAGTGGGTCCAAGACAGAAAAAAGTGAGAGGGTTTTTAGTGTGTCTGGGTAACTAAGGTCTTTCAAGTTGTGTTACATGTTTGGCGAGAGAAAGAGCAAAATGGTGTGTTATATTCAATGACTGACCTAAAAGAGAAGAATACAGTAGGACTTTCTTTTTCTGAATCTAGAATATGTACCTTTGATAATACACTGGGCAATGTAAAAAGATTTTCTTAGTGTAGCTGATACTTAATCAGAGAGGGCATTTGACTGATGACTGTAACTAGATCTTTAATGACTGTATCAGCATTAGGCAGGGTTCGATTTATGGGGATAATAAGTTGGATATACCAATTTTCTAAATACAAACACACTAAGGCCCCTTAGTCTGAGCACCTGGTGCTGACTTTGTACAACCTCTTGAAGAATATCAGAGTCTGGAAGGAAGTCTGTCATGGCACCCAGTTTACAGCCACCTGGTAAACCATGTACAACTACCTTCTCATTGGAAAAGTAAATTCAGAAGAGAAGAGGATGCTTATTAGACTCCTGAGTTTCTCTACTACTGACTAGTCATTCACACCATCAAAAAAAAAAAAAAGTTATTGAGCCCCACAGGTTACGAAACAGACTCAACTAGGGTCAAACATTGCAAGTTAGAATTTTGATTTTAATAAAATTGTTAACATGCTTTCCATTAGTTTATAGAAATTACCAGCGAGGCTAATGGAATAATAGTTTCTATGGTCAGTTGCAGTACTGTCTTTATGAAAGAGCACCTCAGATATATATCCTGTGGAGAGGCTGAGATAAAACAGAAAAAGCCTAAAAAGAAGTTCAGCGATAACATATATTCTGCTACAATAAGGTAATCTAGTATGTTGTCTAGACTCATGGATCTGCTCTTTTTTACGCTTGTTAATGGCTGTCAGGATCTGGTAAGTAGTGAGAATGGAAGCATAATTTAGAGGCTGAAGGGAGGTGGGCATGGAGGTTAGCATAAAGAGAAAAATTTGAGCCAAACTTGTCAGCAGGATAATAGCTATGGGTTTAGTATCTGATTAGGTGCTTCCATTTCATTGCACTTGGGAGCAATATTTTTAGCACCTTTATTAAATTATCACTTCAAGATGCAGACAGGCACCTTGGAGCATTATTAACCTGTACTACAACTAATATTGCAAAAGCTCTAAAGCAGTTGTCCATCTTTATTTATTATGTGGCCTTAATTTTCATAATGGTGTGTTTCATAACCTTGCAGACAAACTTGTAAACCTCCTTGCAGTTTGAGATGGGAAACATTTTGTACAAGCTAAGTATTTTTTTTCCTTCTAATGTGGGTAAATGGGATGGCTACAAAAATCAGGTGCGCAAGGGCTGAAAGGCACCTTTGACATTCTTTAGGATAAGCCTGGTTCTGTGATGCAGATGGACAAAATCCCACGTGAGAAGGGTTAATTTAACAGACTTGGCAATAGAGGAGCCAGGGGTGGGGGGTGGTAGAATAGAGGAATAAAGAGGGTTGGCCCTGCTCCTCTTTCCTGTTGGGGGGAGAGTGGAGTGATCTAACAGCACAGGAATGCATAGATGGTGTGATTTCTGTGATGGAGAACACGGAAACCACCTCCCTTATTTCTCAGAGGGGTGGGTAGAGCTGCTTGCTGGCAGCATCCTCTTCAAGTGCTGTCCGATAAGCAGAGGTAGCCAATTATACACACCCTTCACTTGTGTACCCGAGCATTTGCAGGACGATGTAGAGCCATAATAATAATAATAATAAAAAAAAAAACACACACACACACCTAGTGGTCCTGTAAGTGATGAGGGAATGAGTAGGTCATATTGCTGAGTGAGAGCTGATAAGTAGCCAGCAGAGAGAGAGAGTGAAAAATACATTTCTTCAGGTTTCAGACAGGAATGTAATGTTGGCTTTGGAGTAATCTCCAAATCAGTTTGAAATTATGGGATGGCAATTACTAACTTTAGGTGAAAAGATGATAGTTTGGTGGTCAGATGTGACCTGGAATGGTATACCATTAATTTGTGTGCAGGTAGCAGTGGTACAAGGTAAGGCATATTATTCTGTCTTGTTGGAAGTTTGGACACTTTGGTCCAGGGAGCAGCTACTAACAAAATTCAGGAAACACTGGACATCTTTATTATTGATCATAGAAGTTTCCAAGATGATGAATGAATAACTGATTGTGTCCAAAGTTAGGATATTTGGATTAATAGACATGGCATCCAAGGTTTGTCTACTGTGGACCTCCGTTGACATTAAAGGTTTATAATTAAGTACTGATACAGTAGCTGAATAATTGTGATGAAGTGAGTAGATTCAGAATCTGAATCTTGAAGCATTTGGTGTGATTTTGCATGAGAACGGACAAATCCAGCCCCCTCAGGATGGACTAAATGAATGAGAGATATGCAGTACCCTAATGTTGGAGTGTTGTCAGGATAATGGAATATGGGTTCTGCAGCAACATATATGTGGATGTGCCTGGAAAGCCATCAAATCAGTCAATATATTATTCAGACTGTTAACTGAGCAGAGCAGGGCCTTGTTGTAGGCCAGATTAGAATTTTTTAGATTGGAATGGCCTAAAGATGAATTTTGCTGTGGGGGTAGAAATTGTTTTAGCCAGTATGCTGACGTTTTGAGAAAAGAGAGAGGAAGGGGCTATCCCTGACAAAGTAGCTGGATCTGTCAGTCATCACCTCTCTTGCTGATACACCTTCCATGCATGTCACTAGTTAAGAAGTCAATTGTTAGTTAATTATTTTGATTGAAATTGTCATCTTTTATGGAAAAAAGATACTGCTCAGTATAAGTGACTTGTCCAATTTGACTTGCAAGTGGGCGGACTCTACAGCATCTCTTTCCAGCTCCCTCAGTGTTGAACATTTAAGACCATTCACCCCAGCTTGGGCAACAGCAAGGATATACTCGTATTTTGGGTGAAGAGACCTAAGGGCTCTGGTCATATAATGAATCTTGGCACTGTAATAGCTGTCCTTGACTCTGTCTTTGCAAAAGCTGTTGAGCATCTGTGCACCTGAAGCTTTATAGAGTCCCCTGTTAGTAGCATATTATAATGTGCAGCTCCAGTCTCCAGAGTCTAATCATAGATGAAACAAGATCACCATGAACCTGTTATAGGTTCATAGTTCATAGTTTAGTACTAAGCTAACTGCCCTTGCGAGCCACTTTAAGCCTAGCCAGTTATCCCTTGTGAGACTCAAACCCTGCACCTTGTGTTTGTAAGGCAAACACCTTAGCCATTAAGCCACCCTCCTTCATGTGTAGATGTGGGTTTGAACTATTCATAGCTGTATCCTCTTCCCTCTGATTTACTGTTATAGTCACTGTATCGTCATTCTAGAGAGAACATGGGGGCTCAGGCTTGTGGTTTGTATCCTGGGTGAATTTCAGAATTTGATTACACGCAGCTTTCGTCATGCTTTCTAAGGCTGATAGTAATGACAGTGTTCATTATGTTGGCTTGCCTTCATGTGTGTACATCCTACAATGAAAACCTTGTTGCGTGTGGTTATACATTCATCATTTTCTCATAATGGATTCTCTATTTCTGACCTTTGCTCTTGCTTCCTGGATTGTGAGTTTCTGTCCACTAGAGGAAGTTCCTCTTTATAGCCCCCAACATGGTCCCTAACAACGGCTGCTTGATTTATAAGTACATGGGTAGGTAGCCTTATTTTAGAGCATTGGCTTTTAATAGAAAAGTATCTTCAGATTGCCTTCCGAGAGATGAGTTTGTGTTTCTGGACTTGTGTGTATTCTCTTGAAACTTCATTGTCCGTTAGTATGCTCTACCTCTGCAACATGTTTTGGCAGGGAGTGTAACCACTCAGCCAACCCTGCCTCCCTGTGCAAGATAGGTTGTCTTATTTTCTTCCCCACCCCACCCCTTCTAGTGCATGCTCATTATTTCATACTGAGTAATGTAGGTGCAGGACCCCATGTCCTAATTCCTTTTGTAACATCCTTATTTACTCATCATATTATTGATTTAATCCTTATACTTAGTGAAAAATGAAATATCACAATACGTTTCCATTATTGTGTATATGCCTTGTATGTAATAACTTCCATCATACGTCTGTTTCCCACTCTTGTTCATTAGAATGTACAAGTTTCGTACCATTCCTACCAACCTACTTATTTTAGTCATTATCACTTTGTGTCATTAACAAACATAGCATTTATTTTTGTGGCAATTGTATTAATGATCCATCCCTGCTGACTTCCTTTCAATATTTGGTACCTCATTTGCAACATCCCTGATTTTTTTCTCTTGTGTAGTTGCCTTTTGACTGCTAGTAGTAAACTTACAGCCTAAGTTTGTCTTGACAATTCTAAGCAAAAGTGCCAGCTTCATATCATCACCTCCTTGATTAATATACTGTGTTTCCCAACAATGTCCTAGCTTTGTTTTTGTTGTCATGGTGTGGACCAGTTAAAGGTGCTTGTGTCTCACTAGAATAAATGATAGAATAAAACATTTGGAATTTTAAAAAGTTGGGAATATGAGGAGAAGAAATTCAAGCCATTGTCCACTGCAGAAGACCACTTCACAGCTCAGCTGACATAGTAAGTGCATATCTTTTTATTGAGCTGGTGGAAAAAGTCTCCAGTTAGGAGATGGTCACTCTGTATATATAAAAAAAAAAAAAAAGTTGAGTGTGTGATTGCAGTGCTTCACATAATCGTCTGTCTCTTCCAGTTGCTGTGTGTTGTAAAACTAAAATAGTTTATTTTTGGGTTATTAAAGTTTTTCATTTAACACAAGGTTAATACTGATACATGGTGGCAGTGCTCTGCTTATGATTATGTAAATGGAGTTTGAGGAAAAGATGATATGATTTCTGAAAAAGAAAAAATAGAGCATAAGGTAGATAGAGACTGTGACTTTACATGAAAATACACTGATGAAGTGAAGGTTTTGGCTTCCTAACTTTAGTTTGAAGCATGTTACTTTGATCAAAAGTTAATCGTACAGACTGCACTGGACATGTTTATCACCGACTCACTGAAACATCTGCACAAAGAAAAGCAAAAGTCTGGTTTAATCCAGAGGAAATAAAGCAGTACTGTGAGGAAAGCCTTATAGAAAACCCCTTTGCTTGCACAAACATGTACCCTATCCAAACTCTGGCTTACACTGACAGTAAAATACACAATGTAGTCAAATGCAGCTACATCAGTAAATACAGAATATAGAAATTAAATTGTGATCATTGTATCTGATCGGATAGGAGGGGATTGCAAAGGTCCTAAGATATGTGACCTTTCACTAGGCAGCCTCATACCATGGACATTAGTTGCTCTGTAGTGTACAGAAGTCAATTTCCTTTTGTAATTACTTGTTTCACCCTTATCACTAGTCATTCTGCATGGTACAAGTTAGGAAGCCGAAGAGGATTGGAGTACTTGGGGAAAGGATGTGGTAGACTGAATTATGTCAACAGAAATCTGCCAGTCTGGACTGGTTTTTAACTAAGAAGTCACGGGAAATTGAAAGTGTGTACTTGTTGCTTTTTTTTTGGCTTATTAAAAATGTTAAATTCCAAGTAATTATTGTACAGTTTGTGTCCTAGTCTGAGAAGGACCGAGTTTTGTGGCAACTGTGACAGCTGGGGGAGAGTTGTATGGCAGAAAGTGTACCACTGTTGCTGTTTACGAAAGTGATGAAGCAATGTATATGACGAGATGAAATAGAAAGTCACCCTTCCAATAGACTTGAAAGTATTTTTCCAGTGGACATGCCGGTATTTACACTAGATGATGATGTTAAAGTTAAAGAACTGTTCTACTCAACTAATAATGATATTAAGCAGATGGAGCAGTTTATCTCCATTTAGCTGGTCAGTAATATGATCCGTGAGGATGTGAAAGCTGAATAAGAATAAGGCATTGAAGATGAATGTGAGAAAGTACGTGTTCGGCTGGGGGGAGTGACTAGAGCAGTAAAGCAACTATTGTCTGCTTTCTAAATGACTTAGTATGGCTGTCACAAACGAATAGCTAGGAGTGGATTGTTGTGTTTTTGCATAACTGATCATTTAACCGCCTTTGGTTGGTATAGTTTCACCATCTGGGTTACTCTGTGACATGTAGATTTTACAGTACGTTTCCTGATTTTTTGAATAAGGCTGAGATAAAAAATATATATATTTGTAATGCAATGCATTGCTTTGTTTAAGGTAAAGTAAATGAATGCTACAGATTTGTGCCAGATTATATAGTGCATTTCAGAATTTAGAATTTCAATATAATGTTCTATATAAATATGTTTGCTTGTTTGTTCAAAGTATTAAAATATATTTTTAATGCTACTATCTCATACCACTAAACTTAAACTTGAATAGACAGGATATATTAAAAAGCAGGGATGTGATTGTAGGCACTAAATTAAAATACAGTTAGTATACAGTCAGGAATGTGACTGGGAGGTAATATTTTTATTGTTTGGTCTGACATGTAGTATAAGGAATACAAATGTGCTGCTGTTGCCTGTAAGATGTTATTTAACAATGAACGGGGGTAATTAAGATAATTTGGAAAATTATGAACTGGTCTCCAATCATAACCAGTTTAAATATTCTAGTCAAGCTATGGATGTCAGAACATTCACCTTAAGAGCAGAGCTATGTTGTATTGTTCTTGACATGTCAGTCCATCGTTTTGGATACGGATAAGGGGCTGTCATGCTTCTGTGCCTTGATAGTTTCATGGTGACAGAACAAAGATGTTTGTTATGTAACTGTTGATGTACCAACACCATTCCATCACTCGTAAGTTCCAGTCCCAGGTAACAAATGTGGTTGGGCTATTCATGGACATCTTGAAAGATGGCTTTCAATTGGTAACTGAAGTGGTAAAGCTTTGTAAGCCATCCCAAACAAATTCATCCACATGACAGGCAAACACTTCTCAGTAAAGTAAGCCAAGGTCAACCTGTAAAATTTTCTCTCCTGTTTTAATAGTGATATTTTCACTTTGTTGTACCAGTAATTTATCTTCTAGACCATAAATGCATTTCTTGAGGTTTCACAGACATCACACGTATCTTATGGCAAGATGGGGGGAACACAAATGTCACAAGAGAGTTCCATAACTTGCAAAAATGGCAGACAAGTGTCCACAGAATAAACTTTGCAATTTTGGCATTTATGTCCAAAAGATGACAGATGTTCTGTTACACTTTGTCAAAAAATTTCCAAAAGATTCACTAAGTTTTTCAAATGCCATGCCTTGAATGTTACTCCTAAAGGAGTTTGAGGGTACTCACCCACCTAGTGAAGATGTATTTAGCTAATATTAGTGACTTCTTCAGACCAACATTATTTTTTCAGCTGTGGATGTCATTTATTTGCTAATTCAAATATGTCCTTTGTCAGAAGAACATCCTATTCCCTATACAAGTCAAGGGGCTGTATCTAATCCTTTTCTGATTCAATATGAATGTCTTTAGCTTGTTGACAGACCTATGTGTATTTGTGTTCAGTGACAGCCGGGTGTAAACGTATAATGTTATACCAATTCCTGTCTTTTCCTTTAGCTTTACCAGACCACTTGAGATTTCAGCTGTATGTCACACTCCTTTTTCTGTTTCCAGAAATCTTATGATTTCACTTTTTTTCAGACTGAGGCTGCTGCCTCATTGCAGCACTTGTGGCTACTTCATTTTGTCAGTACCATATTCCTCTTTACTCACTCCAGAATTTTTTATTTAATTTCCCCCTCTCTGTTTCAGCTGTTTGGGTACTGATTCCTGTAAGACTCACTGTCATTTTTCTTGACACATTGATTCTTTGCTTCAGTCTTAACATTACACAGCCTGGAATAGCCCTTACACGAACACCACCATGCCTCAGAAATGCCTAATCTTCATCCAAGCCAATGATGAGTCTGTCTCCTTTCCAGTTTACATACTTAGCTCTTGTCTCCCCTTTCAAACTTTTCATTTGTGGTATTAAGCTTTCTGTAGTGCTTGCTGAATTCTGTGAAAATATTCAGCTTCAGCAAATGCTGTCTGGTTCATGTAATGCTGAAATATGTTTTCCCTGTTCATGTTCCTTATCAATTCTAGAGCAGGTAACTTACCAGTCAGAATAGATTAAAGATTTAAGTAAAGATCAAACACAAACTGATATAGACTGCAATGTATTTTATTTTCCCATCATGCTGCAGTCTAATATCATTGCTCAGTGTCATCCAGTACTACCTTTTACTGTTTATGTTTTGTATTGCCCCTGTGCCTGACAGTCATCTGGTTAATACCACTTGCCTATTTATTTCCTATACCAGGAACTACACATGGATTGCATTTCACTTCCAAACACTGGTAACCAAATAAAAATGTTCCAGGGAACTGTAGCATGCCACACTCATGTAAAATAAATGCAAGGATAAAAATGTTCCACTCCCCATTTAACAGAGAATTTAGCTAAACAACACAACCCCCCACCCCTCCAACCCACACCTTCAACTAGTAATCTCCCCACTGCCTTCTCTTTTTCTCCTGTACCTACCTCCAACATAAAAAACTCTTAACTAAACTTAAGCCCACCAAATTAGCAGCAGAAAACTTCCCAAGTGAATACCTACAAATCGCAGCTGATGCTCTGGCCTACCCAGTATCCATATTGGTTAACCGATCTCGGTCAGAAAGTTACGTTCCCACACTATGGAAAGTATCACATATAATTCCCCTCCACAAAGGTGGCCCCTCCACAGAACTAACCAATTACCACTCCATAACTATTCTCTCTCCATTGTCCAAAATACTAGAGAGATGCATTCACTCTCAGGTCTCAGACTACCTCCTTACTAACAACCTCCTTTCTAATACTCAACATGGTTTCTGACCAAACCATAGCACCAGCACTGCCTTACTGTCCTTTACTAACACTATCCTTCAGCATAAAAACAATGGCTCTCTCTCTTCTGCTACTTTCCTAGACCTATCTAAAGCATTTGACATGGTCCCACACAAACAACTTATCTCTGTCCTCAATAACCTATCCTTCTCTCATTCAGTCACCAACTGGTGTCAGAGTTACCTGTCTCACCGCCAACAATCTGTTGTATTTCAGAATGACATATCTCCCCCAACTACCTGTCTCTATAGGGGTTCCCCAAGGATCCATCCTTGGATCCCTACTCTTCTCTATTTTCACCAATAATCTAGCCTCTGCCACCAAACATGGCACACTCATACAATATGCAGATGACTCAACCATCATCTGCTCAGCCCAGTCCCTACCCAAACTGCAAAAAGTCACACAGGAAGCCTTTTCCTCTGTTGAAACTTGGTTATCTGATGCCCAATTAATACTCAACCCAAACAAAACTAAAGTACTCATCTTCCAACCCACCAAACATACTCAAAACAACTCTCATTTTAACATCACAGCAAAAGACGCCACCACTATATACCCAACAGAGCACACCAAATTGCTAGGAGTGGAAATAGACAATAAACTAAAATTTGGCATTCACATATCCATGACCATAACAAAAGTCCCCAAAAAACTAGGAGCGTTATACAGAAATAAGCAACTTCTCACCAAAGCAGTAAAGATTTCAGTAGCAAATTCCCACCTTATCTCCACCCTACTTTATGCCTTTCCAATATATACCAACCTAGGGCAATGCAATCTAAACAAGCTAGAGACCTGCTACAACAAAATCGCCAAATTCGCCACAGGGCCATCCTATCGTAGTCACCACTGTCTCTCACTTGCTGAACTGGGCTGGCTTGAATTCCCTCACCTCTTTCAGTGGTATCAACTCTCACTCGCCCACAAACTAGTAAACCAATCCACTAAATGTCCCATCTCTCTAGAATCTACTCCAACCCTATCGCACCACCAGACCACTAAGATCCAGCAACAAAAATCACTTGCAGATCACTAAAGCCAATAACTCTGCTGGTGAAGCACTGTTCTCTTGCGCCATAGCCAAATTATGGAACTCCCTCCCACCCACAATTACCTCTGTACCATCATGCACCCACTTCAAAACTGTACTAAAAGTGCACCTAAAAACATGCTGGCTATGCCCTTGCAACTCGCACTCTAATATCACCCACTCCATCCAAACACTACCTTTCTTTCCACCCCACTAACAACCTTGATTATAGCAAGCTTAGATGCTCATAAGCCTACTACTTATTATACAGCAGGAACTTCTTATTGTAACAGTTGTCAATGTCTGTTATGTACTTCGCAGATAAAGATTCTAGTTGTCTACTGATGTACTATGTTCTTCATCTGTAACTATGTTTGTAATTAATTACTATGTTAATCAAATTGTTAATCGCAATATAAATCCAATGTAACTACTGTCTGTATATTTTAACATATATTTTAACTGTGGAGCTTTTCTCCCCGGGCCTCCGCTGAAAATGGACCTACGTCTAGTCGGACACTCACGGTCAACAAATGTAAATAAATAAATAAAATAAATACAATTTTTATTAGTGTGTGTCTTTAATAAGTTAAGAGCTTTCATCCCTTATATGAAACCGGACTTCCGTGTGTTACAGTCCTCTGGAACATTTTTATTTGGTTGCCATTCATTCCCTATCACCTATGCAAGAGCTGCTTGTGTGTGGCCATCGTTTAAGCAGGTTTGAGGAGAGTATTAATTTTTTTAGCACTGAATTGCTCCTGTAGCAGTTGATGTCTTGCAGAGACTTCCCTTTTCGGGTTGCACATTCCCATGCACCCCCCCATGAAGGCTGCTTTGCTGATCCAATTTGGCAAAGACAAACATGTCCCAATCACTCATGCTGTGTGCTGTATACCTCTCGAGAATGTGTTGGTATTGCAGTGGACTGGGCTAGTACTTCCAAACTTCCTACCCTTCTGGGCTGCTAGTTAATTTCTGGTTGCCTGAATCATAATCTGGATTTCAACCCTCTACACCCCAGAGGTAGACAGTGGCTTCTACTTGTAATTTTTTTCTGTTACTGTACGAGTATGTTTTTTTCTAGGAGTCAAGTGGTTCATGGACTGTATGCCACCATGATCATATCTTCAGTATTGAAGTTGTCTTCTGTATGTCTAGTTAAATTATTACTGGACTGTCCATAATTGTCACTGAATAACTTATGGGTGAACAGTGAATACATGTTTTACAATTTCTAACAGTCTTTATGTACATGCTTCTCGCACTGAAATACATAAATGGATTGATAATCTGAAGGCACTAAGTGGAGGGTTGAAGTTGTCAAATGTGCAGTTACCACTGTCTTATTAAACTTTAACCAAGATCCATGCCAGCAGAGAGCTTAATGTTTATCTGCTAGTCTTCAGTTAAACCTTACAAACATAAGCAACCTGTTTCAAGATACGAATGCTCTCATGTTTTTTTTTCCTGAACCTCAAAGCAGTTTCTTCAGTCCATCCTCATAATTTGTCCAGATTGAATATGTAGTTATAAACTTTCTACTTCTCCTTCCTGTCATGTTGTCTGCAAGTGTGAGGATCTCAATCTTACCGTGACTTTTCCATAAGGTTTTATCTAGATTAGCACAGGGCAGTCCAGAGCTAGTGCACATCGGTCATTAGTTTAACCATAACTGCTTTGATGTTCCTGCCCAGTTGAGGACATCTTTCTTAGCAAGAAAGATCATCTCAAATACAACTAGTACCATTTCAGTATCCTACTTAACTTGTCTTAATTTTGGTTGTATTTTGAGCTTCTTGGCGGAACACACCATTTTTCTGTATCCAGACCTGAAAGTCCTACTGGTAAATGTCACTTTTCAGTGTCTCTCTTCCATCTCACTATGACTCAGTTTAGTGATGTAGTGTCTAACCATTTTTTGCACAAATTGTATGTATACAGTATTAATCACCGCTGACAAAAGATTTTGCTACAAAAGTGACTGCATCTATATCTCTCTTTTGCAGGTAAAGTAATGAGGCATTTATCTTGTTCACTTCAGTTTAGATGATCTTTAGCCCATTGGTAGGTGCTGTGATAACTTGGACATTTGACTTTCATTTTAAACTTTATCTAGCAGTATTTTGCTCATTAGTGGCAGTTTCATTTAGATCTTTTCTGTGCCAACTTCTAAGATGTCTGGAGCTCTCCTAGAGTGAAATCAGAAAAAAGAGTGGCATTGAAACGTATTTGGGGAAAATTCAGTTACTGGCTATTAAGTAAACTGCCTAGATACCAACAAAGAAGGACTTTGGAAAACCAGAAAAAGTGTAGGGAAAACTGTCTGGGAAGGATTCTAGGACTGGTCAGCAAAAAAAAGTTCAAAAGATGGTTTCCAGTAATTTAGAGGAAAAAAAATAAGCAAATGTACTTAGAGGTGACTAAAATGAATGAAACATTGAAGGAATATCTCAACTCAAATTACAAAATGCTAGAAGAAATACAAGAAGCTTTAACTAGCTGTCCAGATGGACTGACAAAACTGCAAAAATCAGAGGTTGAACTGAAGAAAAATCTGGCTAAGTGTGAGGCTTCTCAAGAATAGCTGTTTCAAGGGGCTTCCAAGATGGTTGCACACTGAGTTGACAGCTTTATTTCAGCTCTGCCAGTGTGAAAACAGAAACTCAGAAAGGAGAGCCAGTGAATTTGTCTTTTGGGGTCAATTTCAGTTACTGGCTAGTAAGTGCACTGCTTGGATGCCAGAAAAGAAGAAATGTAGAGAACCTGAAAAAGAATCAGTTACAAAAGGTGAGGAGAAAACACTGGCTGGGAAGAATCCTGCAGCTATTCAGCAAAAAGCAGTTCAGGCTCCAGCTTCGGTGCAAGATATGACTTCCAATAATCTAGAGGAAAAAATAAGTCAAATGTGCTCAGAACTAATTAAAATAAACAAAAGGAAGGAGTATATCAACTCAAATAACCAAAGGCTGGAAAAATGGAAGAAGCTTTAAACAGCTATTCTGATACTGATAAAACTGTGAAAATCAGAGGCCGAAATGAAGAAAAGGCTGGCTATGTATGAGTGCTCTTAAGAAGAAATGTTTGAAAATAATGGTAAAATTGGAGGACAGAGCATGTATGGAAAATTTGAAATTTTAGGCTGTACCAGAGAAACTGGAAGGAACAGACTGCGTTAACTTTTTGAAAGCAAAATAACCATCTGGACTGGTGTTTACAGCAGAATCTGTCAGTTGAAAGGGCACATCGAGTGTATGCCCAAACCTGGCCATGAGAAAGCAGCCAAGACCTGTATTAGTAAAGATTCAGTCATACCAGCAGAAAAAGTTGATCCTGAAAAAAACTTGGCAGAAGACAAAGTATTAAACGTTGGAGACAGCAGAGTGTTTGTAGAAATGATTACTCACTTGTACACTAGGCAAATGGAAGCAAATTTATTCCAGCAATCAGGAAGTATTGAATGGCATGTCAGATTCAAACTGATATATCTAGCTGTCTTCAGAGTATTTTTTTCCTGGAGGGTCAAGGATTTTTTTTTGTTCCAGAACATGCTAAGGAGGAAATAGTTTATCTAACAAAAACTGAGCCGCCAAGCAGAAGGGCACCCTGTTTCTCATTCTTGTAATGGTACAGTTCATATAGATTTTACCAGAGGAGCCTTTTCTAATGTTCCAAAGGAAAATACTTGAGAGAGAGAAAAAAAGCACAGGCATTCACCAGAGGAATTAGGAGTACCTTGGACTTGAGCTTGAGTCTGTGGTTGGGAGATGTAGATGAACAGGAGGAAGACCACAGATACTGAAATAGTGAATAAATGGGAGAATATAAATCACATTTGTGAAATATGACTTAGCAAGAAAAAGTGGCTGACTTTGTTAAACCTGTGAGTAAACTGTAAAGCATATGCTCCACTTTGTCATTAATGTTTAGGAGGACACCAAAGGGGGTAAAGTAACTGTAAATAAAATGATTTTTGTTCTTAAGTGTTTGTATAAAACAGTCCATTAAATAAACTGTATGTTACATAGTAAAGTAGTGTTGTGTAGTTGAGTATTTGTTGGCTTTTTTCAGTGGCTGTTGTATGTGTTAAAGATATTAAAGTAAACAATTACTTTAGTTGTAAGAAATATAGGCATTACAGTACAACAAGAGGAAAGGCTTGACAAAAGCAAGTTTAATGTTAATATGCTATGATCTTGGGCTGCTGTAATGGAATGGGGTGCAAAAGTGCACTTATTTTACTATATGTAGAGTGAAGATTTTTGTCAGTTTTTTTTTTTTTTGTTTATATAAGGGTGAATGCCTATATTAATGCCCTTGGCTTAAGGTAAAAGCAGATATGTTTTATGCAAATAGGCTTTAAAAATAAGACAAAATGATAAAAGCCATGAAAAGTGATACGTTTCTTATATATGTAAAGGTATTAGCTTTTCTTTTCCATTAGCAAATATTTTGTGTGAGTTGAGAAGTCTGCAGCTGAAGGCAACTGTACATTCTGTTCCACATAAAATTTAGAAAGATTCATTGCTGAGTACAAAAGGCAAAACTGTTTATGTATTTGTGGAGACATGCTGTCTGCAGGTTCAAGCAATCATCTTGAGTTCTGAACCTTCTTAGCTGACGGAAATGCAAAATTTAAAGGTACAATGGCAAGCAGTTCAGTGAAAAATGAAGTTAGCCACTGCACTTTTCCTTAGGGTTGAAAGCTAATGTTTTCTAAAGGCATACAAGCTGTTTTCACATCTTGGAGGGGAATAGAAATAAGAAAAGTGCAAACAGCAATCTAAGTGGTAACAGACTGTAATATGCACTTTTGCATGTGTATCCATATTTTTAGTGTAGGTAATGTCTGTGGGTGCAACTGTTGATTTGGGACACAGTTATTACAATCTGGAGGGTTAAACTTCATTTTTTGAAGATATAGTTTTGTGTGTTTATTCTAAGTTAAAGGGGATTGGGATGGGAATGTATTTAGTGTTTGCTTGAGGGTTTTAAAGCAAAACAATTTGAAAAATTTGACATAGGTTCAAATGGAGATGAGAAGAAGCAACTGTAAAGATCAACCTGCCAATGTGGGTGTGTCTGTAAAACAGTAATTGGAAACAGTTTCAAAAAACTTTCATGTGTAATAGCTGTGAATAGTAGTGTTTGATCATGATGGCAACAATATCTATATTATCTTGGAACTTAAGTGGCCTTTTAGGATTAGATAAAAAGGAGAGAGTATTGATTGTCAAGGTGATATTGGAATAACTGTACTCCTAAAACTGTGTCCTAGAACCACAAAATCAAAACCTTCATCTACTAGCATAGAAGCTTTTAAACTGCATTGTTCATTTTAAGTTACCTCTCTCATCAGATTTCTGGCTTGAGTTTAGGCACTGATTGTTTTTCTCTCTTTGCCAAGTTTTTAACCTGATTTGTTCTACTCCGCTCCCCTTTCCTACCCCTAATTCCCACCTACCACTCTCTTACTCTACATTTATACATCTGTAGCACCACCCACGTATTCTTCAAACCAATGCCATCAATTCTCTCCAGAAGAAAAGCAATCAGTAGAATTACTCCAATAGTCAAGCCCACTCTAGTTTACCACCCAAGTCTCTCTGTAAAGCTGTCCTACTCCTTACCCCCTGTAACTTTCACATTACATCCCTACAACCAACGCAGTACCCTCCTAACATTTTCTAATACTAATTTACACTAAAGATAAAACCCAAGTTAAATAAGATGCCCCTAACTCAGATTATTTTACTATTTCTCCTCCTGTACTAACCTTTGTCACCAATTATCAAATCCACCTACCCTCCTTCAATCAAATACTTAGGACTTCAACCAGTCCTCACAAAGAATATCAACATATACACAGCTGTCTTTCTCCATAAAACCCTGTCTCTACGAACAAACCATATCTGATTTACTTACTTTGTTTTGAAATATTAATAGATATCAACATTTATGATCAAATACGAAATCAAGACCAAAATAAAACTGGCTACATTTTTCCCCTGTGTAAAATATAAATTAAAAATATTAGCAGATATATTCACCGCAAGCTAGGTTCCACTATTCATAAAGCCATCACTTCCAACCCCAAAATAAACCAGTCACCTAATACCTTTCAAGAAGAGACAGAACCCACACTCACTTTACTAATTATGAACCTAAGAAGTGTGTGGAATAAAATCCATGACTTACATGCCTTCCTTGCCACATACACTCCTGAAGTAGTCATAGCAACTAATACCCAATTAAAAAAAAGTATAAGATCATCCCCCAGGGTACAGTATAGTCAGCATACAGGTGGTGTAGCAAGCTATAAAAGTTTCCTAAACATGTTACTTCCATAGAAAATACCCAAATGTAATAATGCTGAACTTCTAATAACACTCGTAAAAATTAAATAAGAAAACTATGTTTAAGAGCAATTTATATACCTCCAGGCCAGGGAATAGCATTGATACTGCTGAAAACATCCTGTATTAGATATTCAAATAAATTAACCATGAAACTATGGTACTTGGATACTTAAGTATAGACCAGCAACTCATAAATTCCACTACCCCCACTGAATCCATAAACATATTCAACTCCAAGCACTCAATAACCACACCCACTAGAATCAATAAAACTTCAGGGAGAGACACAGCATTTGATTGGATTCTTACTAACAAACCAGACAAACTGACAAAAGTAGGCTGCCTCTCAGTGTAAGTGACCACATACCAGCATATGCCATTAGAACTCACCATAACCTAGATCAGGGGTGGGCAAACTTTTTGATTCGTGGGCCACATTGAGTTCTAACATTTGACAAAGGGGCCGGAACAGGAGCAGATAGATGGCATGCTTTGAAAACATCACCTCATTGGGGGAAAAATACACATCTTGGGATATGGAGAAAACATGTGCTTTAATTTCCAATGAAATGAAGAAAAGCATTACAATAAAATCTCTGACTTTGAAATGAGTCTTTAAACACTGAAAATCAAATAAATTACCATCTTTTTTGTTTAATGGGTTATATAAAAATGCAATAATTCAAATTAAGGTATTTGCTTCCTCCCTCTTCTTCAATCTCACTACAGAAATCCCTGACATTCACTTTAATAAACAGGACTTGATTTCTCATCATATGCTGTTCCATTGCTGTGACAGAAAAGTAATCCATAACCACATAAATAAAAAAAAAATAAATTTAAATCTCATAAATGTACAGCATATTTCACTTTATTCAAACTGCATTACACTAGACATGCCTGGAGAACTTTTCATAAACATGCTGTATAGCTATAGCTGTCAGGGGACAGATTTGGGGTCTGTGCATTTAATGTACATTTGCATCTGGACTGGAGTACAATGCAGTTGTACAAATGAAAGGAAAACTACAGTAGTATACTTTAAAGAACCAACATGAGCAGGAAGGAAATGTCCAAAGTTGAAAGAAAGACATTTCTTGTGGGAAGGGGCTGATAAAGAATGGGAGGCTGAGTCTGTGATGAATATTAAGCAAGCAAAGCAACCAAACTATAGTGCAGTTCAGTGTGACAACCCAACTGTTGGGAACACACTAAAAGTACAAATATTCAATGGAGTGCCTATTGATGTGGAGAGAATGCACATTTTACTTATTTTAAGCAGTCAGATCATTTCTTTTTTTTGAAGGATAAGGCAAGCGAATAGATAATGAAGCAGATCGCTCACACACACAATCTTCACCTTTCAAATCTGCATTCACTAATTTCACTCACTTTCTCTCTCCGATCGCATACACACACACACACACACACACTTTTCACCCTTCAAACCTGCATTCCCTCACTTTCTCTCTCCGATCGCATACACACACACACACACACACACACACACACACACACACACACACACACACACACACTTCACCTTTCAAACCTGCATTCACTCACTTTCTCCGATCGCATACACACACACACACACACACACACACTTTACCTTCAAATCTGCATTCACTCACTTTCTCTCCGATCGCATACACACACACACACACACACTCTTAACCTTTCAAACCTGCATTCACTCACTTTCTCTCTCACACACACACACACACACACACACACACACACACACACACACACACACATTTGTTACCTTAAAGAAAACTTCAAAGCAAGCTGTGCAGCAACTCCCATTCTGCCTGGAAAACTCTGCAGTTTTATGGTGTAAAAGTCCATTGAGCTTAAATCCAAAACGGCGGGCAGTCCCATTATTCAAACAGACGCGCTCCCGCATGTCCCTTGATCTTAATTCCGACAGGCTGACGGAGCTGACGTCATCGCGCACGTGATGACATCAGCTCCAAAACCACGAAAAATGAAAAAGTCTAAAAAAAAGACGAAAAATCGGAAATGAAGGGGTGCCACTCGGGAATCGTGGCACCCCATTATTGGGACCCCAAAACTCGGAAAAATCCGAGTAATTCAGGACGGTTGGGAGGTGGCGGGCCGAATCAAAACGTTTAACGGGCCGCATGTGGCCCCCGGGCCGTAGTTTGCCCATGCCTGACCTAGATAAACATATCTATAATCAAGTACAAAATGTAATCAATTTCAGCAAAGATATTTTCAATGAAACACTAAAATGATACAACTGGAATATACTTAAAACAGTGCTGCTAGATAATTCTGTGGAACACTTCACTATTGTATTCTTATTGACCTTAAATAATCTACGATGTGTAATAAGAGTAAAGTCTAACCCTGCACCATGGCTATCAAAAGAAAAAAAAAGTATAAAAATAGAACTCAGAATGCTTTCTAGCAATTTAGACATCTTAGAAACTTGGCAAAGCTCCATGTCAGACAGGACAAGCGAACATATACTGTACCATCCTACAAGACAAGCCGCAAAACAACCCAAAAGTTTTTTGGTCATCACTAAATAAATTATTCCACCCTAGCAAGACCACTACTCCCTCTCCAAAAATGGACAATGACAGACTGCATCTCCACACAGTTTAATTCCTCCTTTATACAGTCAATATTATCTGTCTTAGATGGTAATTCTTCTGACCCCCTCACTGTACCCCTGTCCAACTAAAACCACCCACACCTCTTCAGTTTTAGTCCACTACACACCTCGCTCATAATGAAGTTGCCCCTTAAACTGAAAACTACCACCATTAATTGTAGACTGCCTAAAATAGCTGCAGAAGTCATAGCCTTCCCTATCTCCATACTAATTAATAGGTCTATAGCAGAAAGACTTGCCCCATCACGGTGGAAGAAATCCTACATCATACCACTGCAGAAAGATGGCACATCTACAAAGTTTATTAAATACCGACAAGTAGTGATTCTTTCCCCCTTTCCAAAATATTAGAGAAATGCATCCGTAATATTAGAGAAATGCAGCTGATGCGATACTTAACCTCAGATAACCTGCTCTCAAAAGCACAACATGGCTTTAGGCCCCAGCACAGCACCACTACTGCTGTATTACATTTTACAAATGTAATAAACCTACATAGAAACAGTGGTCTGCTTGTGTCTGCGTTGTTCTTAGACTTGACAAAAGCATTTGATACTGTCTGACACCAGCAATTGCTCATTCGACTCTCCTTAACAGGACTTTCACAATACTTGTGGTTTCTTAGTTACCTGTCTGGAAGGCACCAAGCTGTTAAATGGCAACGAACCTACTCATCCTTTCAGCCAGTTACTACAGGTGTCCCTCAGGGCTCTCTTCTGGGTTCTGTCTTATTTAATATGTTTATTAATAATGTCTATGCCTCCATTCACCATGCTAGTTTAGTTCAATATGCAGATGACTCAATATTAATGTGTGGCCTCAACAATAAATAAGCTCCAAGACATTACCCCCAAATTTTTCTCTTCTGTAGAAACATAGCTCAAAGAAGTGAACCTCCTACTCAACCCCAAGAAAACTAAGTTAATGCTTTTTAACTCAAAAAGATGCCAAAATCAATCTTTTTACCATAAAGTCACCAAATAATACTGTCATTAAACCTGTAAGTCACAGTAAACTTTTAGGTGATGTAATAGATGACAGTCTCAAGTATGAATAGCAAACAGTTAAATCTGCAGACTAGAAACTAGACTGCCTGTATAAGATTAATGGATTTCTTACAGATGCTGCAAGGAAAAACTCTAGAAACCACCTTCTTTTTGCCAAGTCTGTTATATCCTGCTCCTATCCCAACAAACTTTAGCAGTACTCAAGGAAACTTGCCTCCTGCTATAATAACATAACTAAATTTGCCTGTAATC
The DNA here is from genome assembly GCF_019279795.1 of Protopterus annectens. Classification (NCBI taxonomy): domain Eukaryota; kingdom Metazoa; phylum Chordata; order Ceratodontiformes; family Protopteridae; genus Protopterus; species Protopterus annectens. The sequence continues at coordinate 936,522,731 of NC_056725.1, read as the reverse complement.
TCCCTCATAGGTTCTACCATTTTTGTAGCTTAAAGCAATTTAGCTGGTTTAAACTGCATAACTACCTGACACATTTACAAATAACTACAGCACACAAACACGTTCATCATCCAGAAAAATGTACTGCACTACAAAACTTATTACTGCCCTACTGTCCAGCAAAAGACCTCCATTCTAGCAACAAATTCTTACTACTCACAAATAAGTCAAATGTTGCTGGAGACTCACTCTACTCCCAATATGTTGCTAAACTCTGGAATAATATCCCGACACAAATAAAACTCTCCAACAAACTCAACAGTTTTAAACTGCTGCTTAAATGACATCTTATCTAGTCCAGTCCTGGTCTTGTACATCCTCATCACTAGGTTGACCTTGTGCTCACTGTAAGATATGGTCTAAGTACTCTTCTTAAACTGAATACTTTCAACCCAAATGACAAAACAGTTTTTATACAGAACTGTTGCCTGTACAATCCACTAAGATGCATGTGGGCGTTCTCTTTAGTAACTTCTACCTCTGTAAAGTCTTATATGTATAAATGTAACTATTGCATTTGTATAAATGTAAATAGAAATACAACTACTCTTTTAATTGGAACTTGGTATAATGCAATGTAAGCAAATGGAGCTTTTCTCCCCAGTCCTCCACTGAAAATGGGTATTACCCAGTCTGACTTTTCCTGAAAACAAAGACAAATAAGGAAAATGCATTGTGTAAATAAGCAATACCACAGGAGATGCATTTGGAAAGAAATGAGCATGTGAATTTGACAAAGAAAGTATTTCAGGATGGATGTTCTGCAGAATGTCAGGGACTAAAGAAAAGGAGTACTTATACTGATTGTTAGAGGGTCTCCAGTAGTGATGGAAAAGGGAAAAAAGACAGTAATGGTAGACTGCAGCAGTAAGGGGCTATTGGCAAGGATGAAGGATTATGCTGGTAAGTATTTATATTCAACCAGAAATTACTATTATAGAGCTTAAGAACATTTTGGGAGGAATCTGCTTTCAGCAGGGAATGTTACTTATAGGTGGAGACAGGAACTCAATTTGCAGTAGTGAGGCTGTATCAAGGGAATGTAAAGGGAAAATGTAACAAAAGAGGGCAGATTGCTAATGAAATTAATAAAACCATTTGGTATGGAAGACTGGAATTCAGTAGTAAGAACTCTGACAGAATTTATATATTATTCATCAAAGTACAATAACTGGGCAAGACTAGTTAGAAGTTGCATCTCACAAGAATATTTGGGTTTAATTGAAAGCTTCAATACACGTCCAGTAACTGTTTCAGATCATACATCAAGAAAAACTTAGAGAAAAAAATGCATGGTAATGAAGTAAAAATGAGACTCTGGTGCTTTCCCACCTACCTGAATTTAAGGAATGGGTAATGGAAGTTATTTGGGAGCTGTTTGTGAAAATAGTCTTCAAACATTACACCTAGTGAGTGGGATAAAATGAAAATGGAGTTTAAAAACCAAGTATAAATGAGAGAGAGAGATTGTTAAGTAATGAGAATTACTTCGAGGGTCTGAAAAAGGTTAAAATATTGCAGAATGAGGGGAATTTCTCAGAACAAGAAGAGGTACAAATGCAGAGTGTTAGAGAGAAAATAAGGGAGGATGTGGATGATTTGCATGCATTTATGAAGATTGCTGTTGTGCAACCATTTTTTCCAACTCCAGAGCACAAAAATTTTAGCATACCAAAGGTGCTCCCTTGAATCGCAGCCCTTGAGATCCCCTGTATGTGAGGACTCAGTTAAATCCCCTGACAGAAACTAGAGCACGCCTTCCAGCATCCATACAAAAAGGTGCTCCCTTGAATCGCAGCCCTTGAGATCCCCTGTATGTGAGGACTCAGTTAAATCCCCTGACAGAAACTAGAGCCCTTCCAGCATCCATACAAAAGGTGCTCCCTTGAATCGCAGCCCTTGAGATCCCCTGTATGTGAGGACTCAGTTAAATCCTGACAGAAACTAGAGCCCTTCCACCATCCATACAAAAAGGTGGTTAAACTAGTACCTTTTACTTTTAGCAGATCTCTGCCTATAGGATCCAAGGTTATATTAATTCTAGGCCATATTATCTCCTATCTAATGTGGAAACGGGCAACTAACTAGAATTTGGTGCCTGAAAAGTATAATCAAACTCTGAAAAAGGCTGTAAATTGGTACATGTATTTTAATATTACAAGCTGAAAAAGCTGCGAATTGTACCTGAATCTGAAATTAACAGCAGAAAAAGGCTGTATTGCCCGTAGGGTTTCTCTGAAAAGAAAAAGCTGACCATATCGCTGTGTGTGTTGCCTTGCTACTAAACACGAAACTCTGCTATATTTAATTACTCCTCCCCCACAAGCGAGGTTTTAAATTATACTGCAGTTACCCGCCATTTCTTAACTTAGGAATACCTGGATCCTACAGGTAGCGTCCCCTTCCAAAGCGGTATGTCTTTTTTGAAACAATGTAACTAAAATCTGTTATTACAGTTTTACACTTAACTTCTTGCCTGTAAAAGGTATATGTAGTTGGCTACTCCTTGGACGGGTGTTTTAATATCATTATAGCGCTAACTACGCTAGACTCTGATGTTATGGTTTTTCATGTGTATGTTACTTACTCTAGAATGCATTAACTGAATGTCGCTAGAGTGGCAGTCTCGCTTCTAACCTAATACTATGAATGTTTTTAACAAAAACTGCTAGTGTTGAACTATATTCTGTTAGAGACTTTCAGTTAGAGTGGAGGGACAAATTGTTCACTGCCTCAGGCTGTAATAGTGATAGCGTTCAACTACAAAATTGTATATCTGTTAAGTGACTTTAAGTAGAGTGTATAATGCTTTCATTGATTGTTTTCCTTCGCTGCCTTCTAACCCTTGTTCCTGGCCTCCCTCTCTCATCCTAGGTGCTCCCTTGAATCGCAGCCCTTGAGATCCCCTGTATGTGAGGACTCAGTTAAATCCCCTGACAGAAACTAGAGCGAGTCGCCTTCCAGCATCCATACAAAAAGGTGGTTAAACTAGTACCTTTTACTTTTAGCAGATCTCTGCCTATAGGATCCAAGGTTATATTAATTCTAGGCCATATCTCCTATCTAATGTGGAAACGGGCAACTAACTAGAATTTGGTGCCTGAAAAGTATAATCAAACTCTGAAAAAGGCTGTAAATTGGTACATGTATTTTAATATTACAAGCTGAAAAAGCTGCGAATTGTACCTGAATCTGAAATTAACAGCAGAAAAAGGCTGTATTGCCCGTAGGGTTTCTCTGAAAAGAAAAAGCTGACCATATCGCTGTGTGTTGCCGCTTCTTCGGGCTCTCTTCGCCCTCCCTGCCCCCAATTCCCACCCGCCCCCACTACCTCCACATTTATAGCCATAAAACCACTCCCTCTAAAAACGGGTCCAATCCCTGCTGTTACCAAACAATTCTCCACCCAATCCCTGAAACTCCACCTACCTAGCATTCTTACCATTCCTGCTCGCTCCCCCTCCCTCTCATTCTATAACTATCCATTCTTTCCATTTTTCATTTGGTTATAGTATTTTCCATGGCCCATTATCACAAGTATTTAAACATGTGGTATTTCTTTCTTCTTCCTTTGCTATTAACCTCTTACTTTACAACATTGTACGAAACCCAAAATCTGGAATTACTCTCTACTACTACATCAGAGACCAATACTATTGGAACCAAATTCACTAACTATTTTCATGTTCATGGTACTTGGGAAGAAGCAACCTCCTGCTCACTCCTACCTTATCCAACTACAAATAGTAATAAAAGCCCCAAACTGAAACAAACTTATAAAATTTTAGATAAATTCCTAAAACTCATCTCCAAACTTAGACTTAATCTGCTTCCTCATGGCGATATACACCCCAACCCTGGTCCGACAAGTATTGACCAGCAGTCCTCTTCTAGTAATGACCTTATCTCCAACCCCGTCACTGCCGCCCTACTAACTCTCTTCTAACCTGTCATCTGAACATCAGAAGCATAAACAACAAGGTACATGAACTTCACGCAGTTCTATTAGACCTTTCCCCAGACATCTTGTGTCTAACTGAAACTTGGTTAAAACCCACAACTACCGACAATGAAATATTAATCCCTGGTTATAATATTCATCGGAGAGACCGAGTCCCTAAGAAAGGAGGTGGGGTAGCCATACTCTATAAAGCTGACCTAATTGTGTCTATTGATGTTATGCAACCACCTCAATTTAACAATGCAGAAATACTAATCTCCAAGCTTCAGATTAACAGCAATAAATTTATCTATATTATTTGCATGTATATTCCCCCAGGAAATAATATAGAAACTCTCGAATCCACCCTTCACTGGATATCTACTCATTTCCCTCAAGAAACCTTAGTTCTCGGAGACTTCAACATAGATTGGAATACCTGTGCCCCCTCAGCTCCCACTACACATATTAACCTCTACTCTTTCAAGCAAATTATTAATACTCCCACCAGGCTAGGGAAATCTAACCAGAAAGACAGTATACTTGACTGGGTGCTAATAAATAGTCACCCTGACCATTATACATCAGGTACTCTCGCCGATAGTTTAAGTGACCACCACCTTACTTACATCATTAAGCATAAGATAACCATTCCTAAGCAACCCACACTCAGAGCTGTTAGAAACAAAAAGAAATTTGACTTAACTAAACTACAACTAGAACTTTCTTCTTGTAACTGGACAATACTAAAATATCTATCCCTAGATGAAGCAGTGCTATACTTTAACAAAAAATTCCTAGAAATTCTTGATTTTCATGCTCCCATTCTCAAAGAAAACCAAAACTGTAGATGTTCCTTGGCTATCAAAAGAAACAAGGCAGAAAATTAATCTCAGAAACAAAGCGTGGTCTGCCTGGCTACTAAACTCCCTCTGGACCAAATTAAATACAGACAACTTAGGAATGAAACCAAAAGCAAATATTACTAGATAAAAGACAATACTATTGTAAATTGCAAACTGACCACCAAAACTGCCCACAAAAATTCTGGGCTGGACTAAATCAACTTCTTCACCCTGGTTGTACTACTACCCCTGTCCCTGCCACACTCATTGATAAATCCCGTCGATGTCTCAAATAGTTTTAACCACTTCTTCACTGAGACAATTCAAACTCTATCTAATCAATTACCACCCAGCCCTCACACCTTAGACTCTCGAACACCCAATAATATTCCCCTACTTACCTTTCAACCTGTACCAACCTCATTTATTTGTAGATTAATTAAAAAACTAAAACCCTCAACACTCTCTGCTGATCAACTCCCAGCTGAACATTTGAAGAAAACAGCTGATGTAACTGCTTATCCAGTGTCAATCCTCATCAACCGCTCCTTAGCAGAGGCCAAAATCCCGAGATCTGGAAGATATCATATGTAATTGCACTCCACAAGGCAGGCACAATCACTGATCTCTATAAGTATAGGCCCATATCCATACTTTCAACACGAGCAAAAATAATGGAAAAATGTGTTCAGAAACAGTTCATGCAACACCTAATTGTCAACCAACTACTGACTGATAACCAACATGGTTTCAGACCCCTCCATAGCACTACCTCAGCCCTCCTTGTCTTCTCAAACACCATAAACTCCCATCGTAATAATAATAAAATCTCATCTGCACTATTTCTGGATCTGTCATAGGCCTTCGATATGGTGGATCATAAACTTCTAATTAATACATTGCCTTCACTTGGTCTGGACAATACTGCTGTACAATGGTTTAGTTCCTACCTATCCGGTAGAAAACAAGCAGTTTTATGGCAGACCAAACTCTCTAAGTTACTACCCAATACATTGGGAGTCCCACAAGGATCTATTTTAGGGCCGCTATTATTTTCCATCTTTATCAATGATCTGCATACAGTTATTCCTAATGCCAGTTGCATACAATATGCAGATGATTCTACGTTAATTTGCTCTGGTACAACCCCTCAGATCTACAATTGTTAACCCAGTCTACTTTCAGCAAAATAGAACACTGGCTCTCCAATCGCCTGATTCTTAATCCTAAAAAACTAAAATGTTGTTGTTTCTTCCAACAAAAGGTCCTGCCCCATCAATTTTACTATCCAAGCTAAGGATGGGACCATAATTTCTCCAGACCTCTCAACAAAATTACTAGGGGTAACCATAGATAACAAACTAAAATATGATATACATGTAAACCAAATGATCAAGACCATTAATAAGAAACTAGGCTCCTTATATAGAATAAATAGCTTCTTGACCCCTCAAGCTAAAATGGCCATTGCCCAGACTCACCTTCTCTCATCACTCCTGTACTCGTCGCTTACTTCACAACATAAGTAAAACCGTCATGAACAAACTCTCTAACTGCTACAATCATATTGCTAGGTTTGTTACTGGGTCACCATATAGGACCCATCATTGTACCAACTTAGCCAAGCTCAACTGGTCTGAGCTTCCTACCCTTATTTCTTTCAACCTACTAGTCCTTACACACAAAATTATATATAACCCTGAATATGCTCCTTCCCTCAAAATGCTGCTTCCTCTTTGTAACAATCCACGTCCATTGAGGTCATCCAACCGTCTCCTAATCCAAACATTCAAAACTAATAACTCTGCTGGTGACTCCCTTCTCACCAACGTTGTAGGTAAAATTTGGAACAAACTTCCCCATGATATTATATCTATGTCTACTTTAAGTCAATTCAAAGCTAAGCTAAAAACACATCTGGGTTCAATGCGAAATTGTCACTGCCTAAATCCGGGATAGTTAACCTTTGGCTAGACTAACAGTCATCACACATGACTCTCCTACTTCTCCTTACTATCCTAAATCCTCTCCCTTTTTAGATAAATTATAAAGAACAACATATGTTCTAACTTTGAATGTAAAATATACTTCACTGTTATTCAAATTGTTTTTTTGTTACCTATGTTTGGAGCTTTTCTCCCCGGGCCTCCGCTGAAAATGGACATGTATCCAGTCGGATCCTCCCGGTCAACAAATGTAAAATAAAAATAAAAAATAAAAAATACCAAGTAAAGCAACACAAAGTAGAATGGGTTGTTGCCAAGCTTAAGGAGCCTATTAAAAAATAACCAGAGATGATGGAGATATTTTGGAAATGTTATGAACATTATTGTAAATCAGAGAAATGTGAAAATCAAGAAAGAGCACACATGGAAATATTTGTAGAGGACTTAATTAGGCCAAGGTTAGAGATAGATGAGGCTCAACAACTAACAGTTGAGATAGGAGGGAATGAGGTAAAAATGGTGATGTATGATCTGTCTTCAAGAAAGTTTCCAGGAACAGATGATGATCATTTGAAAGGAGTGAAGAAAGTGATAGATGTTGATTTTCATTAACAGTGTTTTAAAGGAGGGGAAGCACTAACATGTTGGAAGAAAGCAACGGTGGTGTCTAATTACTAAAGACAATACCCAACTTCATATAGACCCGTATCAATTTTGAGCCGTGATTATAAAGTGCTTGTCTACATTAGTTAAAAGAATGGCATAGATGGAAAAATTGATAGTTATGGATCATTATGGTTTTGCTGAGGGGGAGACAAACATTTGACAACATTAATAAAACAATGATGAACCAGAGAGAGGTAGAATGTAAGAAAATACTGCTGTTGGGCAGTCTTAATGCAGTGTAAGCATTCAGCAGAGTAAGCTGGGATTTTCTGAGTAGGGTAATGGAAGCATTTGCATTCCTTAATACAATATTAAGGCTGTTTAGAATATGAAGGACTGGAAGCAAGGATTAAAGTGGGAGGGTTCTTGTCTGATAAGTTGCTGAATATCAGGACCAGGCAAACTTGTTCTCTTTCCCCTTTTTTGCTTTATAAGTTCGAGGCATTAGAGAGAGAAAATAAGGGTCTCGAAAATTCAAGGATATAATTGGTATGGTAGTCAAGAAAAATGGCTTTATTTGCAGATAAAATTATTTACCTGTAATGTACAGAAAAGGGCATCTCATTATTTTGCAGTATTTTAAGACAGTTTCAAGACTTTTTTTGACATAAAATGATGAAGCAAAAGCTATAGTTGTAAATTATGTACCCACTCACAAATTGGTTCAGTAGTACTTATGTTTATTGGGACACAATAAGATGAAGTATTCAGGAATGGTGGAGTAAGAAGGCATGTCAGCAAAGGATATTTGGAAAGAGACTAAATAAAAAGATAATAGTAAAGGCTGAGAAACTGGACTCTTATGAATATGAATAGGAAAATGCAAGCAGTGAAAATGTTTGTCACTTAAAATTTGGTTCAGGCATATTTTTTATCAAACAAAGGAGAAGTTGTTGAAGGTGTAGCATTGAGGGAATGTATCTGGGAGAGGAAGAGGGCAGCAAGTTCAGTGGGATACGTTGAGCCTGCCAGTAGAACAAGGTGATCTAAGATTACCTGATTTGAAGGGATATTTTAGAGCTATGCATTTAAGGTTCCTTTACATAACACAGGCAGAAGATTATAATTCAAAATGAAAGGTTGATGATGAAACAGGGAAGTAGTTCAAGAAATAGACTGGGATTTTTGATGAGGATAACCACAATATTGTATTCATAAAGTAACGAAGTATTTTAAGAACTAAGCCAACACAAGAATGGAGAAAGGAGATTTTGGCATTAAGGATGACTGCAAGTAGGGGTACAGATAATAGGCAAGAGGAATGCAGAAATTTACTGGAGAAAACTGGCAAAGGAACCAAGGTATTGAGAGCAAATAAGTAGAGAGGGAAAGGTAATAGAGTGGGACTGAGGCCAAGAAGATGTTCTGCCAACTGGCTAGAGGTTGCCTTCCCTATGAGGAATTGATATCTGAGAATAGGCAAAGCGAAAGGGATAAGGAAATCTAAAGTGAAAGACCTGCTATGGTGGAGTTTTGAATCTAAAACAGAAGCTGCTGTTAATTTGGGGATAATTAGTAGGTCATAACTATAAGAATCAATCAGAAGAGGTTAGAAAAGATTGAGAAGAGTGACTGGAAAAGCAATTTTGTAAGAGAAAAATAAGAGGACATATGTATGGCTTCTGGGTATGGAAAAGAAGTCCAGAAGTTTTAGTATCTTTTCTTGAGTGTGTTTGCATAGGCATGTTAATACCCCAAGCAGACTTCAGCTATTTGTTTTGTCAGGTGGATAGCAAATGTTGCAAATGTGATGGAGAAGAAAGAGGTAGCTGAGAACATGTTTTGGGAATCTAATGAATTGGCAGATTTAAAACATTCCATACAGAGAACTCTGCCAGGAATATTGGGTGAACAAATGGCTGTAACTAAAGATATGATTTTTTTAGTTGGATCACAGGTTCTGAATTGTCTAGAACATAGTAAGACTTTATTAAATTTAATCAATATGGCTGCCAGAAAAGCAATTACTTAAAAATGGAAATCTACATCTAGACTAACTATATTTGAAGAGTTTGTAGAACTGGAAGATGGATCTTTAGAAAAGTGAAGGAGAAAAATTCACAGAAATAAATGGAATTTGTGGGAACAGTATATGTAGAATAATATTCAGGAGGAGGAGTAGAGTAAAGTTTAAGGGAAGGCAGAAATGCAGTTAATTTTATGTAGTGTTGGACTGTTGATAATTACCAAAGAAGGAAAAGATATGTGATTTATAATGTATGTAAATGTAAAAATGTTAATATGTTTTTTCTTCTCTGTTAGTATACGTTTCCCCTGTATGTTTAGTGGTCTGATAAAGGTGTTTAAAAAAGAATTTTTTTTATGCCCAACATGCTTTTTTATTGTATATACTTTGTTATGACTCATGTTAATGCCTATTGCAGCCCTTCGTGCCTCTTCACCAAAATGTGCTTTAGGGCTAATTTCACCGAGGCAAGCATGCAGTGCATGCTGATAATTTTACTTGCATTTCATTTTTAAGCATGCAGTGTCTAACAGCTTAAAAACAAGCACTGTACCAGGAAATGTGTTATGTACAAGCTTCTGAATATTTTTGTTAAAAAAAACTCATTTATTCCATGTAAACTACACTGTCAGTTATAATCCAATCAAAATTAGAGCATGCCTCATAATTCCTGTTGTTTTCCTCCTCTGTCAAGAGCAGAGCATTACATGTAGTTATTAAAGTTGACATATGTTCATATGTGTTAAGATTTTGTGCTGAAATCAAAATGTCAAGCCTTTTGCTCTCCCATTGACAGTACAACTGAAAGGGTATGCTTTTGTTTGTACAGCTCAATAATATGAGACCAAATCATAACTTCATTCTTCCAGCTTCAAAGGTGAGATTCTGTGCATGCTGACAATGTATGATATCCATGTTAAACATGTAGTGCAACCAGTCAAACACCATGTTTTGGAGGGTAGGAAGAAACAGAAATGCCTGGGGGAGCTCCCACACAGACATCATTAGATCATGCAAAGTTTAAAGGTTGCAATGGAGAGCAATGTCTTTCTATAAAGTCTTCCCAAAACTTTTATGTATTTGCAGGAATGAGTACAGTATGTTTATTAATGATTATAGGCTGCAGCAGAATGTAAGAAGAATGTTACCTAATCTTGCTTTCAGCTGTCGTCCGCAGAGAGCAAATTATTTGCCATTTGTCATTTTCCTGCATGGATTCTTTCCATGCTCTGTTATCCTGATTGTGCTATAGCTCAGATTACAGTTTTCTGTCCAAATTGCACCACATCTGGGGTTAATGGCAAAATGTAAGTACATAAAATAGCACAGTCTGATGTTGTCCATTTCATTCTTCCTCACTTCTGGATCTAGGATCCGACACTGAATCCGATTCGGCTGCATTTACAAGACTATGATCTGAGCATTGAGCACCTCCCTCTTACATGATGCCTTACGCCTGCTCTAATCCCCAGATCTCGTTTGCCACCGTTCTGTACAGATGTCCGTAGCGCTTGAACATTTTCAGTGGTAAAGATAAGTGTTTTTTCTTTACTTGTTCATTTTTCTTTACAATTACTTTACTATAATTTTCCCTTCTTGTTATTCTTCCTATACCTCCCATAGGTGTGTACTAGGCTAATGGCTCTGGAGCCTGTATAAGCCTAGCCCAAGAAGATTCCCTGGCATCATGCCACCCAAAGATGTTCATCATGTTTCACTGTTGCAGTCATCACTGTAGGGTTCTTCCTGCCGGCAGGCAGCCCTCGGTCGGCTAGAATCCCAAAGTCTGGGTCTGGCGTCGGCTGTGCAGTCATCCTCCCTGACGTCAAAGCACCAGGGGTACAAAGCTCCCAGCCGACGCCATGTTCTCCAGTCTTTCTTGCCGTGCGGTGGAAGCAGTTCGCAAGTGCCAGTCGGCTGACTCCTGATATTTTTGGTGCTTCATTCCGAAGACTTTCTTCTTCTTCTTCTCAAAGCCAAGTACCCTGTTGGGGAAACTTTTTTCTTGCTCCAGTCCGATGTCAGAAAAAGTTAATAATTGTATTTCATGTGGGAAGCAAATACCTCATAAGGATTTCCACTCTTACTGTATTCCTTGTCTAGGCCCTGACCACGACGTAGCTAGTTGTCAGTTTTGTGCTAGATTTAATCAACGTACTATTAAGCGGAGATACGATTTTGCTTTTCATTACTTTGGCAGGCGATTTAATTACAATATGTCGTCGGACACGCTTCCGACTATCGGAGTTCACAAAAGGCGCAAGGATAAGGACAGACCTCCGAGGTCCAAATCAGATGACAATTTACAAGCAGAGCCAGCTGCAGGTTCAGCCATAGTCAGTGAGGCGCTTTCGCAGCCCCTGTTGTTGGCCATTACAGAACCGCTTGCCGAAACGGACTCCCACGAGGAGCCAACTAGGCCTTTGAGTACTCCAGGTGCCGGACCTTCGGATAATGCTCCCTCGGATGGGTCCGGAGCCGCTGTGCAGGTACTGGCTTCCGAGGGGGTTTTCAGGCCTACACAGCTTCAGATAAAGGCAAAGGCAAAGACTCCTTCTAAAACAAAGACTCAAGCCCAGGCTTCCTCTGATCCGGGACCTAAATCTCAAAAACAAATGCTTAAAATGATGGAGGACTTACTAACTATGATTAGGGGTTCACATCCCCCTCCAGACAAAAGGCCAAGACAAGAATTGAACTATGAATCCTCTGATCAGGCATCTGTCTCTTCAGTGTCGTCCTCTGAACAGGATTATACTTTCCCTCCTTATGAGGATTCTGATGCTGAGGAATCCATTCCTTCAGCTTCTCCCCCTGAGGATTTTTCTTTTGGGGAAACTTTACATGACATGAGGGAACATTTTCACTGGGAAGGACAGGAGTACTCTGAATCTAAGAGAAGGCTTAGGGATTTCCTTCTTCCCCAGCACAGACCCCTGGCTATTCCTCCTATTTTGGATATTGTGGATAATGTCTTTTCTGAGGCTAATTTAACTCCTGACTCCTTTCCTCCAGCCCCTGCTAAGCCTGATAGATATTACAGAGTCCACGACTCCCACCAGTTTCTTTATAAAAATCCTACTGCTGATCCAGAAACCGTTTCTCAGGGTCCTAAGGGTGTTAAGGCCACCACTGCTAAGAACCCTATAATGTCAGGTAAGGATTCTAGAGCTTTGGAGAGATGGGGCAAAAAAGTGTACACTTCTGCTACTTTATCCATTAGGGCTTTAAATTGTCAATTTCATATGCTAAAATATCAACAATTTCTTCTGTCTGTTATGAAACAAAAGCTAGGTACCATTTCTGCATGTGCAGATAATAAGGAATTACAGGATTTGATGCATGCTACTGAGCAGGTGGGGAAACATACCTTACACTGTGGTTTTGATGCTTTGGAGGCCTCTTGCAGGGCGACTGCCACTGGCACGGTCATTAGAAGGCATGCTTGGTTAAAGGAACAAAATTTGCCTGATCAAGTGAAAGCAAAGTTACTGGATGCTGCTGTTCAACATAATGTTTTGTTTGGGTCTAAGGCTGAAGAGGTGATAAAGAAAATGGAGGATAAGGCAAAATCCATGCAAATGGTTAAGGATTTCTTACAAGTTCAGCCCCCAAGATTTAGCAGAAATTGGCCTACTAAAAATTGGTCCTTTCCCAGCTCGGACAGGCCTCAGAGGGGTAGATATAGGCGCCCCAGAGGGAGGACCCAAGCACAGACCTCTTATAGACCTAGACAGTGGAGTGCTTCCACCCCTTATAGGAAACAGGCTCAATGACTCCCCCTGCATGGCTCCAGGAACCTCTCTCCTGGAAGCCCCTCTAGGAGGAAAACTCTCTCTTTTTCACCAAAATTGGACTTACATGACCCAAAACAAGTGGGTCCTGGATGTAGTTTCAAGAGGTTACAAATACCACTTTCATACCTTGCCAAGACCAAACGGATGGCCAGACCTACCAAAAAAACAACGGGCAGAGGCATTAAACCAGGTGGGATCCCCCATGGCTATGAGGGCCATAGAACTGGTTCCACAATCAGAGATGGGACAAGGCTTTTACTCAAGACTCTTTCTAGTTCCCAGAAAACAAAATTCTTGGAGACCCATCCTAGATCTGTCAGTCTTAAATACTTTCCTGGAGATACCAAAATTCAAGATGCTTACTCTGCAGCAGCTCCTGCCAATGTTGAGCAAAAATGCATGGATGGTGACATTGGATTTAAAGGAGGCTTACCTACACATTCCTATCAGACAGGAGTGCAGAAGATACCTGAGGTTCAAGGCAGGTTCGAAACATTACCAGTTCTCTGCGCTGCCCTTTGGCTTGTCTACTGTGCCCAGGGTTTTCACCAAGTGCCTGGCACCAGTAGTAGCTTACTGCAGACTCAAGGGAATTCAAATTTACCCTTATCTGGATGACTGCCTTATTCAAGCAGACAGCAAGGATGTCTTACTCCAGCACCTGGAATTTGTTCAAAATCTACTCAAGTACCTCGGATTCACTGTGAACATAAAAAAGTCAAATTTGACACCCACACAACAGATAACTTTCCTGGGTGCTCTTTTAAACACACCAACCCAGATGGCATTCCTGACATCCGAAAAACAACTTCAGCTGGCTTCACCTTTCAAAACCCTGGCATAAATGTCTCAGCTAACTGCAAGGAAATTCCTGCAGGCTTTGGGTTACATGGCCTCCTGCATCCTTCTCATACCATATGCAAGACTGCATATGAGAAAGATGCAATGGTACCTAAAAAGCGTATGGTCCCAGAATTGTCACAGTCTAGACACAGAGATTGCTGTCTTGCCTTGCCTGCAAAAGGAATTCCATTAGTGGGCCATGGCATGTCTTCAAAACAAATGGAAAGCATTCAGTCTACCTCCAGCCTACCAAGTGTTAACCACGGACGCCTCGGATTACACATGGGGAGCCCACTTGCAGGGGAAAGGCCTGCAAGGCTTTTGGACAGAGGATCAGAAGCATCTACGTATCAATTTAAAAGAGATGTTAGCTGTGCAGAATGCCCTCTTGGCTTTCAGGGATCTTCTACAGCCAGGGCAACTACTGATACGGACAGACAACACCACAGTTATGTGGTACATAAACAAGCAAGGGGGGTCACACTCCTACCCCCTTTGCAGACTAGCAATGGCTCTATGGAACACAGCACTAGCTTGCAAAGTGGACCTACAAGCTCAGTTCCTGCCAGGGAAACAAAATACTCTGGCAGACAGCCTGAGCAGAAACCTGTCAGACCCACACGAGTGGATGCTAGACACCCAAATATTCAAGATGATTACAGAAGCCTGGGGCTGCCCGGACATAGATTTATTTGCATCTCCCCACAACTACCAGTTAGACTTTTTGCACAAGGACATATCACAAACTAGCATGGAAAGTGGATGCTCTTTCATTCAGTTGAAGGAACCTCTCGGGGTATGCCTTTCCTCCTCTACCTCTTCTTCCACGGGTGTTGTTAAAGATAAAACAGGACAAACCCAAGATGATTTTACTGGCCCCAAACTGGCCTCGACAATTTTGGTACTCAACACTGATGAATCTATCACAGGAGCCTCCTTGGATTCTACCTCAGATTCCAAATCTTTTGTCCCAACACCAGGGCCAGGTTCTGCACTCTCATATCAAAACTCGCAGCCTGGCATATTCAGGGTCTATGATTAACGCTACCCTTTCCAAACAGGTCATCTTAGAAGCCAGACGGCCTAGCACTAGAAAATCTTATGAAGGTAAATGGAAGAGATTTTGCACATGGATGCATGCTCAGGACTCAGATCCTCTCATTCCAAATATTCCATTGATTTTACATTACCTGACAGACATGTTACATAAGGGTTTATCCTTTTCCTCCATAAAAATACATGCCTCAGCTATTTCTGCACATTACAATACAGATCCTCCAATTTTTTCACATCCACTTCTGAAACAATATCTCAGAGGAGCAAAGAATTTAAGACCCCCTAGGACATCACCCATACCTGCCTGGGACCTCAACTATGTTCTGGAAAAACTTACTCTGCCTCCTTTTGAGCCTGCTGCCACATCTGATATAAAGTATTCAGCATGGAAGACCGCTATCCTACTGGCTTTGACATCAGCCAGGAGAGTCTCTGAGTTACAAGCACTCATGGCTGTGGAACCTTACATTATTTTTCATCAAGACAGGGTTTCTTTAAGGACTAAACCTACTTTCATGCCTAAAGTGGTTTCTAAAGTGGCTTTAAACCAAACTATTCACTTGCCAACTTTTTTCCCCTATCCACAAAATAAGGGGGAGAGGATCTTGCATTCTTTGGACGTACACAGGCAGCTTCGATTTTACCTGGACAGAACCAAGGATATCAGAAAAACAGAACAGCTGTTTGTTTCTTATACAGCAAATTCCCAAGGCAAGGCTATTTCAAAACAGACCATTTCTAAATGGATTGCTCATGGAATCAGATTTTGTTACTCTCATCATGGAAAGCAAATCCCAGGAAAAATTAGGACTCACTCCACCAGAGCTGCTGCTACTTCTGCTGCTTTTCTCAGGGGAGTACCTACCAAAGATATTTTGGAAGTTGCAACTTGGAGTTCAGTACATACTTTCTCTAAGCACTATAATCTACCTCTTTATTCTAAGTCCAGGGCAGGCTTTGCTTCTGCAATCTTGCAAGGCCTTCTAGTCGCCCCTTCTACTCAGTAACCTCCACCCTTTATCTCAGCTTTGGGATTCAACCCAGCAGTGATGACTGCAACAGTGAAACATGATGAACATAATACAGTTGTGTACACTTAACATAAATGTAGATGTTCGAGTGTCTTCACTGTTGCAGTCTGGGTTACCCACCCCCCTGTCCCCTCTTATTCTTTCATTAGTGTGGTTCCCTGCTTCACCCTTCTTCTGAGGTGTATTTGCTACAGGGTATGGGGTTTGTTGTACCTTACTTTTAGCCTTTACTTTTGGACACCTAACATCTGGGGCAAGAAAAACTGGAGAACATGGCGTCGGCTGGGAGCTTTGTACCCCTGGCGCTCTGACGTTAGGGAGGATGACTGCACAGCCGGCGCCAGACCCAGACTTTGGGATTCTGGCTGACCGAGGGCTGCCTGCCGGCAGGAAGAACCCTACAGTGATGACTGCAACAGTGAAGACACTCGAACATCTACATTTATGGTAAGTGTACACAACTGTACTTTAGTTCTCAGTGCCCCTGTCAAGCAAGGGGACTGAAGTGATCCCCTGGGTGAACTTCCTATTGCCCATCCACTTGTCAAGATTTCTCTTAAAGAGGGCAAGTGAAGTGCTCTGCTTGACGTGAATGCAACGTTTGTTTCGGAGTATGGGAAGTCTCTGGGTTAGGAACCTGTCCCTCCAGCATGTTCTGTTTATTGTGGTAATGAGGTTTAGGTCCCTGGGGCATGTGGCATTGAGGGACTGGGATTTCTTTAGGTGTAGCATATCTAGCAGCTCTGGGTCAGACATGGCTTTGTAGGTCAAGCAGAGATCACCTCTAAGTAGGCGATAAGAGACAGAGTATAGCTGTGGTTTTTTGAGTCTGTCCGTATAGGTCATGTGTCTAAGGCCGAAGATCCTCTTAGTGAGGTATTTTTGTGGACTTTCCAGTTTTTGTAGGTGTCTATTGAGGTACATACCAAATGGGGCATTGTATTCTATAATAGATCTAATGAGGAACGAATAGAGAGGGATTATGATCTCTTTCTTTCTGGATGAGAAACCTTTTGTAATGAGATGTGTCACATAGAAAGACTTTCTGACTACAGTGGCAATGTAGTTATCAAAGGAGAGTCAACCTGTGTCCCCAGGTCTCTTATCACACCTTCAGTGTTTAGTGAACTACCGCCTATGTGGTAGTTCATGGGCACCGAATTTTTCCCAAAGGGAATGACAGTGCACTTTTTGGCATTGAGCTTAAGGCCATGGTTCTTCCACCAGTCATTGGTGTCAGTGAGGCCTTTTTGTAGAATGTCTACATCAGTTGGAGAATCAATAATGGCTCCCAGTTTGCAATCATCTGCAAACTTGGTCAGCCAGAGTCCCTTTTGTGTTGGCTTGGACTTCAGAGAAGTAGATGCCAAACAGGAGAGGACCTAGGACCGATCCCTGCGGAACACCACTTGTAAATGGTCAGTAGTGAGATTTGGAGTCCACTACTTTCACAGTGTGGGTTCTGTCAGTGAGCCAGTTAGCAATCCATATTATGACATAGGGGTTTATGCCTAGTCTAGTGAGTCTGTCTATGATTCCTGAGTGAGGGATGGTGTCGAAGGCCTTGGCAAGATCTAGGTAGGCTGTGTGAGCTACCTTGCCCTCATCCACAGCTCTGGTGACAGACTCTAAGAAGTCTGTCAGGTTGAGCAGGCATAACCTACCTTTCACAAACCCACACTGCATGGGGTCCAGAGTTTGGAGATTCCTTATGTCCTTATTTGTAAAGTCCATGATGATGTATTCCATAGCCTTACATATCAGACACATCAGACTAATGAGGCAGTAGTTCCCAGGGTCTGTAGTTGCTCCATCTTTGTGGAGTGGGATGACCTTAGCAGTGCGCCATTCGGTAGGAACAAAGCCTGAAATGAGGCTGTGATTGAACAGGGTACGCAGGTGTGGTGCCAGTTCACTTTTTCATGTAGAACACAGATAGGGGTATTATCAGGTCCCATGGAAGTTGTATTATTGGCTTTGAACAGTGCGTTTTTTTTTACCTGTGTAGCTGTGATAATAGGGACTTGGCATTCCTCAGGTATTGTGATAGGCCCTTTAGGGGATGAAAGGGGGGTAAAGTTCACACTGAACCTGTTTGCCAATATGTTGGCAATATCAGTTAGTTCTGTATATGTATTGCCATTGTGCTGTAACTCAGAGCAGATCTGAGTATTACCATGTAGATTCTTGACATAACTATAGAATGCCTTGTGGTTGTCTTTAGAATCTGCGGTAATTTTGCTTTCATAGCTAGCTTTAGAGAATTTGATGATGGATCTCAGTTTTTTGCTGAGGCTAACAAGGGAGTTTTTCCAGTCTTGGGAATTCACCCTTTTCTGCAACAGTTTTTTCCTTCTGTTGTAGAGTTTGTTTATGGTGGAGGACCACTAGATTGGCTTCCTTTTTTTGGAGGCGAGCATCTTTGTTCCATTTGGTATGGCCCATTCTATGCACTTGTGTATGTGCTCATACACTGCATTGGTGTATGATTCAGCAGTCATGCACCTATTTTCCATTTGCATGGGTGTCGTGAAGTTAGCCACCTCTGTTTTAGAAGCCCAAAATTGGCTTTGGAGTAGTTTTTTTTACAGTGGTTTCCTGTAAGGGGGGGTGGGTTGAGGGGTGGGATATGGATATCCATGGTGATTAGCTTGTGGTCAGATCTGACCAGGAAGGAGTTGATTACTGGTGTAGAGCAACAGTCGCCCATGTTAGTAATGACCAGGTCAAGGATGTTTCTACCCTTGGTGGGGGTAAGAATGAGTTGGACCAGGGCGTTGGAATTAATGAATTCCAGAAAACGTTGAGCAAGTGTGTTGGTACATGAGTAATTTTCCCAGTTAATGGAGGGGTAGTTAGTCTCCCAGTATAAGGGTATTGGGTTGTACCCTAATATTTTCCAGTGTGTTTAGGAATGTGGAGTGGGAGTCTTAGGACATGGTGGGGGATCTATAGAGGCTACAACCCGGATTGCAGTTTTACCTAGTGTTAGTTGTACCTGAAGTATCTCTGATGCGTTATGTTGGACTACTAGTCTGGAGGTGTGCATATCCTTTATGAATATGGAGACACCACTGCCTTTAATGCTTTGGTCCAGGTTTAGGGGCCGAAAGGTTGCTATGTATTGTAGCATGGTAGTGCTGGGGTGCTCTACGGACCCTTGTACCAGGTCTCTGTCACTGCACAGATGTCGATGTACTCCATTTTAAGGAGTGCTTTGAGCGAGTGTATTTTGAGATTTAGACTTCTAGCATTGAGTAGCATAACCCTCATATTTCGTTTGCTTGTAGCTGTTATGGTAGTAATTTTGTCTTCAGGACATTGCCTAGAAAAGGCACTATAGGGGTGGCAAGAGCCTTGGCCAGTATCCAGAATCCCTGGGGTGACAGGTGCAGGCCATCTATGGCGAAGCATCAAGGTCTGTCGGTCATGTCACCCCAGGCAGACAGATACTGGATCCCCATAGAATGACGCCAGAAACTTGGTCAATGGTTGAAGTCAGTCATTTTCTGCTTGTACTGAGGTATAATTCTGGGTGACTGTAGGATGCTCCTCAGAGCTAGGGTCATACCTGCCTGGGCTACAAGATCTGAGAGCTCCTCTTGTCTCTCTTCATGTAGTCCAGGGAGGTAAGTCTCGGGTCATTCACACCAACATGGACAGTGACAGAGTCATATTTGTACCTGTTGTGGAGTGACCTAAATGCGTGCGTTATGTAGCAGATCCTGGCACCAGACAGGCAGCTAACCGTAACTTTTTCCTGATTCAGCCTAGTGAGTGGGACATCAGTGTGCCTTACTATTGAGTCACCTATGACTAGTGTATTGGGTAAGTTGTTTTTCCTTATGGGCTTTGGTTGAGTGGCACACTGTTTATGTGAGCTATGTGTCTCATGGTTTGTGCTGGGATGTGGTGGTTGTTTTTGTTTCTGCCTTGGAGGTCTCTGTTGTTTGGGCAGATTTTTATTGAGAGCCCCCGCTGAAGTAGGTGTGTGTTTTGTGTTACTATGTGAGGGTTGTGGTGGTGTAAGTTCTGGAGGGCTATGTGTTGAATGTAGTGTGGTGCAGGTGTTAAACTTCTATTCTTGACTGGCTAATCCAGTCTTGGCTGGAGACTGATTGGCTTCAAATTTGACTGTATAAGTGCATCTCTCACAAGTCGTAGTGTTGGGAGGTAAGTTTTGTGCCTTATTTAACGCCTGAACTATTCATTGTCTGGCCCTTATGCTTGCTAAATACTTTCGTTCTCGATCTCTGTATTCCAAAATGGCTTTTCGGTAAGCCATCCGTCTACCAATCTTACGAAAAAACATAAGGGTAAAGACAGAGACAGACCACACAGGTCCAAAACTGTCGACGACACTTCTGTTAAGTGAGTCGCCAGTTAGCCGGTACTCAGTGAGGCGCTTTTGCAGCCCCTGATGCCCGCTTCGATGGATTTGCAGGCCGCTACCAAGACCCGTTCAGAGTCCGGTATTTTGCAAGACTTTTGACTATGGAACCTGCAGATGTTTCTACCTTGGATGGGTCTAGAGCCGCTATGCAGGCACCGGCTTCCAAGGAAGTTCTTCGCATTACCAATATTCGACATATTCGACAAACTGACAACTTTTTTCGCGTCTTCAGTTCGGTCTAAAACTATTGAGTTTCTAAGGCCAAGAGTATGAGCTACACCTAAAAAAAGATGACCCAAACTCAAGCACCTGCTTCCTTGCCACAATCTCAAATGCTTAAAATGGTAGAATACCTGATCATGCTGATTAGGGGAAGCCAGCCTTCCCCTGCTAAGAGAAAGAGACCTTTCCCCAGTAGCTTTAACTGACCAAGAGTCTGACGAGACTGAGGTTTCTGAATAAGAAGACATGCCTCTGCTTCCCCTCCAGAGGATTTTTCTTTTGGTGAAACCCTACATATTTAAGAGAGCATTTTTACTGGGAATGCCAGGATTATCCTTAGTCCAAAAAGAGACTCAGAGAATTTTTAGACTTGCCACAACATAGACCTTTAGCTATCCCTCCTGTTCTGGATGTCGTGGATGGTATCTTTATGGAATCCAGTCTAACTCCTGATTCCTTACCCCCTGCTCCAAGGAAAAAAGACAGGTACTACAGAGTCCATGACTCTCTCAGATTTATTTTCAAAAATCCTACTGCTGACCCAGAGGTCATTTCCCAAGGGCCTAAAGGTATAAAAGCAACTACAGCTAAGAATCCCACCCCTTCGCATTACCGATATTCAAAATATTCGACAGAAGCATCCAGAACAGGAGGGATAGCTAAAGGTCTATGTTGTGGCAAGTCTAAAATTCCTAAGCCTTGGACAGATTGGGTAAAAAGTATGCACCTCTGCAACTCTCGCCATTAGGGCATTGAATTGCCAGTTTCACATGCTGAAATACCAGCAACATATTATGGAACTTATTAAGCAAACATGATCTACCTTTACAGACTGTGCAGAATATAAAGAATTACAGGAGCTTATGCATTCTGCAAGCCAAGTCAGCAAGCATACCTTGCAATGTGGGTTTGAAGCATCTTGCAGGGCAGCAGTCACTGGTTCTGTACTGAGAAGGCATGCGTGGCTTAAGGAGCAGACCTTCCCAGACCATGTCAAATCAAAATTACTAGACGCTGCTTTGCACTAGGACAGTCTGGCACCAAAGCAGAAGAGGTTCTAAAAGTGATGGAAGAAAATGTCTGTGGCGCATACTATAACTGCATAGTGCTGTAGTGAAATAAACTCCCAGACATGACAGGTGTGTGTGTGTGTGTGTGTGTGTGTGTGTGTGTGTGTGTGTGTGTGTGTGTGTGTGTGTGTGTGTGTGTGTGTGTGTAACTCGTATCCTGTGTAGAGGTGGGTGTGTGTGTGTGACACCTGTTGGCAAAAGTAGAGGGGGTTTTGCTCAGTTCTGTACTCAGTATGGAGAAAATGGATATATGTGCAGTAACAGAGACCTGGTTTAAGGCTCCAGAGAGTACCCAGCTCTACCAGGCTACAACTCATGTCATACATTTCGGCCAGAAAACCCGAACTGAAATACAAAAGGGGAAGGAGTATCCATATTCATCAAGGATACCCACACCTCCAGGTTAGTGGCACAGCACGATGCTTCAAAGATCATCCATGTGCAACTAACAGTGGGCAAAACTGATATTCAAATTATAGCTTGCTACAGATCACCCACCATGTCCCAGGACCTCCACTCCGTATTCCTGGAAACACTGGGAAACATACCCAAACATTAACTGGGAAAACTACTCAAGTACAAACTCCCTTGCCCAACATTTCCTAGAATTTATAAACTCAAATGCCCTGGATCAGCTGGTCAACACTCCCACCAGAGGTGACAAACATATTGGACCTGGTCATCATCAATATGGGTGACTGGTGTTCCACACTGGAGGTCATCCCCCTCGCTGGTTAGATCTGACCATAAACTAATCACTCTGGATAGCCACATTCCGCCACCACCCCCGGTCCAAAAAAAACACTGTGAAAAAGTTTTCAAAAGCAAACTTCACGTTACTTAAGACTGAGGTGGGAAGTTTCAAAGCCCCCATGCTAAACAGGTGTCACACACACACACACCCACCTCTACACAGTTGCAAAATCCTTTACTACTGCACTCTACGGGCACCTACAAGAATGCATGGATCGTGCTATCCCAAACAAAACCAAGACTCACTCCTCCAAGAAAAGGAAACCAGTCTGGTGGACCCCTGCCATAAACAAGCTATACAATGGAAGGAGGAAATTAGTACAGAAGAGAGTAAAATCCCAAGAAGTGAAGACATCCCTGATCAGTGTCAGCAAGAAACTACATTCCCTCATAAAATCATCTAAGGCTAGCTTCGAAAGAAAAATTGCCATGGACTCCAAAGATAACCACAAGGCATTTTTTAGCTATGTCAAGAATCTAAGTGGCAATTCTCAGATCTGCTTGGAGTTGGTGCAGAATGGCTCATAATACACTGAACCGACCAATATAGCCAACATCCTGGCTGACCGGTTCAGTGCAAACTTCACCCCCCTCTCACCCCCAAAAGGGCCCATAACTATACCAGAAGAATGTAGTGCCCCTGAAATCACAGACAGGTTAAAACAGCCCTCTCCAAAGCCAAAAACACAGCATCAATGGAACTGGACGCTGTCCCAGGCTGCGTCCTACACGAGCTCAAAGATGAACTAACCCCTCACCTAAACACACTGTTTAAACTCAGCCTCTCCATAGGCTACGTGCCCACAGAGTGGCGCACAGCAACAGTTATTCCGCTCCACAAAGGTGGAGCCACAATGGTCCCCGGGAACTATCGCCCTAAAAGCCTGACTAGCTTGGTCTGCAAAGCTATAGACAAGCTCACCAGCCTGAACATAAACCCCTTCGTTAAGAGATGGGTTGCCAGCTGGCTCACGGACAGAACCCACATGGTACAAGTTGCCGGAGCTAGGTCTGACTCTAAACCGGTTACAAGTGGCGTTCCCCAGTGCTCAGTCCTAAGACCTCTCCTGTTCGTAATGTACTTCTCAGAGGTACAGGCAAGCCCAGGATAACTATGGCTGACCAAGTTAACAGACTGCAAACTAGGGGCTATAATTGACTGTCCAGCTGACACAGACATCCTCGAAAATGGTCTCACTGAGACAGATACCTGGTGTCAAAACCATGGCCTCAAGCTAAATGCCAAAAAGTGCATAGTCATCCCCTTTGGAAAAAGCAAAGTACCCACAAACTACCACATAGGTGGTAGCCCCCTAAATACAGAAGACTTAATATGGGACCTGGGGACTCAAGTAGATAGTAACCTCTCCTTTGATAATCACATTGCCAAAGTGGTTAGAAAATCCATCTATGTGGCCCACCTAATCTCAAAAGGGTTTGCATCCAGATCGAAAGAGGTCATTGGGCCCCTCTACGCATCGCTCATCAGACCCATCATAGAGTACAATGCCCCATTTGGGATGTACCTTACAAGACCCCTGCAACAACTGGAAAGACCACAGAAGTGCCTCACCGTGAGGATCACTGGCCTCAAGCAGATGCCCTATGCAGCTCGACTGAAGAAACTCCAACTGTACTCTGTTGCATACCACCTACTCAGAGGTGATCTCTGCCTGACATACAAGGCCGTGTCCAACCCAGAATTGATGGACATGCTCCACCTAAAGAAAATTATATCCCCTTGAGCCACACGCTCCAGGGATCTAAACCTCACCACAGCAGTAAATAGGACATGCTGGAGGGATAGATTCCTGTCCTAGAGACTTCCCAAGCTCTGGAACAAGATCCCAATCTACATTAGGCAGAGCTCCTCGCTAACCCTCTTCAAGAGAAACCTTGACGAGTGGATGGGAAACAGAAAGTTTACCCCAGGATCACTTCAGTGGCTCTGCTGGACAGACACACAGGGAACTAATCTAAGGGGCGGCGAAAGCCAACAGATTCCGGCTAGACTTATAAATGCCTTTGGGCAGATAGCCTAGTACCTAATTATGAACCTAAAAAGCTAAGTCTATGCAGACAGTCAAAGATTTTTTGCAAGTGCAGCTTCCAAGATTCAGCAGGCATTGCCCCTCCAAACATTGGTCCTTTCTAGCCCCCTCAAGGCCATCTCAAACTAGTTTCAGGGGAAACAGACCCCCCCCCCAGATTACAGTCTCAGGGTATGCAGAGATCTAAGTAATGGAGTACCTCCACTTCTAAAACAGGGAGTGCTAAGCAACCACCTTATGGAAATAATTCACAATGACTTCTCAACTCCACTCCTCACCTCTGCCCAATTGCTTGTGCCCCTGGAGGAAAACTTGACCACCATGCAAAAAACTGGATCTCCATCACCAAAGACTGATGGGTCCTCAACATTGTATCTCAGGGGTACAAATTGTACTTCAACTGCAAAAGGGTTCCCAGACCTTCCTCTAAACCAGTGGGTAGAGGCACAAAGCCAAGTTCAATCCCTACTCTCCATAAGGGCAATTCAGCCTGTTCCTGCAGAACAGATAGGTCAAGGGTTTTATTCCAGACATTTCCTGGTACCCAGAAAAGAGGGCACTTTGCCGCCAGTCCTAGATCTTTCCATTCTAAGCACCTTCCTGGTGGTACCAAAATTCAAAATGCACACCCTTCAGCAGCTTCTTCCTATGCTGTCCAAAGATGCCTAGACCTAAAAGAAGCCTATCTGCACATCCCTATCAGGGACTCATGCAAGAAATATCTACTTTTCAGGGCAGGATCTATGCATGATCAGTTTTCTGCACTTCCCTTTGGATTATCCACTGCTCCCAGAGTCTTCACAAAATGCCTGGCTCCAGCCATTGCCTGTTGAAGACAGAGAAATTTTCAAATATACCCGTACTTGGATGATTGCTTGATTCAGGCAGACAGTCAGGAAAATCTGTTGCAGCACCTGACATTTGTAAAGAACCTTCTAACCTCCCTGGGGTACACTGTCAAGGAAAATAAATTCAAACTAGTGCCCAGTCAAAAGATTGTATTGCTGGGAGCAAGCTTGGGCACAGCATCCCAGATGGCATTCCTTACTCCAGAAAAACAAGCCTATGTAACAGGCTTCACTCAAATGGCCACCAGAACCCAACTATCCGCAAGGAAAATCTTGCGGGCTCTAGGGTTCATGGCCTCTTACATTCTACTAATTCCATATGCCAGACTACTTATGAGGAAACTTCAGTGGTACTTAAAAGTCTCAGGACCTGGAAACTGTCATACCTTGTCTAAGGACTGAGTTTCTTTGGTGGGCAGCAGCATACAACCACAAAAAGGGACTTCCCTTTACACAACCCCGTGCCGCCCAGACCCTAACCACGGATGCATCATACTATTCCAGGGGGGTTCATCTGGACGACAAGTGCATTCAGGGTCACTGGAGCCCAAATCAAATTCATCTGCATATCAACCAAAAAGAGATGCCAGCTGTTCAGCACGCTCTGACAGCTTTCAGATCCCTACTCTCACCAGGGCCCCTGATAATAAACAGACAACACCACAGTGATGTGGTACATCAACAAGCAGGGGGGAACCCACTCTTACCCATTTTGTAGGCTAGCCATGACGGTGTGGAACATGGCCTTGGACATGCATATTCATCTGCAAGCTCAATTCCTGCCAGGCAAACAAAGCTGTCTGGCAGACGACTTAAGTAGAAATCTCCTAGACCCACATGAGTGGCAATTAAGACCCCAGCACTTTCAGCCTTCTAACCCAGAAGTGGGGGACCCCAGAGATGGACCTTTTTGCCTCCCTCCTGCAATCACCAGCTCAGCAAATTCTGCACCAGGACAGCTCACAGCAGAGCCTGGAAAGTGGATGCCCTAACCTTCCAGTTGGTAAACCTCTCAATCTATGCATTTCCCCTCTGCCTCTTCTTACAAGAATATTACTCAAGATAAGACAGGACAGACCAAGGGCAATCCTGATTGCTCCAGACTGGCCATTCCAGCACTGGTATCCACTACTGTGCAGCCTGTAACCGGTGCCACCATGGCACCCACGTCACTCAGTAGGAGGGACAGATCTTGCGTCCGCAGCTGCAAAGCCTGAACCTTGCAGCCTGGCTTATTCCTTGAATTCTCCCCAAGTGACCAACCTAAGCAAGCAGGTGCTGAACGTCATTCTTGAAGCCTTAAGAGCCAGTACAAGGAAATCCTATGCTGATAAGCGGAAAAGGTATTGTTTCTGGATTCAGTCCAAGGGAGCAGACACAGCATTGCCCTCCTTACCTCTAATCCTGGATTACCTTGCAGATCTGCTCCACAGAGGCATATCCTTCTCTTCTATTAAGATCCCTGCCTCTGCCATCTCGGCTCATTACAACACTGAGCCACCTCTCTTCTCTCACGCTCTCATCAACAGTTCCTGAGAGTGGCCAACAACTTAAGGCCACCAAGGAAAGCCCCCACCCCTGCTTGGGATCTTAACTTTGTACTGGAAAAGCTCATGTTACCCCCCTTTGAGCCTGCATCAGCAGAGTTAAAATTCCTGTCTTGGAAAACAGTCTTACTTCTGGCCATCACTTCAACTAGAAGAGTGTCTGAGCTACAAGCACTTATGGCTGTGGAACCCTTCATTATTTTTCATGCTGACAGGGTCTCCCTCAGGACTTAACCCTACCTTTATGCCTAAAGTGGTGTGCAGTGTAGCTCTCAACCAATCTATCCATTTGCCAACCTTCTTCCCTAATCCTCAAAGTAAAGGGGAAAGGATCCTGCACTCTCTAGACGTGCAGAGCCAGCTCAGATTCTACCTTGATAGGACTAAGCCCTTCAGGAAATCTGACTAGTTACTAGTCAGTTTTGCACCAGGGGAAGAGGGCAAGGCCCTAACAAAACAGACCATTTCCAAATGGATAGCACACTGTATCCATTTCTGTTACAAACACCATGGGAAACCAACCCCCCAGGGGTGAGAGCACATTCCACTAGGGCAACTTCTACCTCTACAGCATTCCTCAGGGGAGTCCCTACCAGGGACATTCTGGAAGCTGCTACCTGGAGTTCTATTCACACCTTCACCAAGCATTACCACCTGCCTATCTTTTCCAAATCTTTGGGTGGGGGGGTGGGGGGTTACAACAGCAGTCCTGTAGACCATACTAGCCAGCCCCAACTCTTCTTGACTGCCTCCACCCATTCTTCAGCTTTGGGAATCAACCCAAGTGTGATGCCTGTAACAGTGAAACACGAAGAATATAGTACAGTTGTGTATACTTACTGTAAATGTAGGTGTTCGAGTGTGTTCACTGTTGCACTCCTGGTTTTCCACCCTCCAGCCCCTTTGCCTTTCTCTCTTTGTCTATCTCTATTACTCAACCTTTACAGGGCTATTGGTATTTACTTTTTACTGGTGGTTTATTTTTTCCACCATAACTTATCTCCCTATTTGGGGGGCTCCTGACATTTGTGGCATGAAAAACTGATGCAATGGCATCGGCTGCTTGTTTTTATACCCCTGACGACCTGACGTCAGTCCTAGAGCGACAGCAACTGATGCAGAAATACTAAGTCTCTGGTATTCGGGCCGACTTAGGGCTTCCTGCAGGCAGATAACTCAAATGTGATGACTGCAACAGTTTGAACATCTACATTTATGGTAAGTGTACACAACTGTACTTTTTTTCATTTTTTGAGCATTAGGGACTCTTCCCCTTCTTTCACTTTCTCTTTCAGTGCTTTGGCACTTTTCTTGTAGTTAACAAAAAACACACTTTTAAATAGTTTTTTTTTTTTTTTTTTACAGTGTGCGTGTGCATGCTTGTGTACACGTGGTTTTGTGGCTTATTTATCAAAATGTCTGATAAACCAAGTAGACCTACAGGGTTGAAAAGATGTACTTCTTGTAGGCACAGAATTACTATTTCTGATGCCCACGAGAAGTGCGTTTATTGTCTAGGGTCCAACCGTCTGCAGGTTGACTGCCCTGTAAGCGTGACCTTCAACCCCTGCTCTCTCTCTTTCGGACCGCCAGAACAAGTTAATCTTGAAGGTGATTTTGCCTGCTTCTGAAGCTCAAACTCCCACCAAGTTCTTGATCCCTAAGGAAGCTGCTGCTGCTGCTTCTCATGCGGAGAAAAGACAACAACTTTCGGATCCAAGGTTCTTGGATCCAAGTACATCTAAAGTTTTTTCAGATCTGATAGTCTGCTCGGATCCGAAGGTGGCTTCATATAATGTCTACGGATCATTGTTTTCACCGGATCTGACCATAGTCATCATAGAGTCTCCTACTACAAGGAACATCATCGTCCGATCCAACAGCTTTGGGTCTGTGGTCTCTGAGCCAAACACCAGTTTTAGTATCTAAACATGCATGTCCCAGTTCTTACCTCCAAAATGTCATCACTGACCAGATTCAGGCACTCCTCTGCTTCTTTTAGGTCATCTCGGAGCTGCCTTTGATCAGATATGGACAGGATGATGCAGAACTTTCTCAAGGCACAGATAGATTTGGGACTTTTGCCATCTTTCTCCCATCCAGGATCCGTGAAATCTCCATGCACCTTCTCTACATGCTCCTCTTCCAATCCAAATCATTACTTAAGAGTCCCAGGAACCATTTTATCGTAGGGAGTCATTGACAGATCCAAGAATGATGATTTCTTTGACTCGGTCAGGGTCCCAGACTAGCTCAGCTCTGATGCTGTCAGAGCAGAGCGGATCTTGGATCCAAGATGCCAGCGCCAACTCCAGGGGAAAGGTGTTGGGACTAGCCTTGACACATCAGTCCTTTCCCCTAGGAGCTTTGGCCTTTGATAGCTTGGGTTAGATACCATCTGGAGGCTAAGGATCCAGGGTAGAATTCTTCTGCTTTTCCTCAGGTAGCTTTGGCTCTGGGAGAAAAGGAGAGGGTTTCCTTGAGTCAGTCAGCCTTTGGGGTGGTAGAGAGGACATTCTGTAGACGTAGAGCTAAGTCCTCTCTTCTGACTGATCCTACCCAGTCTACATCTCTTCTGAGCCCAGAGCCCATCTATCCTGTCCTAGGTTAGCCTCCCCCGAGCTAGCCTTCAGACTTTTACTACCCCCCAGGGGGCTCCTATATCTTCAAATTCTTCCCCTGAACCACCTGCAGGGGAGGTACATTGCCAGAAAAAAGTGCAAGAGGACGCACTTAGACTCCCCTGTTGAGTGCTTAACTGAGGACATTGACTTTGATGAGGGAGAGGGATCCCCAAGATCTCCACCTAGAGATGTCTTCTTTGAAGGCATCCTGGAAATATTGAGGTGGAGAGGTGGATGGTCCTCCCACCCTCCCTCTTCTGAGGAGTTTGTGTTTCTGGAGGCATTTGGGGCATGCCCATCTATGTCCTGGGTAACCCCCCCCCAGTGGATGAACTTATTGATCTTGTTTTCTGCTGGGCATGGAAGGAACCCAGCACCATGGACCCTATTCCAAAATATGCAGACAGGTATATAAGCCCACCTAGTGACAGACTTCATTGGAGCAGAGATGTGCCCATTGATGCTATTATGGTGTTGCCAAGCAGAGCTCCACAATCCATCCCCTGAACAGGGACTCCTGGGCTTTGGACAGACATGGGAAGTGTGTCTACTCCTCTATCACTTTCAGGCTGAGAGCTTTGAACTAAGTGGCCCATTTTTACGCAACTTCAAAGAGACTTGGTCAAGGAGCTAACCAAGCATCTTACAGAGACATTGTCGGGGAAAGACCTCAGGAAGGTATCTCCCCAATTGACTACTGTTTCTTCCCTAGCTAATGCCTCCATGAGGCTAATCTCTAACGCTGCTGAGGGTACCTCTCGAGCAGCAGGAACAGGCATAACCTTGAGGAGACATGCCTGGATGACGCTGTATGGGTTTGAGGAACCTTTTAAGGCGTCTTTCACCAATTCCCCCTTCAGTGGTTTCTCGCTTTTTGGACCATCTCTCAAGAGCGCACACACCCTCAGTGAGCAGGAGGGGAAGACCTTGTCTGCAGTAGGAATCAATTTTTTTACCTCTAAAAGAACTTTCTCAGGGAACCAACATGGGTTAAGAAATTTTGGTTCAAAAAAATCTCATTGTTCTTTCCAGGATCCTCAGGAAGATTCCTCTTCCAGAGGCAGAGAAAGAGGATTTAATGGCAGGCAGGTGCCTCCCAGGAGGCAGAGGGGGTCTGCAAAACCAAGGCTTTAGAGAACCCT
The DNA here is from genome assembly GCF_019279795.1 of Protopterus annectens. NCBI lineage: Eukaryota > Metazoa > Chordata > Ceratodontiformes > Protopteridae > Protopterus > Protopterus annectens. Next base: position 936,491,952 of record NC_056725.1, on the reverse strand, counting down.
TCTCTGACAAGCCCTATCAGTGCTCATGAAGCATTGGCTGACTGTCCTACTTTGGAGGCAGTCAAGGGCCTTCTCTCATTGCACTCAGATGCTTGGACAAGTCTAGCAAACGACCACTGGGCGCTAAGCATAATATCCATAGGCTACTACATTCCCTTTTCCCTTCTACCTTCCAAGTCCCAGGAGGAATCTCCCCAATGTACATGCAGTCAGAAGGAGTTTGCCTTTGAGGAAGTTCAAAAACTTCTAGAAAAAAGAGCCATCCAGAAGTTCCTGACCTAATTCTTGCTTCTTTTTGGTGCCAAAAGAGAGAGGGGGATCTACGACCGATAGTGGATCTAAGTAGGCTAAATCTGTATGTCAAGAAGTTGAAGTTTTGGATGGTCACAGTCCAGTCCATCTTGCAGATTCTGCACAAGGAGAAATGGATGTGCTCTGTGGATCCCCAGGACACACACTATCATATCAAAATAGACAGATGGTTCAGGAGACATCTGCACTTCCAGCTAGGAGCCAATCATTGCCAATTCAGAGCCTGGCCCTTTGGCCTTGACACAGCCCCCTGGTTGTTTACCAAGTGTATGGCAGTGGTAGCATCTCACCTGAGACTACAAGTATTCCAGGTGTTTAAATATTTGGGCGATTGGCTCCTTACTGCACCAACAAAACATCAGTTCCTCTGGGCCACAGAGTATCTACTCTAACCTGGTATCCATCACTCACTACCCCATTCCTATCCCTCCATTCAACAGTGCAGAACTAGTAATAAGCCTACAGAAAATAAATAACAAAAGCATTTGTATAATTGCCCTGTACATCCCCCCTGGTAATAACACCACTACTCTTGAATAAATTCTCCTCTGGACCTCTACCAATATTAAGCTAGAGATGTAAATATCGGTTGGAATAAAATCAGCAACCCTAATCCCACCACATCCATCAATCTATTTAACTATACCTAACTAACTCCATTACCAGACACAACAAAACAAAAACCCCAGGTACCAAACTAGACTGGATCCTAGAATCCCATCCTAATAAAGTCTTAAACTCTGGCATTATACCTGACCCTATAGGAGTCCACTTGCCAGCTTTCATCCACCAAGTTGCCCACTCCTCTCCTCACATACACCAGTATATTCACACACATAACCCTTACAAACGTTAACCCCACTACTTTCTCTGACTCGCTAAAACAAGCAAACTGGAACCCCCTAAAAACTTTACCACTAGACAATGCCGTAGAATTTTTCAACTCACCCTTATTAATCATCCTCAACTCCCTAGCTCCTCCAAGAACAGAGAGTAAAAACCAAGACCGCCCCATGGCTAACCAAAGATACCAAAAAACTTAAGCTACAGAGAGATAAATCATGGAAAACATACCATCAAAACAAGCAGCCAGAAACTTTTCTTAAATATAAACAACTCCACAACTTTGTTAAAAATAAATCTTCAGAGACAAAAAGTCCTACTATATCAAACACTAGTCTAACCAATCAAAAAAAACCAAACATTTCTGGAATTGCATTAATTCTCATCTCAACCCAGGTACCAAAAGCAACCCCTGCCCTGAAGCCAGCAAATCTGATCCTGAAATAGCCTCTCTGTTCAACTTCTTCACCAACTCTGTAGCAGAACTGACCAAGACCTTCCCTAACAATAACCCTTCCCCTCAACCTATCCAATCTTCCTCACCCCCTACACCACCCTCTGCCCCCAACTCTCCTTCAATATTTGAACTGAAACCCATCTCAACCTTTCACATAAAAAAATTACTCTCTAAATTAAAACCATGCTCCACTGCCCCTGACAGTATCCCATCTTCCTTCCTAAAAATAGCCGCAGATGGTATCGCTCTCCCCATTAGCATCTTTATCAATAGATCCATGCAGGAGTCTTATTTGCCCAAATTATGGTGTGCTGCCTTTATTCTACCTCTCCTTAAAGGAGGCAAAAACAATAGCATCTCTTAACTACCGCCCCATAGCTATCCTCTCCCTAATCTCAAAACTTCTGGAAGTTCGGCTTATGCCATTCCTACCCAATCACCAACTAATCACTCCAACCCAACACTGCTTCTGACCTGGCCATAGTACTGTCACTGCCCTTCTCTCCTTCTTAGACACAATAAATCTTGCCCGTGACTCTGGAAAAATAGTATCAACAGTTTTAGATCTATCCAAGGCATTCGATACTATCTCCCACACCCACCTCTTGAAACATCTTTCTAACCTTAATCTCTCCCAAAATACCTTATCCTGGTTTTCAGGCTACCTCTCAAGCAGGTCTCAAGCTGTGAAGTGGGGGAAAGGCACCTCAACCTTCCTACCCCCCACTGGGGTACCCCAGGGATCCATACTCGGTCCAATGCTGTTCTACATCTTTATTAATGATTTCCACAAAGCCATACTCAACACCAAAATTGTACAATATGCAGACGATTCAACTTTAGTCTGCTGTGCCTCTAACCTCTCGGAGCTTCAAACAGTGACCCAAACTGCTTTCTCCTCCACTGAAAACTGGATGCTCCAAAAACCACCTCTCGCTAAATGGCAACAAATCCAAAAATACTATTATTCTATCCCTCAAAATCTTCCCCTCTTGATAAAAACTCGTTCCAAAGTATTAGCCAAAACAACTGTACTATAGAGGTTGTTCCCTTCACTAAACTACTTGGGGTTGCTATTGATGAACAGCTAAAATTCAACACTCACATCCAGCAAAACATTAAGAAAACCCATATAAAACTTGGTATGCTATACAGAAACATCCACTTTCTCTCTCCTCCCACGAGACAAACTCTTGCCACTACCTATCTACTCCCCTCACTAATGTATGGCCTCCTCTACTAACAAACTTATCTGCCTCTCTCTCCTCCAAATTGGAAGTCTGTTATAATAAAATTTCTAAGTTTGCCCCAAAGCCAAATTCTCCTCCCATCATTGGTACTGCCCTTCATTTGTTAAATTGGCTTGAACTCTCCACCCATCTAGACTATCTCCAAATTACTACAGCCCACAGACTAATTTTTCAACCTACTAAGTGCCCAGCACAAACCAACATCCTTCAACCTTACATCACTCAGAGAACTCTAAGATCTACTCACCAAAACCAAATCACTGTCCACAAACCCAGTCGTCCTGCTGGTCAGCTTCTGCTATCCTTTTCCTTCGCTAATAAAATGGAATTATCTTACTTCCTCTTTAAGGACTTGTGAAAACTTTGAAACCTTTAAAACTCTCCTACATTCCTACCTTTCCTCTAACAGGAAATGCAACTGCACTCTCCCCACGTAGCCTAATAATCTGTCCACCCCTTAAACTCCTGGCTAATCTAACATAAATGTACATATTGTAAATAACATAGTTGTATGTATTATAAATAACCCTGCCCACCTTTTTTTCTCTCTTTTCCTTCTAAGTCTTCATTCTTCCTCTCAATTAAGTTACCACTGCCATCCTAAATATTTAGAAACTATGCAACCAAAGACTTTATTCCTTTTCTCTAGCATGAAATGAAATTGTAATTGTGTTTTCTTTACTATGATTATATCTGTAACTAAACTATGTAATGGGGAGCTTTCTCCCCTGTTCTCCACTGAAAACGGGCTCCATGAGCCCAGTGGACCTCCCCGGTCATCAAACTGGAAATAAATAAATAAATTGGGAATCTCAATAAACCTGGCAAATTCAAACTTGACTCCTGTGCAAGACCTGGAGTTCATAGGAACGTGATTGAACACAATTTCCCAAATAGCACCTTTACCTCAACAGCAGGTTATATCTCTGAGGCAACAAGTATAGACGCTTCTGGACATGCCAGCTCCTCCTGCATGGCTAATTTTGAGAGTGCTGGGTTTGATGTCAGCAGCAATACTTCTAGTACCATTAGCGAGGTTCTTCATACGAGTACTTCAATGGACCCTTGCAGTTCAGTGGTCTGTTCTGTTCCATCCTTTATCAGTTCCTATCAAACTAACCTCATTTTGCAAACGCCATCTCCAGTGGTGGATGCTATTGGATGACCTGTATCTAGGCAGACCTTTTTCGCTTCCTCCTCCCACAGCCACAGTGACCACTGATGCTTTCTTTAGGGTGAGGCATTATCATGGAAGAATGGTTCAAGGCACGTGGTCTCCGACAGAGACCAAATTCCATATAAATGTCCTAGGGATGAGAGCAGATGTTCTTCGTGTTTTACTGTTGCAATCATCACCTGTGGGGTTATCCCTGCTGTGGTAGCCCTTGGCCGGCCCGAATACCAGAGTCAGTGTTTTTGTGTGCCGGCTGCTCTCGCCTGTAGTCTGTCGTCAGTACTATAAGGCAAGGCAGCCGATGTCATTACATCAGTCTTACTTGCAATGGAGCCCGTAGCAGAAGCAGTTCACATGAATGCCGGTCGGTCGCTACCAGAAATCAAATTTCAGCAGAAAATGTCTAAAGCCAAGTACCCCATTGGGGAACCTTTTTTCTTGAACTAACCGATGTCTGAAAAAGTTAACAATTGTCTCGCCTATGGACAGCAGATTCCACACCGAGACTTTCATTCTTACTGCATCACTTGTTTAGGCCCAGACCACAATGTCCCTCATTGCTGGTTATGTGCTCTCTTTAATGCTAGAACCATTTGCCGCAGAGCTCTCTTTGTAGACAATTATGTTCGTATTCCATCTTCAAATTCCGATATGGCATCCATCAGCCAACAATCCACCAATATTCCAAAAAAATGTAAAGATAGAGACAAGCCACACAAGGTTAAGCCTTCCAACGACGCTACCGCTAAGCAAAGTCATCAGTTCTCCGGAATTCAGTGAGGCGCTTTCGCAGCCCCTGATGCCCGACTCACTTTCTACGCAGGTCTCTGCAGAGACCATTTCGGAGTCCGGTATGGCACAGAAATCCACTTGGTCTTCCGAGCCTTTGGCTGTCTTTGCCTCGCTTGGGTCCGGAGCCGCGACGCAGGCACCAGCTTCTGAGGAGGCCATTCGCACTATCGATTCTAGACAAAAAAATGACTTCTCTTCTGAGTACCATTTCTCAGAGACCGATGGATTCTCTCAGGCCTTGAAGCCAGGCCACTCCTAGGAAATCTGCTTTTAGCCACCATCTTGCTACTGCTCCACTACCCCAAGCTCAAATGCTTAAAATGGCGGAGGATCTCATCTCCCTTATCCGAGGTACTCAAGCCCCCCACTCTAAAAAGGAAAAGGCTTCCTTCTCTAGGAATTATGGCAGACCAAGAGTCTGAGGAATCTGATTATTCTGCCTTTAAAGAGGAACAGCAGCCCTTAACTGTTTGAGGATTCAGATGCAGAGGAATCCATCCCCTCTGCCTCCCCTCCAGAGGACCTCTCCTTCGGAGAAACCCTCCACTCCGTCAGGGAACATTTTCAGTGGGAATCTCAGGACTACCCACAGTCAAAGAATCGACTTAGTTTCTGGACCTGCCCCAGCACAGACCCCTGGCCATCCCACCTATTCTACAAGTGGTGGATGACGTTTTCCTTCAATCCAGTTTAGCCCCTGATGCCATGCCTCCTGCTCCAGCTAAACCTGACAGGTATTACAGAGTACCGGATTGCCACAAATACCTGTGCAGGAGCCCTGCTGCAGACCCTGAGGTCATTACACAGGGAACCAAAGGAGCCAAGTGTAGTTCTGCCAAGAATCTTCTTCCTTCTGACAAAGACTCCAGAGCTCTGGGCAGATGGGGTAAGAAAGTATAGACCTATGCAACCTTAGCTATCAGAGTACTCAACTTTCAGTTCTATCTGTTAAAATATCAACAACACACTTTTGAATAATTAAAACAAAAGATTGCTACCTCTCCTGATGGTGCCAACTCAAAAGAGCTGGCAGAATTATTACACTCTGCTTGTCAAGTGGCCAAGCACTCATTACAATATGGATATGATGCCCTAGAAGCCTCTAGCAGGGCAGTAGTGACAGGGTCTGTTATTAGAAGACATGCATGACTGAAGGAACAACCTCCCCCTGATCATGTCAAGTCTAAACTTATTGATGCACCCTTAGATAAGGAACCCCTGTTTGGAGAAAAAGCAGAAGAGGTGCTTAAAAAGATGGAAGATTAAGCGAAATCTGTGGAAGCAGTAATAGATTTCTTTCAAGTTCAACCATCCAGATTCAGCAGGCGCTTCCCCCTCTAAACAGTGGGTCTTCCCTGCACACAGCAGACAGGGCCAAAGTAAGCCCCGCAGGGACAGGACATCCAGGCCCCTCTCCTAGGGCCAGCAAAGAAGCAAACAGTGGACCACTTCCGGCTCTAAGGCAGGGAGTTCTAAGCCAAGCTTCTATGGTAAGCACTCACAATGACTCTCCCTCCCCCGTCTTCCCTCCTTTCACTCGTCTAAAACTAGGAGGAAGGCTCACCCTCTTCAAGGGCAATTGGGTCTCTCTAACCAAGGACCAATGGGTACTAAAAATCATTTCTCAGGGATACAGATTCTCCTTCAGCGAGCTCCCAGTTCTAAGAGGGTCCCCAGACCTCCCCCCAAACCAGTGGGTAGAGGCATTAAAACAGGTAAAAATACTAATATTCCAGGGGTCATTAGAACCTGTCCCTCCGGATCAAACAAGAAAAGGTTTTTACTCCAGACTATTCCTTGTTCCCAGAAAAGAGGGCACTTGGCACCCCATCCTGGATCTATCCAAACTGAACACCTCCTTGGTGGTCCCTAGATTCAAAATGCTAACCTTGCAGCAGCTCCTACCTGTGCTCACACAAAATGCCTGGCTGGTGACACTAGACATAAAAGATGCCTACCTCCACATTCCATCAGGGAATTGTGCAGAAAATTCATGCGATTCAGAGCAGGCAATCAGCACTTTCAGTTCTCTGCACTACCCTTTGGCTTATCTACTGCTACCAGAGTATTCACCAAATACTTGGCCCCAGCTATAACATTCTGCAGACAGAAAAATATACAGATTTACCCTTACCTGGACAATTGCCTCATTCAGATGAACAGCAAAAAAAAGTTGCTCCAGGATTTTCTCTTTGTCAAAAATCTCTTAACTTCCTTAGGGTTCACCATCAATGAAAAAAAAAATCAAAGCAAAATCCCACCAGGAACATTGTTTTCCTGGGAGCTGTGCTAGATGCAGCAACCCTAATGACCTTCCTATCCCCAGAAAAGCAAAGCGTCCTGCCTGTCTACTTCACCTAGCTGGCTTCCAGAAGTCACTTCACTGCGAGCCCTGAGATACATGGCATCTTGCATATTTCTCATCCCTGTCGCCAGGTTTCACATGAGAAAGCTTCAGTGGTACTTTTTTGGTGTCAGCATTCTGTCCCTAGAGACCACTCTCCCACTGATCCCTTGCATAAGGGACAAATTTCTCTGTTGGGCAGAGGCCTGTGCCATGAACAAGGGTCTTCCCTTCATCCTCCACCCTTCCGGCCAGACCATCACCACCGACGTCTCAGACATAGCTTGGGACACTCACCTAGCAGCCAGGTGTACCCAAGGCTTTTGCAACTTCACTTGCACATCAACCAGAAAGAAATGATGGCAGTGCAAAGCGCTCTGACTTCCTTCCAACTCCATCTCAGGCCCCAGGGGTCCTCCTTATAAAAAACAGATAACACCACAGTAATGTGGTACATCAACAAGCAGGGGGGCACCCAATCTTTCCCCCTGTTCAGGCTAGACATGAGTCTGTGGCTTATAGCCATCTCCATGGGGCTGCACCTAATTGCCCAGTACTTACCAGGGATTAACAACACACTGGCAGACCACCTAAGCAGAAAATTACTGGACCCCCACGAATGGCAGCTCCACAGAGAAATCTTTCTGCAAATCACCCAAGAGTGGGGGACCCCAGAGGTGGACCTCTTTGCCTCACACCTCAACCACCAGCTGCACAAGTTTTGTACCAGGGAGTATCACCTCCAAGCATGAAAGGTGGATGCCTTGACCTTCCTCTGGAGCTCCCTCTTTGTGTACGACTACCCTCCTCTGCCCTTTATTCCCAAGGTTCTGATCAAAATAAGAGAGGAGAGACCAAAGGCCATCCTCATCGCTCCAGATTGGCGCAGACAGCATTGGGTACCCCTTACTACGTAGTCTGACCTTACAGCCCCAGAAGCTTCTTCCCCTAAGGTCAGACCTCTTGACACAGGAGAGAGGGAAGGTACTGCACCCAGACCTACAGACACTCAAACTTGCAGCATGACTCATACACTAAAAACTAACAAGAAGTCACTGTTAAGCAAACAGGTCCTGGGCATCATCACAGAGGCCAGAAGGCCCAGCACAAGAAAATCTTATGCAAGAAAATTGAAAAGAGTCTGCTCCTGGAAGCAATTAAGAGGGCAGTACCTCCCAACCTTCCATCCCTCTCATCCTGGATTACTTAGCAGAGTTGCTCAGGCATGGCCTCTCGTTCTCCTTTATTAAAATCCATGCCTCTGCCATCTCTGCCCATTATGATTCAGACCCACCCCTCTTCTCTCACCTTCCTCAGAGGTGCTTTTAATATCATACCTCCCAGAAGATGTCCTACCCCACCCTGGGACCTGAATTATGTTTTAGAGAAACTAACCTTACCTCCTTTCGAATCTGCCATTTCAACAGAATTGAAATACCTCTCCTGGAAGACTGCCTTCCTACTAGCCATCACCTCAGCCAGAAGGGTCTCAGAACTTCAAGCTCTCATGGCTGTCAAGGCATTCATTAATTTTCTATGCAGACAGAGTCTCCCTGAGGACTAATCCCTCCTTTATGCCCAAGGTGGTATCTGATGTGACCCTTAACCAGGCCATACACCTTCCCACCTTCTTTCCCTACCCTCAAAACAAGGGGAAAATAATTCTACACTCACTAGACGTGCACTCACAACTTGGATACTGTCTGGACCCCACTAAGCCATTCAGAAAAACTGATCAGCTTCTTGTAAGCTTTGCCCCAGGGGCAGAGGGAAAGCCCATCTGCAAACAAACCATTTCCAAATGGATTTCACACTGTATCCATTTTTGCCTTTCCATTTCCACTAGGACAACCTCCACTTCCACTGCCTTCCTCAGAGGAGTACCTACCAGGGACATATTGGAAGCGGTTACCTGGACCTCAGTCCATACCTTTACAAAGCATTACCACCTACCTCTCTTTTCTAAGTCTAGGGCAGGGTTTACCTCTGCAATTCTGCAGGGCCTCCTGACCCATGCCAAGGACTCTACCTATCCTTCCACCCTTTACCTCAGCTTTGGGAATCCTCCCACAGGTGATGACTGCAACAGTGAAGCACGAAGAACATAGTACAGTTGCTTACACTTGCCCTAAATGTAGATGTTCAAGTGTATTCACTGTTGCAGTCTTGGTTTCCCTCCCTCCATCCCCCATTTCACATCTTCCCCTAGGGGGGGACACATGCTTCCTTAGGTGGCTCTCAGCCACCAGGACCACTTCTCTCTTTTCCCTTTTGCTTCTGATGGATTAGGGCAAGAAAAACTGATGGAATGATGTCGGTTGCCTTGCTTTATAGTACTGTTGATCTGACATCAGACTACAGGCGACAGCAGCAGGCGCACAAAAACATTGACTCTGGTATTCGGGCCTGCCGACGGCTACCACAGCAGGGATAACCCCACAGGTGATAACTGCAACAGTGAATAGACTCAAACAGCTGCAGTTATGGTAAGTGTACACAACTGTACTTTCTCCTGATGTTGCAAGCCTTCTATGACTTCCTCCCTCTGGGGAAGATAGCAGTTCATACAGACATGTCCGTTGTCTGGTGCACCTAAAAACAGGGGGGATCCTGTTCATATACCTTGTGCAGAGAGACCATAAAAGTGTGGGAATGGGTGATCTCTTCTAACCACTTTCTCCTTGCAATGCACATTCCTGGAGAAACCAACGAAGCATGATCTAGTCCATGATTGACCTTCGGGTCACGTCTGTGCTTACCCTTAAATACCTCTGATCCCAAGAGTTTTACAGAGAGCCAACAGAATGAAGACTTCACCAATTCTCATTGCCCCCTTTTGGCCTTGTCAGGTTTGGCTCCCCATTCTGCAGTTTCATCTGAAATATCCCCCTTGGATATTGGATTCCAGTAAGGATCTAATCTCTCTCAGCAATCAGAACATCAGCCCCCAGTCTCCGGTCCCTTTGGTTAACCACTTGGTTTCTTCACTTCCAATGATTCTAGCAAAGTCCTGCCTACCCTTGCCAGTCCAAAAGATTATTCTTGCCACAGAAACCTTCCACAAGAAAGGTCTATAGCAGCAAATGGAAAAGATTCCCACTTTGAGCCTCCGAGTAAGATATTGATAAATTTTCAGCCTCTGTATCGGACTTTTTAGCTTCACTTTTCCAGGGTGGAGCTAGTTTCCCCTACTATAAAGCTGCAACTGTCAGCAATTTTGAATTTTCACACTGGAAGATATTCTGCTTTTTCACCCAAGCTATGTGAAGCCTTTATGAAAGGAGTCTTCTTACTTAGACCACCAGTCATATATCCTTCTCCTCCGTAGGACCTGACTGTTGTCCTCCAGGGTCTCACCTGAAAACCTTTCAAGCCAGCCAGTTCTTGTGAAACAAAATTTTTATCTTAGAAAACAGTTTTTCTTGTAGCTATAACCTCTGCAAAAGGGGTATCTGAATTGTAGGCATTGTCCTCCAAGTCACCATACATTATTTTCCATAAAGATAGGGTATCTTTAAGAACTAACCCTTCCTTCTTGCCTATAGTGGCTACGGAGATAAATATCAACCAGACTGTCTAATTACCAGTTTTCTTCCCAAACCATTCCAGCAAGGGTGACTACATCTTGCATCTCCTTGATGTTCATAGGCAACTGTGTTTCTGTTTGCAGCGGACAAAGAAATATTGAAAATCCGAGCAGTTATTATCATTCTCACCCAGTTAGTTGGGCCAAGCAGTGTCAAAGATTACTCTATCTAAATGAATTACGAATTGCATTTCTACCACTTATTCTTTAAACGGTATGCTGCTAACCTTACCTCCAAAAGCCCATTCAGCAAGTTCTGTGGCCACTTCATAGGTTCATAGGTAGGTACTAGGCTATCGGCCCTAGGACCCATACAAGCCTAGCCAAAAAATGTACCCTGGCTTTCGCCACCCAAGAAATTTATTTTCCTGTGCCCCTGTCGAGCGGAGCCACAGAAGTGATCCCCGGGATGAATTTACCATTTCCCATCCAATCATCAAGATTTTTTTTGAAGAGTGCTAATGAGGAGCTCTGTTTGACATAGGTAGTCTGTCCAGAGTATGGGAAGTCTCTGGGACAGGAATCTATCCCTCCAGCATGTTCTGTTTATTGTGGTGACATGGTTTAGGTCCCTAGAGCGTGTAGCTCGGAGAGATTGGGATTTCTTTAAGTGGAGCATGTCCAACAGCTCTGGGTTTGACATAGCTTTGTATGTTAGGCAGAGATCGCCCTTGATATGCGATGGAGTAAAGCTGTAGTTTTTTGAGATGGTCTGCATAGGGCATCTGTTTGAGACCAGTAATCCTCTCTGTGAAGTGTTTCTGAGTTGTTGTAGATGTCTTGTGAAGTACATATCAAAAGGGGCGTTGTACTCTATAATGGGTCTAATGAGTGATGAGTAGAGGGGAACAATGACCTCTTTTTTTTCTGGATGAGAATCCTTTTGTGATGAGATGAGCCACATAGAAGGATTTTCTGACCACTGCATCTGCTTTTTCTGCCAGAACTTCTGTTGATGAAATATGTGCTGCAGCAACTTGGTCCAGAAATCATACCCTTGGGTCTCACTATAACCAAATCATACCTTTGTGTCTCACTATAAGTTAAGCATTGTTTCCAGAAACAGAGCATCCTTTGGCTCCACGGTGCTCCGTCATATCCCTCCATAATGGCTGCCCTGGACAAACATCAGATTTAAGAAGTTGTATACTTGCCATAACTTGGCATCTGTGTTGTCCAGTTTCATTCTTTCTCACATTCCTCACATCTGTCCTCCAGTCTAATTATTTAGAGACATCTAGAGGAACTCTGGAACCCATAGGTTCCTAGTCTGAGCTCTAGAGCATGGCTAGTTTTTCTACTATATTACCTTTGAGGATAGGTATATATTACTCTGTAAACTGTTCATAAAGCAGCAAACTCGATCTGAGGGTTAGAGCAGGCATGAGGCATTATGGGAGAGGGAGGAGCTCTTGGCTTGGATCATAGTCTTGTAAAAGCAGCCAAATCGAATTCTATGTCTGATCCTAGACCCAGAAGTTGGGATGAATTAAACTGGACAGTACATATGCCAAGTTATGGTACATATATAACTTCTAATTTTATGAAGCAGAATATCGAGGATGGCTGTATATGTGGACATAAGTAATATAATGTTGTGATACTGGTGTAGTTTGATAGGACATTCGTATTTCATTTAGTCGATTATGTATTCACATTAACTTCCATTCTTTACATCCTTATCTACTTGCTGTGTGCCATTCCAAGTTGTACTTAGTTCTGATTCACTTGTAGATCTGGTACTTAACCACCTTAAGTGTATTGGGAAAGGGGGACCAGAATAAGCAGGAGATTTGGCTTCCATTTGATGTATTGCTGTAATCATTAAGACAAAAAAGCTTCAGAGCAGAATTTTCAGTTATAAAAAGAACAGATCTGACACGTTCTCGTTTATCCTCTTCAAAATGTTATGCCTTAAACAGGAGATCTTTGTTGGTCTGACAAAGAAGAATCCCCCAGCCTTCCCCTTTATTAGTGTTTTCTTGTGATCCTCACCATTCTCCATGTCTTTCTACTTGTCTAGTTTGCAAGGCAATGAATGGCCCCGGGCAGTTTTGCATTGTGTACTTATTTATATGTTTGTTTAAAAATATTGTAGGTTTCTTTTTATTTTACTAAAGACCATCATCATTCACCACGCATCTGTTGGTCATCTTTCAGATCAAATAAGTATTAATTTTTATTTTTTCATTTTTAGTGGTTTCTCACCCTAACACCCAGTCGTTGTCCTATGTTCATGTGCTGTGCGAGTTGTTACTGAGCTTTCTACTTCAACTTCAATTGTGTCTTGTGTGGGGGGGGTGAAAAAGCTAAATGTCCTGAGATTTTAGGACAAAAAAAAATATATATATATATATATATATAAGTTTTTATTAATAGTTGCATAAAACAGTTATGTTGAATCTGAAACACTTAATATTCTATGAAATAACATAAGCAACCAAAATGCTATAAGAATGTTTTTATTTCTGGCAAAAAGTTAAAGTTCTGTCCTTTGCACTGTGGGTATGTTTTGTCCTGCAAAATCTCATGTTTCTACAAAAAATATCCCACTTTGGGCATTTGAAAAGGTGTTTGTCTTGTTTCTGTTAGGAAGACTAGATGGGATCCTTAGTTTTTCTAAGAATTAGCAGCCTTCAGAAAGGAGCCTAATGGTCCATACCCAGAGAGAGAATTAACGTGGAGCATTGTACTGGTATGGGAAGTGTGAGTATATCTCCCCAACCTTTTTTCTTATTGCACTAATTTTTTGCTAAGATTCTAGTGAAATATTTAGGATGAGATCATAGAAAGTGCAATGGAACTGAGTCTTGTGACCATTTGCACCTTGCCAGTACCCACTCTTAGACCATGCCTCCATTTTCAAATAGGGTTAGCCTAATCAAGCCAAAGATATATATCTGTGACTCCCATTTAATGTGCAATCACTGTCCAAAAAATGGAGAAACTGTATGTTGAAAGGCTCCAATCTAATCATTTGACTCCCACAGTAACTAAGCTGTAGCCTGCCTGACTGTACACTTTGCACACAATGCTGAGGATGATGCAGTGAGAATTACAGGCACCAGAGGTATTGGGTATTATTGCGTCTGGTTGCCGTTCATTACTTTGGCCCAGACTTTCAAGGTTTCCTTCTGTGTAGTACCCCATTCAGTGGAACTAACCTGTTTGATTCCCAAGTGAAAGGATTACCTGGCAGCTGGTGAAGAGTGTGCAGAAGTAAAGACTGTCTCAATTGTTGGCATCAAATTCAAGATTCCCTAATTCTTCTTTTGATGCTGCAAGAAGAGTCCACATCAGTCATGCTACAGACATGGACAACAGTAGCAGCAAAGATTTCAGCAGTGTGGGAAGAGCCAATGTGAATGTGGTGATAATGTGCAATATGAACACCTACCCTTGTATAGGAATTCTCAACCTATCCATTGTGTAGTGGTCACTAGTTTTGGGAGGTCAGTAGCAGAATCCCTGAGACCTTGCCTGACCGTCACACTGTGAAGACAGTTGGGGGTCATCCATCCGTTGGTGTGGATAGCCATCACATGGGACACATGAATTTGCACTGTAATAATATCCAGGGGCCTCAAAGTCCCATTTTATAACTTTCTCTCTGCAGTTCCTTCCCATTCTTAATGTTACTCCCCGTTAGAAGAGGGTGACAAGGTCAGAGGTCTTAAGCCTTCAGAGAAAAAGTCCCATCCAGACTTACAAGCAGAGCAGGTCCGGTTCCCTCCCAGAATTATTTTTAACTGCCAAAACAGCCAAGGATCTCATGCCAAAATAACAATTTTCAGATTGTCAGAGTGTGATGAGTTGTTTTATTGTCAAGTGGATACTGGATGTGATGTGTGGACCTCCTAGACACTTAACTGTACATACAAATCACCAAGGAATAAAGTTCCTTTGCTTTCAGGTTGGAACAAGACACTCTCAGCTATGGGCCCTTTCATTTAGACTCACTTTAGCCCCCAGGGCATTTGAAATGCAAGGATGTGGCTTCAGTGAAGCAAAGGCTGCAAGGTGTTTCCTTGCCTGGATGACTGGCCATTTGCTGCACGGACATTACTTTGGTGTCCCCATGGGCTTCGCTTATGTGAGTCTTCCAGTTTTTAGGAAGTACATTGAACACTGCAGAGTCTGTGGTGTGCCCATTAACAATCCCCTGTTTTTTGTGGTTGATCACTAGACACTACTTTCAAGGCTAAACTCCCCTAGATTTGATTGTGTCTGTTCAATGCATGATAGCTTTAGCTCTTCCTATACAGCCCAATACTGGCAGCATGCATCTCAATTATACCTGATTTTGCCTCACATTTGTGTTCTGTCCCTTGTAAAAAATTTCTGACACTTGGCCAGTCACTGAGGATTGTAGTCCTTATGTAATGCCAGCTGTTAGTTTTCTATTTTTTTTTTCTTCAGAAAGTGTATGTTGATAGGAAAACATGTTAATATTAACTTTTTATAAACTTAGGGTAGCATTTACAGATCATCCCTTATATTGGGGGTTTGTCCTCTCTCTGTTTTTGGCTTTGACCACAATTCTGGAGCAGTGAAGTTGAGAGCTATGATTGGGTAGCCATGTGTCTTAAGAGAGGATTTTAGTAACTACATTTTAACTTGTATTTGCCAGGTATCACTTCAGAGTTCTAAAATGACCCTTAAAATAACGTAATGTCAGTTCTTTTATTTTAATGTCTGACCAAATGTATATTGTCTTATCTAATGATTCGCTCCATGTTAAATCTCTGCAAATCTTCTTGCACTCTTTTAGACCCATATGCGCAAGTTCATCTGAGTTCAACAAACCAAAAGTCTATCTGTCCCCATTTTGTTACCTCCTCTTTGAAAAATCTTGTCTTTTTTTATTCTTCCATTGTTCACAACATTCTCTCTTGTGTCTTTCTTATTTGCTGTGTGTAGTATAACCTATTGGTGGCATATTCTGTTTTTCCAGAGAGAAGCTACCTTTAGCATGAAAACTTGCTTAATAGTGTGTATATAAATTTCTCTGCATTCATTTTCTAGATCATAAATGAGCATTTGTGTCGAACCTGTTTTTTTACCTCATTAGGGAATATGCCTATCGTGCGTTTTCATTTGGGTAAGTAGTCCATATCCCAAATCCAGTTGTTTTGGTCTTAAATTATGACTCCGAATTTGGATGCCCTGAACCACCTTGATCTCTTTTGTCAGTGTTGTTCTTTTTCCTTTGTTTTTCCCTAGTAAACTCCTTAATTTCCTTTTTCATATTCTTCCATATCCAGTCTCTTGATTACATACAAGTCTGACATGCATAAAAAACCAGAGGGATTAATTGTTTATAATTTATCACTGTCCAAAAGTTAGTGTTTCCATAGTCTTGTCTGCCTCATAATTTGTTGAGTGTTTTGTTTTTCCGCACATTTCCTTAGCTGCTTGCTTAGCATCCTACTTCAGCCAAATCTCCCAAGTATCTCATCATGTCATGACCCCGCACAAAGGGATGTTCTGTAACAAATCATGTGGGGGGGCATAGTTCTTTGTTTTTGTTTCATTTACTTTATACCTTAATGAACTATTGAAATGTTTGTTTTATCAAATATAATTTTTATATCATATTCTGGATTAGCAACATATTGTATTGCCCACAAAAAGTGCTAAAGTTGAATCGTCTATTTTTTGTTCCTGTTTCTCTATTCATATCCAGTTATGTTAGCTTGTCTTGTGTTCGTGAGTAATGATTCTAAATGTAAAGCACTGAGAAATATTGGAAGTGGATAATTCTGTTTAATTCCTGTTACAAGAACACTTTGGACAGCTGAGCTCCCCACTTCACCCTAGCTTGAGCTCCTCGTAGGTATTTAATATTTGTGTTGCCCATATTTGTGGAAACCCAAACGCCGCAAGAACTCTGTTCATAATTTCTCAAATAATTTTGTCAAATGCTTTTTCAGCTTCCATACCTATTAACATCAATACGTTGTTATTGTCAAGCGAACCCTTTTAAATCATAAAGGTTCTGATGATAATGCCAGAGATCTGAAGTCAGTCTGAACAAAATCCAAGGAATCCTGTGAAATCTCTTGAAAAATAAGAATTTTATAACCGTCTTTGCAGTTTTAAATTGCTTGCAACTGTTTTTATCACATTCTTTATATTATTTTTATTGTTTGTGACCATGTTTTTTGCACTGCCTATGTACAGTATTTGAACAATTTATAGTATAGGCTAGATTCAGACTTGCTGAATTTAGACTGTTTGGCATTTTCTGAGCACTAAAGCCAGCCATCTTACATTAAGAGGGCCCTCCTATGCCCTTGTGGCAGAAGAGTGTAGTCAAGACCCATCTGATTTGGGGATTGTTGGAACAAGACTCAGACCTGATCTTTCCTATTGGTTGGATTGTTTGAAAACTGTTTTACTTAGCTGATATTTAAACACAGTGTTTGCGCATAGTGGCACACCGTGCAGTGGGGGTTAGCACTGCCGTGTATAAACAAAAATGCTAAACAAGTTGAATTTTCAGTGGATAACTGCTAGGGAACCCTCCTAAGCTTTCCTGCTAATCAGCGCGCAATGCAGTTGGACAGTGCTGTCCAGAGAGCAACCCACCTGCTCTTTTTGAGGCACCAGCACAGGTCTCTACACCTAAACCTCCCATAGATTAGCTGATTTTACTAGTTGTACAACAGAACCTAGTCCATCTAGCTCTTCCTCTACCACTTATTACAGAGTACACCTGACATAATGGAAGGTCCATTTCCCAGTGTTTCTCTAGCCAGCCTGATTAACATGGGTATCCTGAGGCAATGTACAATTGCCTCATGTATACAGACAACCTGCTACTCCTAAAACATACAAACACAATATGTGAGAGATGTAGCTATACTGTGACTCTGGAATAAATGCTCTCTCTCTCTCTCGTAATAAACCAAATACCAGGCAGGTTGTCAGCACCCACAGTTTACCTCCCACACATACCAAAAATACAGCACACACCACATAAACCCATATATGTGAAGGGTACTCACTAGAAATATACCAGAAGAGCAAAGACCACCCAAACGCAAATCTTCTCCACATTGTACGGTCACAACATCACCTACTACACATAACACACATATTAGTGTCTCACCTAATAAGCGTCTAAGGCAATACCTGTCTAAACCAAATGTCTTGGTCATAGGCGACTCCATAGTGAGACACACAGATGTCCCCTCACTAGGCTGGACAAGGAGAAGGTCACAGTCAGCTGCCTGTCTGGTGCCGGGATCCACCAAATCACTCGTTCGCTCAGGTCTCTTGACAACAGGTACTGTTATGACTCTGTCATAGTCCATGTTGGAGTGAATGACTTGAAATGTATGGCACTGGATTATGAGAAGAGAGGCATGATGAAACTTTCAGATTGTCCTAGTCAGTTATGTCCCTAGCCCTAAGCAACATTCTTCCCTCACCCAGGATGATGCCACAATGCAAACAAAAAAAAGATCGATTTCAACAATTGGCTTAGCTTTTGGTGTCAGTCCAGAAGGATCCACTATCTGACAACCTGGGATGATGTGGTCAGCAGACAATGCTGCTTTGCCAGAAATGGTCTTCACCTGTCACCTATAGGCTTTAGGTTGCTGGCAAAGGTATTTGCCTTCCCCATAGTGCCTTTTTTAGGCAATGTCATAAGAACAAAATGCCCGACACAAAAATATTCTCTAGAAACAAACTGTTTAATGTCAGGAGTCTTAAACAGAAGCTGCACTCACTTGAAGCACTTCTCACCCTGGAAAATGCTGATGTCTGCGCAGTCATAGAAGCATGTTTCAAGGCCCCAGAGAGTATCACAGCCATGCAAAGCTACAATGCCTTCCACATGTTCAGACCACCCAACGAATGTGAAAAAAAAAAACAAGCAAGGAGTATCCATCTTTATTAAAGACAAATACACATCTAGACTGGTTAAATAGTACGACTCCATAGAGTTACTCTAAGTCCATCTTTACTATAGGAAACCCCCTCCCTCCAGGTCATTAGCTAGAGGTCCCCACCATGAACCAGAAAAAACACACAGCCTACCTGGACCTACATGATTCACTCTGAGTACAGCTAAATACATTGGTAATGGATGACTTTATCCTTCTGTTGATTGAGTAACATATATGAGCACAAATGTGCTCTCCCAAAGGTTCATGGACTTTCACACAAATGCTCTGGAACAGATAGAGCCCCTTGTGGAGGTGATGACTAACATCCTTGACATAGTGCTCACCAACATGGGGGAATCACTGCATCATCCCATGTGTGGGGCCTTCTCTGGTAAAGTCCGATCATAAATCAGTTTCATTCTTAGTAACAGTTGCACCCGCCCCACCCTCAAGAGCAAAAAGATTAAAAACATTTCTCCAAAGCAAACTTTAGCCTACTGAGCAGTGACTTCAGCAGTTTCAGACCCCCTGCCAACACTAACAGCAGTGACCTCCCCCCATACTGAGGTGTACACACATGTCCTGTATAAACACCTATATAAGTGTATAGACTTAGCTGTACCTGAATGGATCAAATCAAGATCCTCATGAAAAATAAGCCACCCTGGTGGACATCCAGCATAAATAGGTTATACAATAAGAGAAACAGACTGCTGTCAAATAACAAGAGGGGACAGTCCCGGCAAAGGAAAACTCCCTCCAAAGCACAAGTTAAACAGATTGCACATTTTGTAAAGTCCTGTAAAGCTAATTATGAAACTAAATTAGCATCAAAAGCTAAGGAAGATTGCAAAGCATTCTTTAGCTGCGTCCAGAATCTGAAAGGGAAGGCCCAGATTTGTGCCAAACTAGTTGTGGGTGGTACAACGTATACTGAACCTGAGGATATTGCCAACCTGCTAGCAGACAGTTTGGCAAAAACTTCACTCCCTCTGTCCCCATCAATTCTACCCCATAACATACCTGTTACCAGTCCTCTGTCTAGTATCTCCAGAGAGCAGGTCATAGTCACCTTAGCCTCTAAGGGACTAGACAACATCCCAGGCTGCTTATTAAATGGTCTAAAAGAGGAGTTAGCAGAACCGCTGAGCATGCTCTTCAGTGTCAGTTACAGAACCATAAGCCTAACCAGCGTTATCTGCAAAGCCACGGAGAAAATCATCACAGACCTTATCAACAAGGATGTAGGTGATCTTCAAACTCTTGACATGACCCAGTTTGTCTTCATTAAGTGCAGATCTTGCCTGCTAAACCTGGTTGGCTTCTTCAAAAATGTTATCAAGGCCCTGGATGAAGGCAAAACAGGTCACACTGCCTGTCTCAACCTAGCCAAGGCCTTTGACACAATCCCTCACTCAGACATCATTGAGAAACTCACCCAGCTGGGGACTAGCCCTTACGTCACTAGATGGGTTGCCAACTGGCTCACAAACTGAACACACACAGTCAAAATTGGGGATGCCACCTTTACTAGTAGACCTGTTATAATGGTGTTCCACAAGGATCTGCTCTAGGCCTCCTACTGTTTGGTATCTATTTTTCAGAAGTCCAGGCAAAAAATAGATGGCCTATGGCTTACCAAGTTTGCTGATGACTGCAATCATTGAATCCCTCAAAGATGTCAACATACTAGAAAATGGACTTACACTGACAAATGATTGGTGTCACAGCCACGGACTTAAACTAAATGCAAAAAATGCATTATCATCCGCTTTGGCAAAGGAGAAAGCCATGCTAGTTACAACATTAATAATCACCCCTAAGTTCAAACCCAGTGATGAGGGATTTAGGAATGCAAGTTGATAGCGACTTCAATTTTGATCACCAGTTGTCCACAGTAGTAAGGAAGACCTTCTGCATGCACACCTCATAAGCAAGAGTGTAGCATCCAAAGCTAAGGCGGTTGTAACTCCCCTGTACTCTGCTCTTATTAGACCAATAATAGAGTGCAATGCTTCTTTCTGTATGTGCCTCACCAGACATCTACAGCATCTGAAGAGACCTCAGAAGTTTCTCACTAAGAAATTTCAGGGCATACAATGTATGACCTACACGGACAGACTGAAGGCTCTATCACTTTACTCAATGTCGCATAGACTGCTTAAAGGAGACTCGTGCCTGGCCTACAGAGGAGGTCAGACCATGCCTTGATGAAGCTGCTGCAAATCCACTGGGACAAGATTCACTCGCTCTAAGAATCTTAACTTAGCCTGCAATATTAGCAGGGCATATTGGAGAGACAGATATTGCCACTCCTCTGGAACTAATTCTCAGTTCATGTAAAACAGAGCTCCTCAATTACCCTATTTAAGTGTAACCTAGATATTTTGATAGGAAATCATACATTTTCACTGCAGGTTTCATCTGTGTCCCTCTGAGATGGATAGCTGGTGCTGAGCTTAGATTCATACTTAAACATAGACTTATATATCTTGATCCATAAGGGGAAGGGTATAACATGAGTAGGCTTGTAGAGGCCTTAGGGCCAATAGCCAAGTAACCCCCTGTGATACTATAATAATAGGATAACATGATGCCTATATCCCACCTGAAAACTGCCTCATACTTAACATCCTCACACACTATTGCTGCTAAAAATAAGCATTTCAAAAGCACAGTTCTCCATAGAGAACTATGCTTATGGCATTTTCTGTTTGCTAGCTTATTGTCACTACCTGTTTCAAGATAAATGTCTTATACGAAATGTATTTCTTACTGATTTTTAAACTTGTACCTAAAAGAACAGCTTTTTTTGGCCTCCACTACAATTCTTTAATTTTTATTGTATTGTTAATAGTACATTAAGTCAATTTCTGTAACCTTTGCATAATTGTACTGTGGAACTTTTCTCCCCGGGCATCTGCTGAAAAGGGGCACTAGCCCAGTTGGACTGTCCTGATCAACAAATGACAAATAAATATATAAATAAAATGTCAGATGTTTGCCTACCTTCTGTAAACCTACACTGATCCAGTTCTGTTATTCTCAGCAATGTCTTTGCCATTACTTTTGCCTTAATTTCCTGTACACGTCACCGTCATGATTCGGAATTGAAATAGATCTGAATGACCCTAGACAATAGGGCATCTTTCCCCTCCTTTGGTATAACTACCACTACTGCTCTTTCCCAAGTCAAAGGCACATCCCCACCCAAAAAATATATATATTTACTTTTAAACGAAGGTTGTGCATCAGGGCTGGTAACTCGGCACGTAAAAATCCACTACCAAACATTAGCAGACCGGAGTTCCGCTGTGGCGACCCCTAACTGGGATAAGCCGAAAGACACAACAACAACTTTTAAAGCATCTTTATTTAGCATGTCAATTTTTAAAATTGGCATATGTACTTGTACAGTATTTCAAAAGGAATCAAACTATATACTAACCTTTTATTTTCATACAATATACATGAACAATTCTCATTCACTCAGGTGTTGCATAACTCGCTCATTTCCTGCCCTCTATTAAATTTCATTTCCCTCCCCCTTCTGAACATTGTTCTGTATGTATTGTTCCCGCATATTCCATTTATTTCTGTGTAATTTGCTCTTTTCCCTTACCATACTTCTCAGCTGTACAGGTTTGAGTAGAACGTCCAGATTTCTGCCTCGTATTTTTGGTGTGTTCCTCCTAAAATCTGTCCTAACAAATAGCTGAAGATTGAAGTCATTAAATAATGACAAACATTTGAGTTTAAGACCCCACATCCTTCGGAAAATTCATGCTAATGCAAAACCTATCATTCTATCAACTTTCTAAGTTTGTAAGGGCAGTATTTAAAATCTGTCCCTATTTGTCTCCCCCATCATTTTAGGCTTTGTCCAGTTTTTTTGCTCTAAGAGGTTGAGAGGTATGTCCCTTACTAAAGTTCTCATCTCCAGTTCTTTTATCCGATTTACAATATTCAGTACTTCAGTTACATTTAGTTTAGATTTTTATTTCAGTTTTCTAGTAATTGCTTTTTTTGCAGCCAGTAACATTAAACTTAGTAAGGCCTTTCTGTGTCTAGGCATTTAAGATCCTTTATTACTAACTCAAAATTATCATTTACTTAGTCATTTGTTCAACCAGTATTTCTGACAATTTTCTCTGAGGGTGTTTTTTTTATTTTTAAATCTGTCAACCAGCTAGAGTCCCAAAAAAACTTGATCCTATTTACCTCTCTCCCTCACAACTCCAACATTTGCCATCTGCTTGTGAAAAAAAAAAAAATCTCTGAATTTTGCTTGTGATATAAATATACTTAGAGAAGTCCAGTCCTTCTGGACTTTGTTACTTAATTAGGTACCTTAAAAATTTCTTCCCATTGTTCATTTGTAAATTACATTTTTATTTTCTCTTCCCAGTATTCTAACCTCCTTTGTTTGATTCATACAGTTCCATTCAGTATTTTATATACATTAATAATTCGTTTTTATCATCGCCTTCTGTTCTGTACTCACTTTACCAGAGCTGGTCTTTCACATAGCACACCCTTATCCCTTTCTCTTTGCTTATGCCTTTATTAAGCCATGGTAGGGAAGGCAGTCTCTAGCCTGTGGCCCAAACTTCCACTTGCCACATTTCAGTCTATAACCTTTCCCTCCAGAGTTATTTGCTCCCAATACTTTGGTTTCTTTACTAATTTCTTCCAGTAAGTCCAAGGCCTCTTTTGCCTGTTTTCTATATCCCTACTTGCAGTCATCCCTATTCACAAAATGTCCTTAATCCATTCCTGTGTTGACTTAGTTCTTAAAGTACTTCACGAATATAATGTTCTGTATGGTTATTCATTTCTTTAAGGGCTTTCGTCTAAAATCATCTTTCTTTGTCTCTTGACTCCATCCCATATTTATCACATCAGTCGTCGGCTACCACTTAGAGCCCCCCCCCATTCTGAAAATAAAGGCACACTTGTCATTTTGTGACATACAAAAAGTGTTGTAGTAATTGTTTTTTTTGGCAGCCAATAACATTAAACGTAAGATGTTCATAGTGTTACACTGCTGCAGTCATTACACTTGGGTTATCCTGCTGTCAGGCAGTCCCGCAGTCGGCCAGAGTTCCAAAGTCTTGGTCCGGCGTCGGTTGCTGTCGCTTCTTCCCTGACGTCAGTGCACCAGGGGTATATAAGATGCATCTGACACCATTTTCTTCAGTCTTTCTTGCCGTGCGGTGCCCGAAGCAAAAGCAGTTCGCAAGTGCTGGTTGGCCGACTCCTGAGATTTTCAAAGTCGAATTTCAGATCCGAAGTCTTCAATAAAGCTAAGTACCCCATTGGGGAAACTTTTTTTTTGCCTCAGACCAATGTCAGAAAAAGTTAATAATTGTATTTCTTGTGGGAAGCAAATACCTCATAAGGACTTCCACTCTTACTGTATTCCATGCCTAGGCCCATGACGTCACTAGTCAGTTTTGTGCTAGATTTAACAAACGCTCTATAAAACGACGTTTTGATTTTGCTTTGCACTACTTTGGCTGAAGGTTCAACTATACAATGCCGTCGGAACAACCGACTACCGCAATTCTTAAAAAACGCAAAGACAAGGATAAAGACAGGCATCTGAGGTCCAAAACCGACAACGAAGCCTCTTCTAGGCCAGTCGCCGGTTCTCAGTGAGGCGCTTTTGCAGTCCCTGACACCCGCTACCTTAGAGCCACAGGCTCCCTCCGACTCCCACGTGGAGACAACTAGGCCTCTTGAAACTCAAGGTATTGGGCCTACGGAAACTAATCCCTCAGATGGGTCTGGAGCCGCTGAGCAGGCATCAGCTTCTGAGGGTGTTTTCAGACCTTCACAACTTACCATTAAAGCAACAGCCAAGACAAAAACACCATTAAAACAAAGAAGCAAGTACAGCATTCTCCTGGACAGTCCTCCATGCCTAAGAAACAGATGCTCAAAATGGCCGAAGACCTCATTACTCTAATCAGGGGTTCCCATCCCCCTCTTGAGAAAAGGCCTAGGCAGGATGCCGACTATGATTTCTCTGCTCAGGTTTCCATTTCCTCTGATTCCTCTTCAGACCAGGGATACACTCTACCCCCCTATGAGGACTCTGAAGCTGAAGAATCTATCCCTTCAGCCTCTCCTCCTGAGGATTACTCTTTTGGGGAAACTTTACATACCATAAGGGAGCATTTCCATTGGGAAAGTCAGGAAAATTCAAAATCCAAGAAAAGGCTCAGTGACTTCCTTTTATTGCCTCAGCACAGGCCCCTGGCTATTCCGCCTGTGTTAGATATTGTAGATGATGTGTTCTCTGAATCCAGCTTATCTCCTGATTCTTTGCCCCCTGCACCAGCCAAGCCAGATAGGTATTATAGAGTCCCTGACTCTCAAGTTTCTTTATACTAACCCTTCTGCTGACCCAGAAACCATTTCCCAGGGTCCCAAAGGGGTTAAGACTTCCACTGCAGAGAATCCAGTCCCCTCTGACAGAGATTCTAGAGCATTGGTTAGATGGGGGAAGAAAGTTTACACTTCTGCAACTTTAGCAGTAAGGGCTTTAAATTGCCAGTTTCACATGCTTAAGTACCAACAATATTTAATGGCTCAGTTAAAACAGAAAATGCTTGCAAGCTCAGAAGCTCCTGACTATAAAGAAATGCAGGATTTATTGCATGCAGTTGAACAGGTGGGAAAACATACTCTGCAATGTGGTTTTGATTCTTTAGAGGCCTCTTGTAGAGCCGCAGTTACAAGTTCTGTGATTCAAAGACATGCTTGGTTAAAAGAACAAAGTTTACCTGATTATGTTAAGGCAAAATTATTGGATGCTCCGTTACAGCATGATACCTTGTTTGGTGTTAAGGAAGAAGAGGTGTTAAAGAAAATGTAGGGTAAAGCTAAATCTATGCAGTCAAAGATTTCTTACAGGTACAGCCACCTCGATTTAGCAGAAATTGGCCTACAAAGAATTGGTCCTTTCCAGTGTCAGACAGGCCACAGAGAGGCAGATGCAGGCGCCCAAGAAGCAGATCTCAATCCCAAGGCTCTTACAGACAACGACAGTGGAGTACCTCAACTCCAAAAGGAGCTGAGGACAAGTCTCAACCTTACAGGAAACAGTCCCAATGACTTCCCCCTTCGTATGCTAAGCACTTCCCTTTTGGCAGCCCCCTTAGGGGGAAAACTAGCACTTTTTTCTCAAAATTGGAAAACAATCACCCAAGACAAATGGGTTCTGAATATTGTGTCTCAAGGTTACAGGTTCCACTTTCACACTTTACCAAGGCTAAAAGGAATGCCAAACCTGCCACAAAATCAATGGGCAGAGGCTCAAAAAGAAAGTTCAGCCGTCATGGACATGAGAGCTATTCAAAAAGTACCACAGCAGGAACAAGGACAAGGATTTTACTCAAGACTCTTCCTGGTCCCCAGAAAGGACCTGGAGACCCATATTGGACCTTTCAACTCTAAATACGTATTTGGATGTTTCGAAATTCAAAATGTTGACACTACAGAAGCTTCTTCCCATGCTGGGCAAGAAGGCTTGGCTTGTTACTTTAGACCTCAGAGAGGCATACCTGCATGCCCCTATCAGACAAGATTGCAGAAGATACCTCAGAGTCCATGCTGGTACAATGCACTACCAATTCTCTGCACTGCCCTTTGGCTTATCTACTGCACCCAGGGTCTTTACAAAGTGCCTGGCACCAGTAATTGCATTTTGCAAACAAAAAGGAAGTCAAATATATCCATACCTGGATGACTGCCTCATTCAAGCAGGGAGAAAGAACATTCTTCTAAAGCGTCTGGCGTTTGTAAAAAGGTTGCTAATTTCTCTAGGGTACACAGTAAATGAAAAGAAGTCAAAACTAGTCCCCTCGCAACAGAAAATATTCCTGGGTGCCAGCTTAAATACAACAGCCCAGACGGCTTATCTCACGCCAGACAAAAAAGGACAACTGACTCAATATTTTCAATTACTGGCAAAAAAATCTCATCTCCCTGCAAGAAAAATTCTGCAGGCCCTGGGATTCATGGCATCCTGCATACTACTAGTTCCATATGCCAGACTGCATATGAGGAAATTACAGTGGTACCTAAAAAGTGTTTGGACTCAACACTCTCACAGTTTGGAAGCAGTAATACCAATAATTCCCTGCCTACAACTGGAGTTTCGATGGTGGGCACAGGTATGTCAACTCAACAAGGGTCAGCCTTTCACTCTACCCACAGCCAGGCAGACTCTAACAACAGATGATTCGGATTACACCTGGGGAGCACACATGGCAGGAAAATGTATTCAGGGCAAGTGGACCACAGACCAAATGCATCTTCACATCAATCAAAAAGAGATTTTGGCTGTTCAAAATGTCCTAACAACTTTCAAGGACCTTCTGCATCCAGGACAATTATTATTAAAGACAGACAACACCACAGTAATGTGGTACATAAACAAGCAAGGGGGCACTCATTCTTATCCCCTATGCAGGCAAGCCATGACCTTGTGGAACACAGCTCTAACTTATCAAGTTCATCTGCAAGCACAATTCCTGCCAGGAAAGAAAAATACTCTGGCAGACGATCTAAGCAGAAATATCATGGACCCTCACAAATGGAAATTGAATCCACAAATCTTCATCATGGTAACGCAAAAAATGGGGATGCCCAGAAATAGATCTTTTTGCCTCCCCACTGAATTGCCAACTACAAAAATTCTGCACAAGGACTTACACACAAGCATGGAAAGTGGATGCTCTTTCGTTCAGCTGGAAAAGCCTAAAAGTTTATGCCTTCCCACCACTGCCTCTCCTTTCAAAGGTACTCCTAAAAGCCAGACAAGAAAAACCACAGATGATCCTGATTGCTCCAGACTGGCCACGCCAGCACTGGTACCCAATCTTAAAGAACTTAGCTCAAGGCCCACCATGGATTTTGCTTCAAATTTCACACCTTCTGACTCAACACAACAATCCGATCCTGCACGGTCAGCGCAAAACCCTAAACCTGGCTGCATGACAGATTCATTAGTCAACCAGGCAACACCTCTCTCTAAAGCTGTTATGGATGTCATCTTGGAGGCCAGGAGGCCTAGCACCAGTTAATCTTACTTAGAAAAATGGAAGAGATTCTGTGCCTGGAACCAGGCTCAAAGCCTTGACCCTGTTGTCCCAAACATTCCTCAGATTTTACAATACTTAACTGAGATGCTGGACAGAGGCCTATCCTTTTCATCAATTAAGATCCATGCCTCTGCCATTTCAGCACATTACAACACGGATCCTACTTTATTCTCTCATCCCTTGCTAAAGCAGTACCTCAGAGGGGCTAAAAACATAAGACTGCCCCGGAGAGCACCAACACCAACTTGGGACCTCAATTTTGTTTTGGAAAAACTGACCTTGCCACCTTTTGAGCCAGCCAATCTAAAATTTTTATCATGGAAAACAGCTCTGCTCCTGGCAGTAACTTCAGCACGAAGAGTCTCAGAGCTACAGGCATTAATGGCAGTGGAACCTTTTATAATCTTTCATCAGGACAGGGTTTCTTTAAGGACAAACCCTACCTTTATGCCAAAGGTGGTATCTAGTGTGGCTCTTAACCAAACCATCCATTTTCCAACTTTTTATCCAAACCCCCAGAATAAAGGGGAGAAACGTCTGCACTCTTTGGACATACACAGGCAGCTACACTTCTACTTGGGCAAAACAAAAGCTTTCAGGAAAACTGAGCAACTGTTTGTAGCATATGCTGCAGAATCACAGGGCAAGGCTATCTCAAAACAGACTATTTCCAAAAGGATAGGACACTGTATTCGTTATTGCTATACACACAGCATGGAAAATCAGTCCCTAATAACATTAGGCCACATTCTACCAGAGCAACAGCCACTTCGACAGCCCTTCTCAGAGGAGTACCAACCAAGGAAATTTTGGAGGCTGCAACTTGGAGTTCAGTGCACGCCTTTACCAAGCATTACCACTTGCCTCTTTACTCTAAATCCAGAGCAGGATTTGCCACTGCAGTTCTGCACGGCCTCATAGCCAATCCTAACTCTTTATAGACCAGCCACTCAACCTTAGCTTTGGGATTCTAAACTGCAGCAGTGTAACATGATGAACATAGTACGGTTTTGTACCTACCATAAATGTAGATGTTCGAGTGTTCATACTGCTGCAGTCCAGGTTACCCTCCCCCCATCCCCCCTGTCCTAGCTGGACTTATCTATACCTTTCTATCCTATACAACCTTTGTGGTGTATTTGCTTGTAACTGAAGGTATTGTTTTTATTTTTTATACATGTTTTATTAGCAATATGTATTGCCTACCTACTTGGGGGCACCTGACATCTGGGGCAAGAACAACTGAAGAAAATGGTGTCGGATGCATCTTATATACCCATGGCACACTGACGTCAGGGAAGAAGCGACAGCAACTGACGCCGGACCAAGACTTTGGAACTCTGGCCGACTGCGGGACCGCCTGACGGCAGGATAACCCAAATGTAATGACTGCAGCAGTGTGAACACTCGAACATCTACATTTATGGTAGGTACAAAACTGTACTGTCTTACTACGTCTAGGCAATTCAAATGATCTGTTACACTTACATATTGAAGTAAGTGCAGATAAGTGTGCAGAACTTAAGGATTCACTTTTACAGTGTTTCAGCAAGAAGTCAGCTTGTTATTTTTTTTTCTGTTTGCATGCATGCTTATATAGAAATTAAGAAAACTAAAAACCACTGTTAAAATATAGACCAAAACCAGAAATTTAGAAAGGAGCTCTCTGACAGTCTCTTCACACTGCTATTTAATTGTCGCTTAGAATGTTTTTGACACGTATTACTGTTAAAATGTAGTTACTGGTGACATAAATTGGAAATGTCTTCTCTCTATTTTTCTGTTGTAGACAGAAGGGCGTGCTACAGATGTGTACCTCTCAAGCTCTTTGTACAAGAAATCTGGACAAAGCTTAAAATGATATAGAGACAAGGGCCCAAAAATAGGAGCAGATTTTAAATATTGCTCTTATAAATTTAGGAAGTAGCTAGAACAACAGGATTTGTTAGCATGCGTGTTCTGGAGGATATGATGTCTGAAGCTCAAATGTATAGCACAATTTAGTGACTTCATTCCTCAGTGATTTACCAGAAAAAAAGAGAAGTTATTTGAGGAACGGACCAAAAATATGAGGCAAAAATCTTGGCATTTGAGGGATGTGTGTACAGATGAATTGCTCTCTCCCGCATGATTCTTGGCAGCTTTCACTCTAATGATATGCGGTGGCAGAATCTTGTATCATTTGTATTCAAAAGTGACTCTTAATGGAATGTCCCTGCAACTTTATATTTATTTAAAAATCTGGCAAATATCTTAATGCATAACTTTATTTTTGGCCTGTCAGTTGCAATATTTTTGATTTCCTACTAAATCACTGAAAATTAAACGCCCTCAATACTACCAGTCATTAAAGTTTCAAACTTATTGCTCAGAAAATGCATTGTGTGGTATTAACTTAAGTGAATTGGAATAATAATTAAAAATTGTTCCTGATTCCTGATTGTGTTCCTCTGCGCCCCCCCCCCCCCCAAATAATTTTTGGCTTTGTCCTGAAGCTTAAGCTGTGCTTTGATTGTGGTGCTATTTTTTAAATACTTTTGAAGGTTTTATCAGTGAAAATAAGGTGTGGGGGGGGGGGGGGGGGTACACACAAAAGTAGCAGTAACAGATTTAGGACAGACATAAACATAAGGAAAGGGTAGATCTATAGGGAAAAAAGCTATTGAACAGAATTCCATCTTTTGTTGGTGATATGAAGTGTTCAGCAAAGAGAAATATCAGAATTGTAAGAAGAACCTCAGGTTCAGACATCCTTTGCTTCATTAGAAGCTTCGATATAGACATTCATTTAGTCACACAGCTTAACACCATGAAGCTTCCAGACTGAGAAAATATATCTTCCTTCACTTAAGTAAACCACTTTTTTTAATGTTGGAGTTCAGGTAATGGAAATGAATTGGGCAATGCTCGAAATCCACAGACATCTTGTACAGCTGTTTCTCTTTTTTGTCAAGTCTAAAAAGAAAGAAAGAGATGAAAAGAAGCAGTCAAATCAGTTTCTTTTAACAACCAGTAACATTTTATTCTGTGTGTCTGCAGGGTTCCCCTGTGGTTCAGTGATATGAGGGGTATTCTTAGAAGCTACAGCTGGACTGTGTACCATTCTTTGTACCTTCTTTAGGATGCCAGCCTCTGTATCAAGCAAAGCAGTTGCTGTGGGAATTGACAGTTTAAAAAGAGCTAGTACGTTTTTTTTTCCCCCTAGTTATCTCTGGAGCATCTGTAATAGTTATTTTGGTCCCTAACTCATCAGCTTTATAAAGTTTGTTCTTTTTCCAAGAAAATGTCTTATTTCAGCAGAGGAGCCATTAAAGACTGTAAGTTCCCCATGTGCACCTTGCTTTCTCCTGATCGTTTTCTTAGTGATTGAACTTTTCTTTTGAAACCCTGTAACCGAGGAGTGCAGCATTAAAATCCTGCTGGGTTCTTTCATAGATTTACATCAAACCTCTTCATGGCTTTCCAGTGCTCAGCAGTGATCCCTATTACTCTGCTTCAAATGCAGGTGTACTGTGAACAGTCAGCTGCCCCTGTCTTCTGGGTCTCTCTCTGTTTCACTTTAGTGTTATACTTCATGTTTCACCAAAGTCCCCAAGCAAAAGAAAATGCAGGCATTGCTCCCAGATGAAGTTTGCATAATGTTAACTGGCCTGTTCAAAGCTCGAGGATGGGGGAGGAGGGAGGCTTTCCCCTGTCTAGTGGCAGGGAGTCTTCAATATACATATGCTTGCCATATCTGTACGGAAGGTCACAGTTATGTGAAGAAAATTCTGTCTGTCAAACTGCACCTTTTATATGCAGAACACCATTAAAACTCCTATTTTCCAGACATCTTCACTTTGTCTCCATTTACTTCATTAGGGGTGCCTTTAATTGTGTGTTAATGTTTCCTTCCCAGGCCGTAGTCAGCCTTGTCCCTAATCAGATGCCCTTCCACCGTTATTCTGGTGTGCGGTTCTTCATTCCTGCAGACTTGTTAGGGTAAGTCTTCAATATATTCAGTATTTATGTTCATGTAAATTATAAGTAAATGTTTTCAGATCTGTTTTGTAAACTTTTATCTTTTTCAATAGGTTAGGAAAGTAAAACGCCTAGTCTGATTTTGAAGTTTATTCAAGTAACACAAAAAAAGGTGAACATTTCAGCATTGATTTCTCTGCTTCCCTTCCCTGTAAGCATGCGATTACAGCTTTTATGATTTCCTTTGAGGTACGTACCTCTAAGATAATGGAAGGTAATTCACATCCTTTATGTAATGCAATCATTCACCCATCACATTTATTGCTGAAAAACATTGAGCAGAAGTTAAATCAAAACATCACTTTTATGTTAAAACTTTTTGTGCATCTCTGCAAATGGCTTTTCTGTCACATGCATTTGAGACATCTTATTTCATTTCCCCTGCCTGAGACAAGTAGATAATAAGTTTGGTTTTAGGAAAATGCAAGCGCTATCCTTGCTTCTCTTGTTACAATAAATGTTTTTATCCTCACAACGATGTCTGAATAACTAGGGGATAATATCTACAGAGAGGCATTGATATTGACCTGTCATATCACATGTTGCTTAGCAAGTGGTAGAGAAATTGAATTTTCATTTTATCTGTTATCTCAAGCTACTTATTAAATCATGCTGTGGCTGAGAGATGGCGTGGGGTCAACAGGTTTGTCTCTTTTTTTTCCATTTATCCCTCTTGAATTAACCTTTGGAAATTGCAGCAATGCTTTCTTATTTGGTTCTGCAGCTGAGTTACATTTATTTCTATTCTTTGTTTTCCCCCACCAGCACTGTGAACAGCAGTAAATCCATTTCTTCAGCAAAATAAACTTTATATCACTATTTTGATACAGAAAGCTTCTTTTCTTTCATACTGTTAAAGTAATTGGTACCTCTTTTAACAGTTGTATTTGATTAGCTGTTTTCTAATTCAGGCAGATAATGAGTGGATCCATCTTTAATTATAAAGCTAGGTTTGTCTGGATAATTTTATAGCCTGTGCATTATAGGGTTCATGGGTAGGTACTAGGCTGTTGGCCCTAGGGCCTATATATGCCTAGCCAAAAAGGTACCCTGGCTTTCGTCACCCAAGAACATTATTTTCCTGTGCCCCTGTCAAGCAGAGCCACAGAAGTGATCCCTGCGGTGAATTTCCTATCTCCCTTCCAATCATCAAGATTTTTCTTGAAGAGTGCTAATGAGGAGCTTTGTTTGATATAGATAGGTAGTTTGTTCCAGAGTATGGGAAATCTCTGAGACAGGAATCTATCCCTCCAACATGTTCTGTTTATTCTGGTGGCAAGGTTTAGATCCCTAGAGCATGTAGCTCGGAGGGATTGGGAGTAAGTGGAACATGTCCAACAGCTCTGGGTTTCATAGCTTTGTATGTTAGGCAGAGATTGCCTCTGAGTAGGCGATATGCAATGGAGTAAAGCTGGAGTTTTTTGAGACCGTCTGCGTAGGGCATCTGTTTGAGGCCGGTAATCCTGTTTGTGAGGTATTTCTGTGGCCTTTCAAGTTGTTGTAGATGTCTTGTGAGGTACATACCAAAAGGGGAGTTGTACTCTGTAATGGGTCTAATATTGCAGTTTATGGCCCCAGACTAGGTTAAAAATCTATCTAAGAGCTTAGTGGTCAAGTTATCAGCTGTGCCTGTGTATACTTAGATGTGCCAAGTACCAGCTGCATAGGAGCTTGTACCCTTGCAGAATCAAATATTCTATCACTTTGAAACTTTCATTAGCTTGTGTGTAGCTTAGAATGACAAAGTTATGCAGGTGGAGGTGATGGGATTCCATCTTTGTCATATAGTTTCAGCTTATGCACATTTGATTTATATTTTGTGTGTACACACGTGCATGAAGCACCAGTCATTTTTAAGGCAGATGTACCTGCATGGGAGTTGTGAGCCCCTCCATAGTAACTGCTTGGGTGCACACTGCCACGAGAAGTACTGCAGGCATTACAAAAATGTTGCCAGAATTATCTTTGCAAGGATGGTGCAAGCCCCACTGCATTCCCAGATCTTATTATATTTATGAATACCAACTCTTGAGATTGCACTGTTCAGGACAAAAATGAAATCAAGATATGTAGCCTTTCTGTGGCACAGTTCAGTCGTGATAAGAAAATGAGGATGTAAGATCTTGCAGATGTAATATAAATATTTTTGGAATGGGATGCCCTATGTGATTGAGTGATGGAGGGTGTATATGCACCCGTGCATTTGTATAATATGGTAGTGTGTGCCCTGTGTGAGGGAGGGATAAAAGTATGTGCACCCATGCATGTGTGTAATATGGTAGTGGGTGCCTTGTGTGTGAGGGAGGGACGGGAGTATGCGCACCCATGCATGTGTGTAATATGGTAGTGGGTGCTCTCCTGTGTGAGGGAGGGGAAGGGAGTGTACGCACCCATGCATGTGTATAATATGGTAGCATGTGCCCTGTTTGACAGAGGGAGTATGTGCACCCATGCATGTGTAGAATGTGGTAGTGTGTGCCCTGTGTGAGGGAAGGAGTATGTGCCCCCATGCATGTGTAGAATGTGGTAGTGTGTGCCCTGTGTGAGGGAAGGAGTATGTGCCCCCATGCATGTGTAGAATGTGGTAGTGTGTGCCCTGTGTGAGGGAAGGAGTATGTGCTCCCATGCATGTGTGTAAATGGTAGTGTGTATGTGTGTATATAAAATATGCGAGCATGTGCGGGAGCGCACACACACGTGTGTCAGAGTTGCATATCCATGGTTGTGAGAAGTAAAAGTATGTCACACATGTGCTGTGTATGTATTTCTCTGTTGCTTCTCAGAGCACTATTAAGATTTTATTTCAAGTGTTAGCTTTGCATTACTGTTACCTGCTTTATGTAAGTATAAATCATGTTTTTGTGAATGATATGTTATTTGCTGTGGTTCTCAAGCCTGAACATGTTAGCAGTGGAGGTATTTATTGTTCTCTGTTGGGTTCAGTCCTGTGGCTTAAATTTTTCAGATTTTTTATTAACATCTATCTCACTCTCACACAAATGTATGGTTATTTACACAGAGGTGGCAATTTTTGCATAGCAACAGATTTTCTGCAGTATTATAGTAGACAGTGCAGTATTCTGGCAAGTGTTGTTCGGCGGTTCCCCAGTCATGGACTAAGTATTAAATTAAAAACAAATGTCAAAGCTGTGTTATTTGTGGCCATAAAAGTTATATTTGTCTTTTTATATTGTACCATTCTACATTGGGTGCCTCAACTAAATCTGTTGTAGTTTGAGCTCTTACATTTATTGAGTGTTTAAGGAAATTAGGAATGTTCTAGTCCCAGTGTCTGTTTAGTGATGATATAAAAAAGAACATGGATTAAAAACTCTCGGCTTGTTTTAATCATCTAGTGTTGCAGCCGAGGCCAGGACATTGGCAGGAGAAGAGGGTATGCTGTTGCTCTTTTTTTGAGTAAGCACATTTGGTTATCACAGCACACACCAGCAGAAAAAAGAAACCACAGTAATGTGCACAGAATGACTTCTGTAGGTTTACAGCTGTTGTGTACCCGAGCAGAGAGCACCACTACATATCTTTGATTTAAAGCAGAGCTGCGTCCATTTGTCCAAAGAGCACAACTACTGCTTTATACTTCAGTCTGTAAGCTAAGTTTTTACAGTGTTGATATTGTTTAGAAAATTAAATAAAAGGGGGAGAGGGCAGTAATGGTGCCCAATGTTGTTCTGCATCTCCATTTCTCATTAGAAAGCATTTAATTCATGAGCATCTGCAATCTTCGTTAGGAATTGTGGTTCACTGGGATCTTTCTGCACTAAACCAAAATCTTGCTTGATTAACCAAAATATACTGATGTGAGTTTTATTAATTAATTCACTTGCAATTCGTGCTGCTGTTAACGTATGTAGTAAATTAAGGTTGTCATTCTCTGTGTCTCTCTCTAATATGTCCACAGTTTTGTAGAACAGCTCTGAGTTTGTCCAATACTTTGCCCCGTCCTTTGTGAAATTGTTCATTTTCCAGTAAATCACAGAGGATTAAAGTCAGTCAGTAGTGCAAGTTATTACAATTCTGTTGTTCTTATTGTTCAGAAAATGCTTGATGATGTAAGCCACTGACCTGTTAAACTGCTTCCTGTTGTCAACATTATGGTCTTTTTTTCCTTTCATTTCCTTTTACCTACTGTGTGACTTTGAGCAAGTCAGTTAATTAAGCAGATTGTTGAAAAGGAACAGTTTGTCTAGTGGATTCTTATTCCAAAGATGTGCAGTAGGTGGACTGGCACGTGCGAGTGCATGTGTGTAGTACGCCAAAGCAACTGCTGCAGTACTAGCCACCTGGCGGTATCAACATCGGCACTAGATGATGGTTGTTGATGTGACACCCTGACCCCTTATTAAAAATGGGGGGAAAACAGTTATGGAAGGATTTAAAATTTGTCCTTTTTTAGCCTTTGCCCCTCTGTTATTCCTGGCTTTGTCCATAATTTTTTTAAACTCCTTTAATGAATTATCACTTGTGACATAGGCAAACTTAATATTTATATAAAAGTAATCAAACCATATTAACAAGTTCACATTCACAAACCTTATACAGCACATATATTGTTCTATATCATATGAATGAAACATTACATAATTTGTTCAGTGCCTGTCTTCTCTTAAACCACATTCCTCCTCCCAAACTTTTTCCTGCATGTATTGTTCACACCATTTCCATTATTTCTATGTAATTTAGTCCTACCCTTTTGTAAAGATCCCACGTTCTGTTCCTTTCTCTGTTACTTTTATTCACTACTTCAAGTAAAGTTGGTGTAGACTTTTATTTTCATTTTCTTGTAATTGGTTTTTGGCAGCCACCAAAGTTCATTTTATCAAGGCCATACAATCTCTAGGCAGTTCAGATTCTGTGTCCCAAAAACAGTTTCCTTAGTTACTCATTTGCTCACTCAGTATTCCTGACAGAGTGCTCTGTATAAAAATGATTTAAGTTTGCCAACTCATTACACTCTGACAACATATGCTCCCAGGTACCTGTTTCTTCTCCATTAGACCACCAACATTTGCTGTCTACCTGAGGAACAATTCTTTGGAGTTTGCTAGGGGTATAAAAGTATCTATGCAAACACTTCCAGGTAAAAATCCTAAATGTTCTAGATATTGTTGCATATTTGGGAGCTCTGCATATGTCCTCCCTTTGTTTCTTTGAATTGCTTACCTAATCTTTCTTGCCAGTCTTTTCTGACCTCCTCTGATTGATTCCTGTAGTTTTCATGCAGTATGTCATATGCTGTACTAGTTATCCCTATTTTAACAACAGCTTCTGTTCTAGATTCACTTGAAAACTCAGCCAGTGCAGATCTTTCATTTAGGATTCCCCTTTCCCTTTCTGTTAGTCTGTACTCTAATAATTCCTTATAGGGAAGGCAGTCTTTGTCCTGCAGTCTAGATGTCTTCTTGTCCTCTTCCCTTTCCCTATCTAATTATTTGTTCCCAATACCTTAGTTACTTTGCCAGCTTCTTAGAATAAATTCCAGCCCCCTCTTGTCTGTTCCTTGTACCCCGGATTGCAGTCATCTCTATCGGCAGAAACTCCTTTCTCCATTCCCGTGTTGGCTTAATTCTTAGTGTACTTTCTGCTACTTTATAATAAGCTGTGTGACGGTTACTGTCCTTCAGGATCTGCATCCAAAATTCCACTCCATTACCCCCCCTGCTTCATCATAGTCCCATTTCACTTCGAATTGCAGCTTTCTGTTTGTATTGTGAGCCTTAACTGTGCAGCTCTAAAGTATCTCATCAAATCAGGTAATCTTAAACCTCCTTGTTCTAATGTGAGGATCAACTTGTCCCACCTGACCCTTGGATTCTTTTCCTCGCTAAAATCCTTTAACTCTTCATTAATAATTACTGTCTACAACTTCTCTCTATGATAAAAATATGCCTGATCTGCATATAAAGCTAAAGCGACTAAAATTTTTTTACTTCTTTTATCTTGCTGTCCATGTCCATATGCAAGAGCTTTCCAGTTTTTCAGTTTTTGTATTATCTTTTAAGTGTCTTCCCACATATCCTTAGTTGCCATAACAGAATCCTTTTTTAATCCATACTACTAAATACTTCATTTTATCATGTCCACATAAATATGAATATTGCTGAAACAGTTCATACATGGATACATAGCTTACAACTATAGCCTTTGTTTTATCTTCATTAATTTTATGTCCTGAAAAAATACAGAACTGTCAGAAAGCTCCACAACACTGAGATGTACTTTTCTGGTTCCAACACATAAAAAATATCATCAGCTAATTGCAAATAAAGCCAACCTTTCTTTAACCCGTACCAATTATATCTTTGAATTTTAGAGTCCCTTATTTTCTTTGCCAATGGTTCTAAATGTAATAAAGATAAAAGGGAAAGAGGACACCCTTGTCTAGTTCCTCTGTTCAGGGAACCCTCTCACTTTTATTTTTGCCCTGATCCCCAATATATTCTTGTAATTAACCTTATTACTGTATCAGGAAATATAAATACTTCCATTGCCCTACTCTTAATATCCCAGCTTACTTTGTCAGATGCTTTCGGTGTGTCAAGACCCAGCAACAGCAGCAGTGTATTATCTTACATTGTGCTTCCCTCTGGATCATCATCATTCTATTAATGTTGTCAAATGTTTGCCTTCTCTCCAGAAAAAACACATTGATCTATATCAGTTTTGTCATCACCTTTACCATTCTTTTAGCCGTTATAGATACAAACACTTTATAATCATGGTTTACATTTGAAATGGACATATATTAAGCTGGATCTGATGGGTCTTTACCAAATTTTGGTATTACAGCCACCACTGCATTTTTTCTGGACATTGGTGTCTCCTCTCCTTTTAAAAT
The DNA here is from genome assembly GCF_019279795.1 of Protopterus annectens. Taxonomy (NCBI): domain Eukaryota; kingdom Metazoa; phylum Chordata; order Ceratodontiformes; family Protopteridae; genus Protopterus; species Protopterus annectens. Next base: position 936,453,307 of record NC_056725.1, on the reverse strand, counting down.
ACTGTTAAACAAAACCTTCCATATCTTTTATCACTTTTTTCCTTCCTAGCTTCCAAACCTCCTCTGAAGTAAATCTATTCCTGGAGACTTTCCTGCAGATTGGTTATACACCGCAGTTTTTATCTTGTCTCCTCCTACCTTAACTGTTAATTGCTGAGACTCATCTATGTCTGACCTTGACATATGTAAGTCTTTTTTAAATATTTCCATTTGTGCTTTTTTTTAATTCCCCAATTCTCTTCTTTATATAAATGTTCATAAAATGTCCAAAATATATCTAATACTAATAATAGGATCTTTGGTTATTTTTCTTTTTATAGGCTCCCTAAATCTAGTAAGAACCCTTGCCCAAGTCTTTGTGCCAAAAATTTTTGTGCTGTAGAGTTATCAAAAAACGGTTGCTTAACAGCACTCTTTTCTAAACTCATACATATCATCCCGGCACTCCTTTATTTTCTCTTTAGCACTCTGCAGTTGCACCTGTTCATGTTCTGTGAGATTCCCCTTATTCTGTAATACTTTATCCTTTGTCAGCCCCTCCTAAATAGTTCTTGTTACTTCTTAACTAGACCTCTTTCTTTTATTTCTACTCTATTTTTAAACTCCAGTTTTGTTTTGTCCTGCTTAGTAGCTGTAACTTCTGGAGTATTTTCTATCTTCCCCAATAACTCCCATATGATTTCCAAACCTCATTCCTTAAGTAAGGCAATTTTGACTTTCTGGCAAATTGTTATGGATCCAATCAGTAAATAATGAAAAGAACGTTTGTTTTAGCATGAGCTAAAGTACATTTGTGGGTCATTTTTGTATTCATTCATCTGAAGCAAACGTTCTGTATTCATTCATCTGAATCTAACGTCAGCAGTGTACACAGTCTTACAAGGGGATGTAGTTGATGATATCTGTCTCACACACACACACACACACACACACACACACACACACACACACACACACACACACACACACACACAAAATGTGATTTGTTTCTGTGTCTTTAATCTTGGTTCCTGCATCCCAAAGTACCTATGGTGTAAAAGAAGGAAGGAACTGTTTGTTGTCACAAAGTGCAGTATCATCATATGAACTATGTTCTTTGGGTGTGATCCTTAGTTTTCTTGCTTTGTTGATAGTGTGTTTATTTGGTTGTGAACAATCTGGACAGCATGAAGTCTATGAGTTTAATGTTTAATAAATATTTTAATTCTGAATACGTTTTAATTTAGCTTGTGTTTGCAGTCGTGGATGTGAAATGCATTGATGTGAAGTTGTTCAATCTCGCCGTTTTTTCTTTACACGTGGGTTCGGCTCCGAGTCGGCCACTTTCCAGGCTCAAGATCTTTGAGTTAGCTTGAGGCACAGTCCCTATCCCATGATGCTCTCCTACCAACCCCAGATCTAGTTTGCCGCTGCAGTGGATCACATGATCTTCGGAGGAAGCTCGGGCCAGTAACCTTCTTTACTATATTTAAAGAATTTTAAATTTCTTATTAGACCATAATTAGTTAGTGGATTGAGTGAGACTTCACATATTTCTTTTATTTTTTGTTTAGTGAGTGGATTGAAAGTTATTTTTGTCTTCTAAGTCGGAGTGGTTGCTCCTAGGCCTTTAGCCTTTCTTGAGTTGCATTTACTTGACAGGGCTCTGTCAAATTTAATTCCCTATCCCCTTATATTTCTTAAAATTAGTGTATTGGAACTTTTTGTGTAACTTTCTTCTTATAGTCATTACAGTTCAGGGATCTGAACTTTCTAGGAATCCGTGGCTCCAATTTTTTGATTGTTATCAGGGATCTGATATTTGTTGTAATTGTTATAATGTCGGAGAAACAAAAATCTGGTTTTAAAAGATGTGACAGTGGACAAAAGATGTCCATCACTGATAATCATGTTTCTTGTGTGTACTGCTTGGGTCCACTACATTTAAAAGAAGATTGCTCTATCTGCCATTCCTTCAGTGGTAGGGTTTTATTAGTGAGGCGAAGGAAATCGGTCGATAGAGGGCTGTTGAAGCCACATTTCCAAGAAGCTTTAGACAAGACTGACCAGACCTCCAAATCCTCGAAGGGGTCAAAGTCTTCTAAGGTGTCATTGGAGCAGAACTCTTCTGTTCCGAGCACCTCTGGGAAGACTCGGTCACCGGCTCCACAGCCTTTGGAGCCATGCACCAAGAACTTACCTCGGAGCCAAGAAATTGTGTTGGAGCCGGTGTCTGAGATTTTAAAGTCCCCGATCCTTAAGTCAGTGGCTTCTTCGGCTCCTTCGACCCGTTCTTCCGGTATCCTTTCCAACATCGATGTGGACCATGTGGTGCAGAGTTGTTTGGTGAACCCAGCCCTGGCCAAATTGCTTTCAGCTTCGACCCAGTTGGCTTCGAAGCCTACAAACCCCCCCAATACGATTTCTGCTCCTCCTCTGAGGCCATTTGAGCCTTTGGAGCCAGAAAGAGAGGATCCAATAGTGGTGGAATCCTGGGAGCCAAGGCCTGTTCCAGTGCCTCAGCTCCGTCGACCTTGACTTCTTCAGTTCCAATCGAAGAGTCTCAGAGCTGACACTCTCTCGCTGGTTCTGAGGGAGAGAGTCGAACCGATGCTTTGGTTCTGACTCTCCCTCTTGGGGCTTCGGTGCAGATGAGTTTGGTTCTGTCCTCTGGTTAGGAGCCTGTGGTCTTGGCCCCTGGGAGGTTGCCATCTTCTTCTGAACCGGCAGACTCCTTGGGTCGGGAAACCGGTGCCTCCGATGCCATGAGGAGGGTCATGTCTGTTAAGACCCTTACCTCTTCGGATTTTCCTCTTCCTCCCTTAAAGGGCCACATTCTGTCCCTAAACCACAGGTTCCCACCAAGCGTCGAGACCCAGAACCTCAGGTAACCCCATTGGGTGACCCCTGCTTGACTCAGACTTCACCAGACTCCCCCACTGATGAATTTCCCAGAAAAAGACTGTGCAAGAAGAGGCATTTAGATTCCTCTCAGGAATACTTAACATCAGACACTGACTTAGAGGAATCAGAAGGGTCCCCACGGTCCTCCACTGAGGATGTCTCATTTGCAGACGTCCTGGAAATATTAAGGCAAGGGGTTACTAGCAGTCCCTTACCCCCTAATGAGGATGAGTCGGTGCTCCTGAAGGCCTTTGGGTCTCAACCTTCCACCTCCTGGGTTACTCCGTCCTTCGACAAATTAATGGACTTGGTCGCTCGAAGGGCGTGGGAGTCTCCTGATTCCATGGAACCGGTCCCTCTGAGGCTCAACAAATTTATCACTTCCCCTCAAGACAGGTCTTTTCTTATGAAGGGAATCCCCGTTGATGCCATGGTGGTGGCGGCGGCCTCCAAGAAAGAGATGTCAGAAACCTCTTTTTCTGTTCAGCCTCCTAATGAGGACTGTAGGACTATGGACAGATACGGGAAACGCATCTTTAGTTCTGCGACATTTGCAATGAGATCGCTCAGCTATTTGACCCACTTTACTCGTCTTCAACGAGATCTCCTCAAAGAGCTTGGAGATACTCTACAGAGCAAAACAGATGATGCTGTTTCAGAGAAAGTAACGGCACAGCTTAACAACCTTAATTCTATTGTGAACTCATCGATGCGGCTTATTTCTTATGCAGCAGGTTCAGCGATAGCTCTGCGGAGACAATCCTGGATGGGCTTATGCTCCTTTGCGGAAGCCTTCAAGTCTTCCTTTGTTAATACCCCATTTTATGGCTGTTCCTTGTTTGGGCCTAAAGTCAAGGAGACACTCACTAGGTGTGAGCAGGAAGGAAAGACTCTATCTGCCGTAGGAGTCCATTTTTCCATACCCCAAAGGGCAGAAAGGTGTAAAAATGTGGTTCTGAAAGTCCCAAGGAGCTTTTCAGAACACACATAGTGAACCCCCCCTCCAGGGGCAGAGGAGGGGGGTATAATGGTAGACGCAGCCCAGGCAGCAGAGGGGGTCCGAATAACCAGGGTGACAGGGAGCAGTTCCTTGGCAAGCCCTATCAGCGCTCCTGAGAAGAGGTCCGACCGTCCTACTCTGGAGGCAGTCGGGGGTCACTTAGCTTTATACCCAGATGCCTGGCTAGGAATTGCATCAGATTCTTGGGTAAAAAGCATAATTATCAGAGGCTACATCATTCCCTTTTCAGAATCCCTTTCCATTCGTACAAGAATCCCAGACGTTCCACCCAGTCTGTGGAATCTAGCAACCATAGAAATTCAAAGGCTGCTAGAAAAAAGTCATCCAGCCAGTCCCGGCAGACCAGATAGGATCCAGAACTTACTCCAGGTTCTTTTTAGTTCCAAAGAAAACAGGGGACTGGAGGCCCATTTTAGACCTCAGCAAACTAAATACCTTTGTCAAAAGGAAACGTTCCGGATGGTCACGCTTCAATCGATACTTCCGTTTCTCAAAACGGGTGATTGGATGTACTCTATAGATCTCAAGGATGCATACTACCACATCAAAATGGCTAGGCCATCCAGAGTTCACTTGTGTTTCCGGCTGGGGGCCAGTCACTACCAATTCCGAGCTCTGCTCTTTGGTCTCACCACAGCCCCCAGAGTGTTCACCAAATGTATGGCAGTGGTCACGGCTCACCTGAGACATTTAGGATTCTGGGTGTTTCCATATCTCGTGACTGGCTCCTCACCACCACCACCAGGCATCAACTAATTTGCGCCAGAGATTACACTGTCAACCTGTGTTCCAGGTTGGGCATAACCTTACATTTCGAAAAATCTGCTTTATTGCCGTCGCAGCATATTTCCTTTATAGGAGCAGATCTAGACACCACCACCTTCCTGGTCAGATTGCCTCTAGAAAGATTGATATCTTTGCGAAGTCAAGTGTCCCGGTTGTTAATGGAAAGGAGAGTTCTGGCATTCCAAGTCCTGAAGCTGCTAGGCACCATGGCAGCTACACTTATAGCGGTCCGTCTGGGACGAATGCACATGAGGATACTCCAGTGGCTGCTATTCACACAGTGGTCTTATCAACAGCTTCCAATGTCACACAAGATTATTCTGACAAATGCTTGCAAAAAGGACCTTCTTTGGTGGTTGAACAGCCACCAAGTTACTGCAGGTAGCCCATTTATACTTCCCCCTCCCACAGCCACAGTGACCACGGATGCTTCCCTGATAGGGTGGGGGGTATATTTCTGGGAAGAACTGTCCAAGGCACTTGGTCAGACATGGAATCTCATTTGCACATCAATGTCTTAGAGTTGAGAGCAGTGTTTCTAGCGTTGCAACACTTTCACAACTCTCTACCTCGAGAGACGATTACAATACAGACAGACAACATGTCGGTAGTCTGGTACATCAACAAGCAAGGAGGAACCAAGTCTTACCCCCTTATGCCAAGAGACCTTGAGACTTTGACAGTGAGCTGTATCCACTGGGCGCTTTCTGATAGCAATGCACATACCTGGGTCATCCAACGTGATAGCGGACAAACTGAGCAGAGCCATTCTGTTGCCCCACGAGTGGTCCATCAAAGAACGAGTGGCGGAAAGGATATTCCGCAGATGGGGCCAGCCGTGCTCCAACCTTTTTGCATCCCCGCTGAATGCAAAATGCAGAAGCTGCTTCGCCCTGTACCCCCCACTGGGGGACAGCCCAAGGGACTCACTTGTACACGATTGGCACTCGGGTCTCCTATATGCCTTCCCTCCAATTCCAAGATTCTTACAGAAAGCCAAAAGCCTGGGAAGGACTGTTATTCTAATAGCCCCGTTTTGGCTTCGGCAGATATGGTTCTTCTTCCTACAGCAATACCAAGTGGAAGAACCTTGGGTTCTGGACCCAGTGCCAGACCTTCTGACTCATTCGTCGGGAGTTCTTCACCCCTCTCTTGTCTCCCTCAAACTGTCAGCTTGGCTGCTCCACTTCCCAACCTAGCTAGGTCACATGATTTGTCTCCAGCGGTTCAACATATTTTAGTTTCCTCTCACAAAGTCTCCACTAGGAAACTTTATAATAGCAAATGGAGGCGATTTGCTTATTGGGCTTTTCAGCATGGTATTGATCCCTATGTTGACACTATTCATAGTATTCTGGGATTCTTGACTTCGCTCTTTCACGATGGTACTGCAGCTTCTATGATAAGGGTTCAATTAGCTGCCATATCTAACTTCCATGTGGGATGCAGTGGCTTAAACATTATGTCACACAGATTATGTAAAGCCTTTTTGAAAAGGACTCATCACCTTAGGCCACCTATCAGACATCCTGTTACTCCCTGGAATCTGAATTTGGTGCTGTCTCAACTCATTCTTCCACCTTTTGAGCCTGCATCATCTTGTGCTTTGAAGTTCCTTTCTTGGAAGACCATTTTCCTAGTGGCTATTACTTCGGCTCGTAGAGATTCTGAACTGCAAGCACTTTCTATCAGGCCCCCATACCTAGTCTTTCACCCCGACAGTCTCTTTAAGAACAAATCCTACCTTTCTTCCTAAGGTCTGCTCCGAGGCAAATTTGAACCAGTCTATTGACCTTCCTGCTTTTTTTCAGACATCATACTAGTAGAATGGATTACATGTTGCATAAGCCTGATGTTCACAGACAGTTGAGGTTTTACTTAGACAGAACAAAAGAATTTAGGAAATTTGATCAACTATTCATCTCCTGTGCAGACAATAAGAAAGGTTTGTCGGTATCCAAAGTTACATTGTCCAAATGGATTGCTGACTGTATAAAACTTGCATATTCGTATGCTAAACAACCTTTAGAATGTGAGGTGAAAGCTCATTCTACCAGAGGTGTTTCTACATCTTTAGCCCACACAGCCTGTCTACATTTGGACACCATTTGTGCAGCTGCTACTTGGTCCAAACACTCATTACAAAGTGGACATGGCCTCCAGGGACAGGGCTTCCTTTGGTTCCACCGTTCTCAGGAATATACTTCCGTGAGCCACCCAGGATTAGGGTGCTTGGGACGCTACCCACGTGTAAAGAACAAACGGCGAGATTGAACAACTTCACATAAAGAAGTTATGTTCTTACCGTAACGTTCCATGTGAGTTGTTCATCTCGCCTTTGTTCTTACACTCCCTCCCACCTTCCCCCTCCAGGTTATGGAAGAACAGGTATGACTGGTGGACTGGTTGGTCTTGCTCATGTTCTTCTTTCCAACCAGATTATTCTTTAGCTATTGTTAATAGTTATGTACTTTGTACATTGTTTATAATTGGTTGCGTAGTGTGTTTTTTATTGCTGGTTTAGCAAACTAGATCTGGGGTTGGTAGGAGAGCATCATGGGATAGGGACTGTGCCTCGAGCTAACTCAAAGATCTTGAGCTTGGAAAGCGGCCGACTCAGAGCCGATGGATCAGCTCCGAACCCACGTGTAAAGAACAAAGGTGAGCTGAACAACTCACATGGAACGTTATGGTAAGAACATAACTTCTTTTTTTGAGCTACAAGAGTATTGGTCTGACACTTTGTGCAGATGAGTAAGGGTGTCAGCTGTTAATAAGCTGCTTTCTGCCCTTGAGGGCTTGATTCTCTTAGCCTTCATTTGCCTACTGTGTGAATCTGACCAAGTCACTTCACCAGAAAATCCTTCTAGTCTGCCCCTGAAAAAGGACACTTGTATTCTGTGGTCTGTCCCAGACTGTTGCCGAATACATTGCACATTGTCTTTGAATTTCTGCACCCTTGACATAGCCACTAATTAATGCTTCGTTGTATGGTGGATGGTTATGAATCTCACCAAGTCTGTTGTAATTTAATGTCTTGCTACATGCACATTCAAAAATGTGGGTTTCAAGGGAGGAGGTTTACTGTGGTTCATATTAAGTCTAATGTTCTTTGTGTTTCACTGTTGCAGTCATCACATTTGCATTATCCCTGCCAGGGTAGCCCTCGGCCAGCCCGAATACCAGAGGATTAGTATTTCTGTTTCGGTTGCTGTCGCATGAGGACTGACGTCAGGTCATCAGTAGTATAAAGTAAGGCAGCCGACGCCATTACATCAGTCATTCTTGCCATAGAGCCAGAAGCAGAAGCAGTTCTTGCCGGTCGGCTGCTACCTGAGTTTTCTTCTCCTAATTGAAGTTGAAGTCTTCTAATGCTAAGTACCCCATTGGCGGTCCTTTTTTCTTGCATACGCCTAGGAGGAAAACTCTCATTTCACTCAAGCACCTGGGCCACCATAACCAAGGACCAATGGGTTCTGAACATTGTGTCTCAGGGATACAAATTTTCCTTACATACCTTTCCAACTCCAAAATGGTTCCCAGATCTACCACAAAATCAGTGGGTAGAGGCTCAAAAGCAAATCCTTTCCCCTTCTCTTTATGAGAGCAGTAGAGTACGTTCCTGCAGAACAGATAGGCCAAGGCTTCTACTCTAGACTTTTTCTGGTGCCCATAAAAGAGGGCACCTGGTGGCCCATCCTCGATCTATCAATTCTAAACACCTTCCTGGTAATCCCAAAATTCAAAATGCTATCCTCTGGCAGCTGCTTACCCATGCTTTCCAAAGACACTTAGCTAGCCACCCTAGATCTAAAAGAGGCCTACCTCAACATTCCTATCAGGGAATCATGCAGGAAATATCTCCACTTCAGGGCAGGATCTCAACACTTGCAGTTCTCTGCACTTCCTTTTGGCTTATCTACTGCTCCCAGAGTTTTTACAAAATGTCTGGCTCCGGCCATTGCTTTTTGCAGACAAAGAAATATTCAAATTTACCCATACTTAGATGACTGTCTTATTCAGGCAGACAGCCTCAAGCTCCATGGCCTTTGTAAAGACACTACTAACCTCCCTAGGATACACAATCAATGAAAAGAAATTCAAACAGGTGCCCACCCAAAGGATAATCTTCCTGGGAGCAAGTCTGGACACAGATTCTCAGATAACATTCCTTACACCAGAGAAACAAATTTTCCTGACAACATACTTCTTTCAACCAGCCACCAGGCCCCATCTATCTGCAAGGAAGATCCTGCAAGCTCTGTGTTTCATGGCATCTTGCATACTACTCATTCCATATGCCAGACTGCATATGAGGAAACTTCAGTGGTACCCAAAGAGCCTTTGGTGCCAACACTCTCAAGACCTGGAAACTGTTCTACCTATAATTCTTTGCCCCCACAAAGGAATTTCTTTGGTGGTCAACAGCATGCTGCCACAACAAGGGACTGCCCTTCTTCCCACCCCCGCCACCCAGACCCTCACCACAGACGCATCAGACTATGCTTGGGGTGCACACCTGGATGTCAGGTGCATACAAGGCCAGTGGAGCCCTCAGGAAATCCCTCTGCACATCAATCAAAAAGAGATGATAGCTGTGCAGCATGCCTTGATAGCTTTTAAACCCCTTCTCTCTCTAGGGGTTCTCCTGATCAAAACAGACAACACCACTGTGATGTGGTACATCAACAAGCAGGGAGGGACTCACTCCTACCCTCTATGCAGGCTGGTCGTGACCCTTTGGCTCGCAGCCTCTTCAATGCAGCTACACATGTTAGCACAATTCCTACCAGGCTCTCTCAACTCTCTGGCAGACCATTTAAGCAGAAACCTTCTGGACTCACACAAGTGACAGCTCAACAGAAGTACCTTTACCCTAATAACTCAGAAATGGGGAACCCCGAAGGTTGACCTCTTTGCCTCCCACACCAACCATCAGCTCAGCAAATTCTGCACCAGGGAGCATCACTGCATGGCTTGGAAAGTGGATGTCTTGTCCTTCCCCTGGATCAGTGTATCGGTCTATGCCTTTCCTCCCCTACCTCTCATCGCCAGGGTACTGCTCAAAATAAGGGAGGAAAAAAACAAGGACCATTCTTACAGCTCCAGACTGGCCCGACAACACTGGTACCTCTTGCTGCACAGCCTGTCCCCGCTGCCTCCATGGCATCTTCCTCAGATTCCAAACCTCCTGACCCGGAGGGAAGGGGAATTCATGTATCCCAAATTGCAGACACTCAATTTGGCAGCTTAGCTTATTCCCCAACCTTGAACCAATCTGCCATTCTAAGTAAACAGGTTCTGGATGTTATCCGTGAGGCCAGACGTCCTATCACCAGAAAGTCTTATGCAGGTGAATGGAAAAGGTTCTGCACCTGGATCCATGCTAAGGGATCCAGGCTAAGGGAGCCAGTACGGCATAGCCCTCCATCTCTCTCATCCTGGATTACTTAGCTGACCTACTACACAGTGCTCTCTCTTTCTCCTCTATAACAATTCATGTCTTTGCTATTTCTGCTCATTTTCCCACTGAGCAGCCCCTTTTCTCACACCCTTTAATCAGACATTTCCTCAGTGGGGCTAGCAACTTGAGGCCCCTCAAAGGGCACCAACGCCAGCTTGGGACCTTAACTTTGTCTTGGAAAAGCTCACCCTGCCCCCTTTCGAACCAGCTTCTTCTACAGAGCTAAAATTTCTCTCCTGGAAGACAACTTTTCTTCTGGCTATCACTTCACCCAGAAGGGTCTCCAAGCTGCAAGCACTCATGGCTGTGGAACCCTTCATCATCTTACATGCTGACAGGGTATCCCTCAGAACTAACCCATCCTTCATTCCCAAGGTGGTGTCCAGTGTGGCTCTCAACCAATCCATTCATCTGCCCACCTTCTTTCCTAATCTCCAGAACAAGGGGGGAAGGATTATTCACACTCTAGATGTGCACAGACAGCTCAAATTATATCTGGACAGGACTAAATCCTTCAGAAAATCTGATCAATTGCTGGTTAGCGTTGCTACAGGGGCAGAAAGCAAAGTCATTTCCAATCAAACCATTTCCAAATGGATAGCACACTGCATCCATTTCTGCTACAAACAGCATGGAAAGCCTCCCCCCAAGGGGGTCAGGACACACTCCACCAGAGCAGCCTCCACCTCTACAGCTTTCCTAAGAGGAGTCCCCACCAGGGACGTCCTTGAGGCTGCCACCTGGACATCTGTTCACACTTTTACCAAGCATTACCACCTGCTTCTCTTCTCCAAATCCATAGCAGGGTTTGCCTCTGCAGTCTTGCAGGGCATCCTAGCCAGCCCTTAGTTTCCTTGACTGCCTCCACCCATTTCCTCAGCTTTGGAAATCTACCCAAATGTGATGACTGCAACAGTGAAACATGAAGAGCATAGTACAGTTACCATAAATGTAGATGTTCAAGTGTATTCACTGCTGCAGTCCTGGTTTCCTCCCTCCATCCCCTTTATTCTCTTTCTTTCCTTACAAGGGACATATTCGTATTTATTTTCCACTGGTGGGGTTCTTCCACCAGAACCTTGCTTCCTACTTTGGGGGCTTCTGACAGGTTAGGACGAGAAAAACTGATGTAATGGCATCGGCTGCCTTACTTTATACTACTGATGACGTGATGCCAGTCCTCAAGCAACAGCAACCGACGCAAAAATACTAAGCCTCTGGTATTCTGGCCAGCCGAGGGCTACCCTGGCAGGGATAACCCAAATGTGATGACTGCAACAGTGAATACACTCTAACATCTACATTTATGGTAAGTGTACACAACTGTACTTTTTCAATATTAAGAGTTCTTTTTTTAACAAATGGCTGGGTTTTTTTCCTTGTAAAATTTTAAAGAAAAATTTTAAATTAAATCAAAATCTTTGTGATCATGGTAAAAAATAGACAGCACACGCACTGTCAGGTTTAAACAGTAATTGTGGAAAGACGGCCCAGTAATGGGATATCGGTATGGCTGGGGGGATTTACCCTGCCTAGGGCCCTGTTCGACCACTATCTGTCCCTTGCGTGGTCTGTTTTATCCACTTCAGTCTTCACTGATTTGCCAGAAAACCCACAAATTTTCTGAGGATTGGACTAAAAGTTTAAGGTAGAAGTCTAAACATTGATGTGATAGTGTTCAATCTATGTTCTGCTTCTTCTAATATTTGTTATGTCACATGGGTTAGTTCGATCCCGCAGTCTCTGCTCCATGCCGCTGCTTGCAAGCTCAAGAAGCGTTTGCCGCTGCTGCGTGCATCGCTGGGAGCTAGCTGCTCGAGCATCTAAAGATATATAATATTTTGTTATATTTTTTTTTATTTTTCTTGTTCTCCTTGTTATATTTGATGTATATATTGATATACTGAGTGATGATTAAATTTCGTACCGCTAATCTATAGCTTCGTATTTTTTATCGTTGGGGAGTTTCCTTTTAAATTTTAAAAGGATTTGAACATTTTTACCGTTTTTTTAACTTTTTTTTTTTTTGGACTTGATTACTTGACTTGTCTTTTCTTTGTCTTGACTTGTAAAATGTCTTCTGGGATTAAAAAGCTCAGGTGTGGTGTGTGGATGAAAATGTGTGTGAGACCCAGTTCCTTCTTGCAACTGCCTTGGCCTCTTCTCTTGCAAGAGGACTGTTCATCTGTCATCTACACTAAACTCATGGACAGAGTTTTATTAAAACCTCTTTTCAGGAGGCTCTGGATGCTTCTGACATCCGGTGATGGGCTCCTCTCCTTCGACCTTGCTTGGTCGGCTCGCTCTTCCGGTTTTCCTTCCTTCTTCCTTCTTTCATTCCATGTAACGATGTGGATAATGAGATGCAGTTTGCTGAAGGCATTTGGTGCTAGCTCTTTCTTCTCCTAAGGTCGCTCCGCCCTTTCTAATTAATGGAACTAATTGCTCATAAAGAGGGGAGTTCCTGAGGTGGTGGGTTCCAGTCCCAACCAAACCAACAAATACATCACACGCACACTCAAAACAAAAACAAAGGAGTTTAAAAAGGAGTTCTAGGGTGGACGCATGGTTGGTGGCAGCTGCCAATAAGAGAAAGTGTCGTCGAGTCCATCATCTGTCCATCCCCCTGGATGGATGGACCTGGGATGGATAGATACGGGAAGTATTTTGTTTGAAGTTTCTTTTTGATCCATTTCCCCTGAACCATTTGGATCTAGTTACATTCCATGAGGTACTAGAGGGTACTACAGGAGATACCCTCCAGGGTCAGATGAGAGGACGCGGCTGTCTCAGAGAAAGTGACAGCTGACTCTAATACCCCTGATTTCCTTTTGTGACAGGAGGTCCATGAGGCTGACTTCATGAGCCGGGCTTTCTGGAACAATCACCAATGTCAGCTTTTCGCACCGCAAATCCTCATGTCTTCCTTACCTTCGCCTTATTTTACGGTCTTCCTTTCCTTTGACCATAAAGTATTTGACGGCCCCAATTCTTTGGCCCAGGAGTAAAGGAGACCCTACGTCTGAACAGGAGGGAAAGACTTGTTCGTTGCCTGAGTCCCAGTTTTTCACCAACAGCTAGAAAGAGAAAAGGTGGTGTGGTGGAAAAATGTGGTTTCGGAACCCCAAGGATCTTTTCCAGATGCCCCTTAGAGGAGGCCCCTCTAGAGGCAGAGGAGGCCAGGCGAAGAGAGGGACGCGCGGTGGCAGAGAGGGGGGGCCATCTCGAGCCAGCAGCTATAGTAATTTCAAAGCTGCTAGAAAAAGAGTCATCAACCAGTCCCAGCGGACCAGCAAGGATTAGGGACTTACTCAAGGTTCTTTTTAGTTCCAAACAGGGACTGGAGACCATCCTGGACCCTAGCTACCTCAATACCTTCAATAAAGCAAAGGGAAAGAAAGTTCAACGATCTCAACCTCAATCGATCCTTCCATCTGGATGTGCTCACATGATCAGAAGATGACATCTAGACATCAAATACTACATCCATCCCAAATGGCATTCAGATTCAGAGATCATTTATGCTCGGTTTCACTCACGGAGCCACCTCTCCTGGTCTGCCTTCTTCTGACCTAGGGTCCCCACCAATGCATGCACCAATGGCCCTCAATTTGAGACGGCCGATTCCAGGTGGTAAGGTGACCTCTGGGCACTCCCTGCTTCTGCCTGCACCCAGCTACGTCAGAGCCACAGCCAGAGAGACTACTACTCTTGTGTTCACTACCTAATCTCCGGAACTTCCGAAAATCCTTGCTTCCAAAAGCCATCACAAAATCTTGTTCAGAGCAGAAATAAACACACACCAGTTAATTCTAAGACTTCAGAAAAGGATACTATCACTTCAGACTCCTCCCTTATTGCAATACCCTTGGGAAGGCTGCACATGAGAGCATAATGGCAATAGTTACTCAATGGTAAATCAACAACTAACACAACCAACTCTTAGAGACGAGTAAAAACAAACAAACACATCTAAACTGTGAAAACTGGCTTCAAGCGTCAAACCATCCAAAGGGTCCATTTGTGCTACCCACGCCTACAGTTACGGTGACCACGGACGCTTCCCCTGAGGGGGTGGGGGCATCTTCAGGGACAGAGACAGTCCAAGGAATGGACCAATACAATTTCACAATACTGTTCATTTCTAGAGGTTGGCTGGGAGGGTAGTTTCTAGCTGCACTTCTTTGCTTGCTCTTCCTCTGGGAACTGCAGGTTCAGACGGGAACCAAGTCCTATCAGCTATGCAGAGAGGCCATGAGAATTGGCAGTGGCGAGTCCACGGTCGCTTACCAGCAAACGCGACATCCCATCCAACGTCATCCATAGCGCAGGCTGAAGCAGGAGCAATTCTGTCACCATCTAGTGGTCCCCAGCCAGGCTCAGTGGCTTAAAGCTGATTTCGACGCAATACTTCCTGGCTGAACCAATGCGTCTAATGCCCTGCCAAGGTCGCCAATTTGCCCTATTACTTACCAGGAGTCCCCTAAGTCCCAGGGACGACTGATTCACGACAATCCCCGACTCCTTGCACGATTTCTGTATTATATCCCGTGCTTCCTCCAGAAAGCCAGAAACCCATGGCACAGATTCATTACCTACATTCTGCCCTAATCCTCATTGTTTCCTTCCTGAAGACACACTGCTGGGACCCTGGACGGATTCCCCAGAGCCAGATCTATTGACTACGAGTTCAATTTTGCCCATTAAAATTTTTGTCCTGGAGACTCTCTTTTTGGTAGCCATTTATTATTCTGAACTTGAACTCTGAATCTCAGGGTCTCTCTTCTTTCTTTCACTCTTCATTTCATTCTTCAACAGTTTCTCTTGAACAAATTCAAAGTTCCTTCTCCTTCCTAATTAAATTAATCACCAAGGACATTCCACAAGGTCAGTGTCTACATCTCTGGCTCATGCAGCCCGCCTACCACTAGAGGCTATTTTGCGCGGCCGTTACTTGGTCTAAGCCACATACATTCATTTCTCATTATAGGTAGACAGGGACTAGGGAGGGGGGAAACCTTTTGGTTCCACTGCTGCAAGAACGCTTCCCGTGAGTTCCTCAGAACAAGGAGCTGGGGACGCCACCATGTGTAAGACAATATGGAATGGTGAGATTGATCACACTATAGAAGTTATGTCCTGTGTCCCCGTTCCATATAGTTATGTGGACTTTTCTTTTGTTCTTACATTCCCCTTATCCTCCCCTCCGATGCGCTTAAGAAGAGCTCTCTTTTAATGCCTGGGTTACTGTTGGATGTATATATGTGAATTATGTTACATATATATATATATATATATATATATTTATATCTTATGTATATATATTAATTTATAGATATATGTGCACATGGCATGATGTACATATGAATGCTTTTTCTGAGATTGAATTGGCTGCAAACTAAGATCTTTCAGGACAGTTGAGAAGCATGCACACATGTAAAACTATGATGTAATAAGATCATTCTGACCAGATTTATTGAAACGTAATATACAAATGTTAAATGTACATGAGAATCAGAGCAGAGAACCACTTGCAAGACAGCCCATCCATGGAAACTGAAATAAATCATAGTCTTCACAAAATAGTTCATGATGTTATATCCAGCTGAAATGAAACCGTAACCTAGAGAAAAAAATGTAGAAAAAGTAGACTGACGTGTTATCTGCTTGTGTGAAAATTTTAAACTTTTGTTTAGTGTCTGTTTGCTTTGCCAAACACTACAGATGTTCCCTAATGCAATGCAGGATATATATATATATTTTTAATATAGTGTCAACTTTGTTGACAAACTTCAAAGCATAAAACACCTGCATTTAGCTCAGAATCAACAGCTGAAATATACAAATGAACTTGTTACTGAGTGTAACACCAGGTGCAGTTCTGGAGCATATGTGATATAGTTATATTGGGTTTATTTTCTAATGATGTGTGGAAGACAAAGATCTATTCAGAAAAGGCATGCAGCTGAAACCTGTCAGTTTGCTTCTTTCTATTACTATGTAGATCAGTGTTTCTCATAGGCTCTAGGGACCGAAGTTTCTTCAACAGGGCAACCAATTCTGTATAGGTAGGTGGAGATTACTGTTTCCATTTTTAGTTTTACATTTTGTTGCCAATAGTAATACCAGATGAAGTGTGGCAGCGCTTAAGGCTATTTAATTTTGTGTATCTGCGCATATATAGATAGACTTAGATAACACCCACCCTACGCACTCGTGTATGAAAAAATGTTTCACAGATAAGTGAATACAGTAATCCACTCCACTTAACTCTGCAGGATAATGTTTTGTACATCGTAGGTGCAGGATTATATACCCAAAGCCTAAAACCACTCAGTTTACCTGACTGCTTCAGTCCTGTCTCCAACCCCACCTGCTGTCATATGCTGCTAGGGTTGGTCTGGTATAAGAAACCTGGTTTGCTGTAATACTATACCTTGGTTGTTGAGATAAATGTCATCATTACTTTTCATTGAAAATCTGCATAATTCTTAGGATGCATGACTTCCAGAATGAGCACAGTTTTTTTCTTCCTTGTAATAAACTGCTGCAGTTAATCTTGGGGGAGTATTTTTTATTGTGGGTCTTTTTGAAACTATTCCAAAACTTCTGCTATGTATGCACAAAAACATTTATCCATTTAATTAGTGCTTGCTGAAGTTTCTGCTAGCTCATTCTTAAATGAATAAATAATGATCTTTTTTGTCGAAAGTTTTGCTAAAACATCGACCAGTACTGCCTCCAAGGAGGATATCCGCTGTGTAGAGACATGGAGTTTGTTATAAATGTTGCACTGTATCACATCCTTCAGTAATGCAAAACTGCAGTAAGTGGCACTTCTACAGATGTTACAGACTGAAAACTGTAAGCCTGAGCAGTTGCGGTGCTTTTGTACAACTTCAGTGATCTCGACTTGTTCTCTTTAGTACATGGCAGCTTTCTGTTAAAATAAGGAGCTTAAGTGCATGTGATATTACTTTGAGTATGTAGTTTAAAATGCACTCCATTACAGAAATTATTTCTAGAATGAATGATTGTACAACTTTAGGAACTTTTGCCGTCTTGTGAGAGTTGGGAGACAGCTCATTGTACTGTTAATTGCTTAGATATTCAGTTGCTCAAGGAACAAAACTGGTAGGTGATTTGGGAAGTGTTTATCAGTTTTACATGTTTGTTTATTTAATGTATTTAATTGTTTATATTTTGGTTACCAGTTTAAATGATGACCAGTTCCAGGCTCAGCCCGGCTTATGGTGTTGCCCTGATTTGTAGATTAGACATTTTGTGGTAGTAGATCTCCTTATGTTTTTAAGGCTTACATATTCTGCACTCACTAAACTGCTAAAGGACAGGATGACCATCCATTGTGGCACTAGGACTAGGAATGTTGTTAGGGGCCACCAGGCCTTAAAGCTTCCAAAAGAGAAGGTAAGGGTATGATCCTGCTGTCATTGCTCATGTTGGTTGAATGATGTCATCCAGTCTACCATGGAGGATATGCAGACGGGGAGAGAGAAGAGTATATTCTTAAGGAGAGGAAATTCTTTTTTATGAATAGTATTCTGCCTTCACCTAGAATGATGCCAAAATACAAAAAAAAAAAAAATCTTCAACGATTGGCTGTATAAATGGTGCGATTTTTGAGGATTCCACTTTGTGATGGCCCGGGATAACATGGTAGGGCATACCTTGCATCCCTAGGGATGGGGCTGCACCTGTCCCATGAAGAATTTCTCATTCTGGCAACATCCTTTCTGCTCTCCAACACTGTGTATGTTTTTTTTAAGCTGGATATTCCACTCTGACAAATGTCACTCTGCCAGGTGTCAGGGCGCTGCCTCAGAGACGAAAAGTCTGACTTTCTTGCCCACCCAACCCACCCTGCCTCATTCATTCTCTAATGAAATAAAAGACCTGCAAGGCCATACATTCATCCCATGGGCAAAAGCCAGGCAACAGAGAGAGGCACAGTCACCTATCTGAGACTCAGAGGTACTTTGAGTCCTTAAGCCCCCACTTTGCATGTCTTTACCACCCCAGGGCTCAGTATGCGATAGGTATGTCAATGAGGATGTGCTAATTGCTTCTGTGGGCAATGTAACCCGGTAAGACTGCTGTGCCCCCTTCAAACCCAGTACTCCAGTGTGATCTCCAGTCTTCAGTGAGGACTGTACAATGAGAATAAGCTGCTGGAAGTGCATAACACCTCCTTGCCACCTTCCCTGAAGTAGCTGAATTAGAATGGATAACTAGGATGAGATCAACATTGGGGAAGGGGATCAGTGGTAAGGCTTCCATAAAGCCAGTTTTACAGACAAGGAACTTAGTAAGATGACAGTTTGCATCCATGGTTTTAAATTTTAATTGTCTCATTAGTGCTTTTAATTGATTGTTAACTATGTAGGAGTTTTTATTGGTTGGAATATATTTTAAATACCAAATTAGAGATGTTGTATTGTCTGATGAAGCAGCAAAACTTATCGCGAAAGAGCTCACCGTTATTTTTCTAGATACTGGCTGTAGTTTGGTTCTACTACATTTTTCAGTACATTGGCACACACACACACACACACACACACATATATATATATATATATATATATATATATATATATATATATAATCCATAAAGATCCCTGAATGCACTTTCCACCGAAGCAGAAATCACCGAGCATACTTAACCAAAAGTGCTGTTCACCGAAGCAGCACTTTCGGATAAGTATACTCATTGTGCCAGTCGTACTACGGTGCGGAGAAGAGAAAATTCCCTTTTCCCCAATGTAGTGCGACCTTGGAGTGAGAATATTAAAGTAGGGGGGTGTGGGGGGGCAGGGGGGTTTTGCCCCCCTGCATAGAATTAGGTTTAATGTTTTTTTATAAACATACTTTACCGTAAGCGCTTTTTTTGGTGAAAGCGCTTTCGGAAAAGTATGTTCGGTGATGATGGATTTGGACTTTTGATCTTTCGATCAAAAGTCCTAGATCCATATATATATATATATATATATATATATATATATATATATATATGTGTGTGTGTGTGTTTTGTTTGTGTCTTTCGGCTTTTCCCAGTTTAGGGGTCGCCACAGTGGAACTCCGGTCCGATAATGATTGGTAGTTGATTTTTACGTGCCGAGTTACTGTGTGTGTATGTGTATGTATACATATATACACATAGATATACACACACACAAACACACGTGTATCTCCACTGAAGTTGATCAGCCTATCGTTGATTGACATGTTTAGCTGAAAAAATATAGTTGGGACTGCATAGATGGTCTACAGGTGTGTGAGATTGCACATTTCTCGGGGTGGGGAAATATGCTCTTTCCTGGAGATTGTGCTGTCTCTGAATTAGTATATAGAAGTAGAGGGTGTGTAGATGGGGCTTGCCCTCCCCCTGCAAAAAACTGTTGTATTTTTTTTTTGTTGAGTTATTGCATGTGCCGAGATTGTTGTCCTGTGCATGCATAATAATGTGTCGATTTTTCAAAGTCAACGTTTAGTGGTTGACTTTGTAAATGTCAGTATTTGGGTATTTCATTTAATTTCAGTATACAAATTTGTGTGTATACATTTGTTTTTGTTTTGTTTCCCACCCCTGTTCCCTGTCTGCCATCCCTTCTTGGTCAGTTTTAGTTCATTTCCCATATAAGAAGGGGAGAGACAACCAAGAGGAGCTGCCATTTAGGCAGCCCATCAGGTGGTGCTTCTGTTTTTTTTTTTCATTATGATCCTCACCTTACATTGCATGCTCAGTAACATGCAGAGGATTCAGAAAACGGTTGTAAGACAAGGTGTTTCACCATCTCCCATGAATAATGTAACCTCTCAAGATAACCTCCTTACAGGGTCATTGGGCTCCACCAGGAATTCAGCGATATGGACTTGTGCCTTTTGGCTAAAAAAGAAAAAAAAAGATGTTCTTCGTGTTTCACTGTTGCAGTCATCACATTTGGGTTATCCCTGCCAGGGCAGCCCTCAGACGGCCCGAATACCAGACATAGTATTTCTGCGTCAGTTGCTGTCGCTTGAGGAATGATGTCAGGTCATCAGTGGTATAAAGTAAGGTAGCCGATGCCATTACATCAGTCTTGGAGCCCATGGAGCCCAAAGCAGAAGCAGTTTGCATGAGTGCCGGTCGGCCGCTACCTGAGTTTTCATTTCCAAATTAAAGCTGAAGTCTTCTAAAGCTAAGTACCCTTTTGGGGATCCTTATTTCTTGCACTAACCAATGTCAGAAAAAGTTGATAATTGTCTCGCCTGTGGAAAGCAAATACCACACCAAGACTTCCACTCTTACTGCGTCACTTGTCTGGGCCCAGACCACGACGCCCCCTGTTGTCGCTTCTGTGCTTTAACGCCAGAACTATCTATCGTCGGGCCCTTCTTGTAGCCAGATATTTTCGTTTACAGTCCTTGAATTCCAATATGGCTTCAGTAAGCCATCCGACAGCAGATCTACTGAAAAAACGTAAAGATAAAGGCATAGGTTTGGACCCATGTGGTCTGTCTATTGACGGCGCTTCCGTTAAGCTAGTCATCAGTCCTCTGCTACTCAGTGAGGAGCTTTTGCAGCCCCTGATACCCGCTTCAGTTGATTCGCAGTCCGCTACCGAGACTCTTTCAGAGTCCGGTATGCTGCAGAACTCTTATTTGTCTAAGGATCCTGTGGTCGTCTCTACCTTGGATGGGTTCGGAGCCGCTGAGCAGGCACCACCTTCCAAGGAAGTCCTGCGCACTACTGAATCTTGACACAAACCAAAGTCTTCTTTCGTGACTACTGCTCTTTCAAAAACAACTGAGTTCCTTAGGCCCAGGGTTTGAACCACACACAAGAAACTGACTACCCACTCTCAGGCGCCTGCTACCTTGCTTCAGTCTCAAACTCTTAAAATGGCGGAAGATCTTATCATGCTGATCAGGGGAAGCCTCAGTTACAGACACTCAATTTGGCAGCTTGGCTTATTCCCTAACCCCGGACCAATCTGCCATCCTCAGTAAACAGGTTCTGGATGTTGTCTGTGAGGCCAGATGCCCTATCACCAGAAAGTCTTATGCAGATAAATGGAAAAGATTCTGCAGCTGGAGCCAGGC